>NC_092793.1:4447184-4761097 GCF_918797505.1 Bemisia tabaci
CATTTTAAAGTTCAAGGAGTGCCACGAGAAGAAAATCTCACGAGAAAACCAATTGAACCGCTTGTAGAACCTCAAAGTTGTGTTTAAACGGTGTTATAAGCGTTTAAAGTTTCCGAATTTTGTCCGACCTCTCCTATTGACTTGATCCACTGTGCACCGTCCCCGCAACATGGACGCAACCTGCGATAGTGAATCGGTCGAGATGACTTCTATCAGTTCTATCATCCGATCGAGATGAGCTCGGTCGGGCTAAGGTAAAACGCCGTATGAGCATTGAGAGGTTGCCAGACTTCACGTAAAAAAAATTATTTTTGAGGGAACAAATCGTGGTTCCCCGAAGGGAGGAACGCAACTCCTTTCCAAAGTTGCACAATTCATCCAAACGTTTTAATTTTAACAAGTGTGTGCGTGTGCAATTTTCGTCCAAAAGTTGTCTGATTTTTACTCGAGAGCAGAAGAGATATCAGCGAACTTTTCAGTTGGAAATGACAGGGATTCTCCTGGTAAAACTGCAATTCGCAAGAGAAAATTCGGCGATATTGAAATGTGGTTACGATCTTTCGTAAGGTAAACGACGATACGAGTATCTTTCCTTGAAATTCTCGGAACCTGAATTCCGGATAGAATGGACCACTAGATAAGATACGAATTTCAGCATTCTAATACATGTTTCTAAACCAACATTTTACGTAAAACACGATGCACACAACGAAATTTACCGAAATGAACTCCTTACGAAGATATTTAATGATTCTTAATGCGTGAATTCAAACCACCCGCTCATGAAAACTCAATGCTCTACGTGATTCACATCGAGCGCCAAACGTTATCATGATATCTTTACGATATGCAAATCTGACAACTCAATCTTGACACTTTGGCTTCAGCTATAGAAAATTGCTTATAGTTTGAACAATACATGGTGGGAAATGTATATTGTTCGATTGAGAGGCTTGCTGAAACCGTTGTTGTGCGCGATTCGACTCACGTAGAACTTTGAGTTTCTTGTGAGCGGGCAGTTCAAATTCCTCGTGACCAATGTGAAATAAAAACCATTACTATCTTCGTTAGGAGTTGGTTTTAAGTAATTTTCGTTGTGCAAATCGTGCTCTACGTGAAATTCTGACTAGAAAACATGTATCAGAATGCTTCAATTCGTACCTTGTCTAGTGGTCCATTCTCTGAAAATTTGAAGAAAAATATTGAAAAATGTCCGTAAAAAATTAAGTTAAATCAAGGGAAATTTGGCAACGCCTGAATGCTCTTACGGCGTTTTCCCTAAGCACGGCGGAGCTGCTCTCTGGGTGGAGCGAAGAAGAGAGGCGCGGCCACGCTCTTAGCAGGATCGTCTCGTCCCAGTGACATGAAAAGTGATCCGAGTGACCATCATACATGGATAAAACCATGGGGACGGGGGAAAGGCTTTGAAAAAAAGTTACTTGGCTCCTTGAGAAAACGTGGAGGATTTGCTGAATAGGTGTGTGACAAATTTCACCTTGTATCATCAATCCTTTAAAATGTATTGAAATCAACTTCTCCGGAAGAAATACTAAAGATTGCAGCGTTGGGTGCAAAAAGGGCATTTCTTGTTTACACGTCTCAGAATTCTATAGTGAAAGGAAATCTTATACTTGTGTAGGATTCGTTGAAACTTTAACTGGATTTTCTTCGTGATTTTACAATGCTGAAAACGAAAAAAATCGAAAATTCACTGAATAGTTTCCTCTCTAAAATATAAACAATAACAGTGATGATTTTGAGACACGACAACCAAGATATGCTCTTTCTACACCCATCGTCTCGATTGATCTTAAAACGACGCAGTTTTTCAAAATTACTCCAACGAGGTGGGAGGCAGACTCTACAATACATAGAGCTTAGAAAGAGTCCGTCGAACACCCCTTTGGTGCTGGTGGAGTCCTTTGGATTCCCTTCGTTGGAATATCTCTCTACGTTGTCAATATTCAGCTTCTTAGTTAGAAACAACCCAAAATCGTCCTTAAAACGACTCAATCTTACAAAATTTTTTCGGCGAGAAGGCCCCGCGGACCCTATTTGAACCTCGGGAAGAGTCCTTGATCAGCCCTTAAAATCAGGTGGAGTCACTTGGATCCCCTGATGGGATGGCTTTCTAGGTCTTGGTAAGAATGATACTACTATTCGGTCACATGGGAGCTCGTTTTGCCTACACTTAAAACTGAAGGCAAACTGACAATGAGCTCAACTCAGATACTTCGGCACTCTTCGGTAAAAGGGCGTATGAGACTTTCGATGCTGCTAAGCTCGTGCGACGTTGTTCTCAGTTGTAAGTAACTAATCAGACACTTCTACTATGAATGTTTTCCTGAATCTGCTCCGAGTTTTTCCTCACTATTGTAAGGAGATAAGTCGACTGTGAATGAATTTCATCTGCCGCAAACGCTGTAAAAAATTGCACGATCTTAGCAGCATTGCAAGCTTCATACCGACGGTGAAACTACCAAACCACGTATCTCGGTTTGCGACGTCGCAGACTTCCTGTCATACTTTATTTTTTAAATGAAAAACTACTTGACGTCCTGTCCTGAAAATTTTTGTGATTTTTCCTCATCGTGCGAAGAAAATTCTGTGAAAATTTCAAGGAATGATATTGATTTGGTCTACTTCAAAACAATAAAATGCGAGCGTAGATTTTTACACACCGCAAACGAGATACGTGGTTTGGTAGTTTCACCGTCGATACGAGTACGACCTTCTACCAAAGAATCCCTCATTCGATTCTGATTGGTCCTATTTCCAACGGCGATACAAGAGTCGTCCGTCCGAAAAATGCGGAAATTCGCCTCATGAACGTTCTCTACTCTACGGATGGAGATTCGCCAACGGTGTCTGCGAGAGCACGGTGCTCATCTGTCACCGCACCGGGCGGGGTTGTCATTGTGATTAGCGGGACACAATGAATGTCATCGAATGTCATCGGACGACAACTGCTCCTCAAACAAATGACTCATTCATTACGCGCCAGCCGCCTCCGACCCCCCCCCCCCCCCCCCCCACGGGCCCATAAGTCTCGACATCCAGCATCCAGCCTCCGTGCCTCCCAGTTCCCCAGCGCAACATTTTCACGCTGGATTCCAATCGTCACACCGTCGCGCTATCGAAAAACGCCGTAACAGCATTCCATTGTTGCCTAATTTCCTGTCGGAAAATATGTTTTTTTCTAGTGGGAGACAAGGTAGATTTACACAGGTATGGAAAAGTTGAAAATTTCCCATGAGCCTCAGTACGTGTCACATGACTACGTGACGTAGGTTAAGGGGCCCGTTTTTTAATTAAATTACAATCAAATTAACATTCAAACGTTTGTGCGTTTAAACGTTAAAATTAATATCGCATTATCAAAATTGTGCAAAAAATCCCACAAAATTTTGACAAACGATAAACCGAACATAATAAATCAAAATAATCAAAACATTCAAAATGGCTGACGTTAAGGGGCCGCTGGAGAGCCAATCAGAGGCCAGTTGTTAAGTTCTGTCCATACCTGTGTAAATCTACCTTGGTGGGAGATATGAATATTTCTCCTAAAAGTTTTCAGACGCTACAGAGAAAATGAAGATGTAGCATGTGTGAGGAATTTGCGATTTGACTGTTGATTCTTATGTAAAAGTTCGC
The DNA here is from genome assembly GCF_918797505.1 of Bemisia tabaci. NCBI lineage: Eukaryota > Metazoa > Arthropoda > Insecta > Hemiptera > Aleyrodidae > Bemisia > Bemisia tabaci. The sequence goes on from NC_092793.1 coordinate 4,450,839, forward strand.
GAGAAACACGATGGTGCCACTGGTTTTCTCTGAAATAATCTTCCAAGCTCAAAAAAAGCTCTCAAGTTGAGGCCAAAATGGAGGGGATATCCCACGCTATCCTGAGGAGAGTCCACCTCTACATCAAGACAAACTATACAAAGATAGGGAGCAAATACATTGGCAGTGATGCCGTGTTTTCAGTTTTAGAGTCCCCAAATAAAGCGGCAGCCCTGTCATTGTATTTGCTCCCTATCTTTGCATGGAGAGTTTGTTTTGATGTAGAGGTGGACTCTCAGGATAGCGTGGGATATCCCCTCCATTTTGGCCTCAACTTGAGAGCTTTTTTGAGCTTGGGAGTTGATTTCAGAGAAAACCAGTGTCACCATCGTGTTCCTCGCAAACTTTTACGTAATAATCAACAGTCAAATCGCAAATTCCTCACACATGCAACATCTCCATTTCCTCTCGGAAAATAAGATTTTTCTAAAGGGAGTAATGAATATTTCTCCTAAAGTTTTTGGACGCTGTAGATAACATTGCGAACGACGAACTCTAAATCATCGAGAGAAAAATATTTTTAATTATTCGGAAAACCCGTGATTTGTCAAAGGAAATTTCGCAACGTCTAGAGGTTCATACGGCATTTTTCCTCGGCATGGCAGCACAGTGCTTCGTTATTTATCGCTCCCCCGCGCGCGGTAGTCCAATCGAAATTCCGATACGGCGCGGCTACCGGCCCTGTAATGACCGGACCAGTTCGTAAATAGCGGTACACTGGCCATTTTAAATATTAAATGAGTGTAAAGATTGATTTTAACCTCGTTGAATTTGATATAGCCTATGATAAACGAGATCTTATTTGCGAGACTATATCCTCTTTTCTCTCGATTGCGGTATCTTTTGCCGGCAGATACAAATAAGATGATAGTTTCAGTGGCGAGGCGTTAATGATCGAATATCGATATTTCCCCATTTGAAGCTACGCTAAAGAATCAATTATTTAGGTTTTGGTGGCGAAAACCCTCTTAATCGATCCTTTCTCATAGATTTGAACGGCTGATCAATCGACAAATCGCAAAGCACGCCACGCCAATGAGTAGTTTTCACGAACCCGCATTTTTATGCTCATCAGTCTAATTTTAAGCGGATTGGTTTAGTTTCCTTTGAAAGAAAATTTCTTGATTTTTTAAAATGTTTTAATACATATTCAGAATTATCGTGACACTTTCTGACTTTCTGGAGAGATTAGGCACATTATTATTTTGCCTTCAATTTTCGAGGTGGACCAGGCAACGTACCCCATAACGCAATGTCCTGTTTATCCGAGAGGTTGATTAGGTTTACGGTTGATCGAGGGGAAAAATCTTTGTTTTTTTATTGTTTTTTCGAACGGTGCAGCCCTTACGCGCAAATCTCCGAAATCGATAGCCTGTTTGATGGTTCCAAACTCATGTCTAACCGATTGATACTCATTTGCGCTTTTGTTCTGTAGAAAATTTGCGCTTTATGGGCTATCGATTTCAGAAATCTGCGTTTATGGGCTGTGGCCTTCTCGAAATAGCAATTTTTCACAATGCTCCGCTGGATATTTTACCCACGAGCCATCAAACGCTATCCTCTTCTGATCTAAGAGGCTTTTAAATTCACTGACTGGCATGCTTTGCAGGCTGTCAAGTCGGTGCATGGAGCTATGAACATCGGCCCTGCTTCCATATGACTTTCGTCTGGCCGCGCATCCGTGATGCCAGTCAAAAGTGATGAGATGCAGCTGATCGAAAGCGAATGAGAATCCAAAATTCTGATTGACAGCTTCAACAAAACTTCAAAACGAAGTGTTAGGAAGAAACTCTATCTTCCGGGTCGCCCAGCACACTGCCGTACTGAGAAAAAACGCCGTATGAACATTCGAATGTCTCAAAGTCTCCCCGATAAAATGATAATATGAGATGATATAATAATAAATCGAGTTGTGAATCGAATTCGCTGTAAAATTGGAGGATAAATATCCGCAGGTTTCTTGAAAAATATTCACAATGTAACAAGAAATTTAGTTACGTTCCTTAGTGTGATAGCATAGGCCTCTGGCGGCGCGGCGTATGTAGACTATAGACTACAACTCTTCTATACTGATATGCTACAGAAAAAAGTTGTGCGAGGATATGGATAGAATTTAGCAAAAAGGAACCAGCGTGATTCGTGTTTTCAAAACCGTGCAAATTCTTATGTTCCTCTAAAAATAATAAATATATGTACAGCATTAAAATTTACACAATAATTTCTCTTTGAAATTAACAATTTTTGGTAGGATGTAAAAAATATTTGCTATTTTGGGAGATTTTTTAAAAAATTATTAATGTTCAGTCTCTTCTCACTTTGTTTAAGTTTTTAGTGCTACCAATTTTAACTTATGCTTCTCCTATTTGGTTCCCTCATACTTCTCATGACATTCGTAAACTTTAAAAAGTTCGCCACAGTTTTTTAAAGTTTGCATCCTGTCACACTAATAGCCCCTTAGGAATCCATGATCATTTTTATGAAGATATTGCTAAACATCTGAACTTTTGCTCCCTAGTCTCTATGTGGCGTTATTATGATCTCATGTTTTTGTTTAAACTCGTTAATAATTTTATTGATTCTCCTACTCTTCTTAGCTACATTCATTTTCATGTTCCTCCGAGATCTTTGTGAAAGGACCCTACAACAAAACGGCCAAATCGGCCTAAACACGGAATCCTACGATTTTCTCAGGGATGAAAGAGGGTCTTCCCGGACACTCAAAACTGGTCATATTTTTTGCCTAACCCCCAGGGAAAAGGGGGGGATGGGGGGTCAAAGTCAAAAACTTTAAAGTAGCATAACTTCTCAACGGTTTGTCGTAGAAAGATGATATGGTGTCAAAATTTCCAGAAAAATGAGAGCTTTCAGAAAATATGTATGAAATTAATAAAATTTTAAATTTTGACCCACTTTTGGGGGAATTATACAAGGTCCCCCTTTCGTAAATTTTCGTTTTTCGATACTTTCGGTCGTTCGGTTCGCGCGGAGCAAAACAAAAACAACCCTAAATGAAAGTAGAGGACATAAGGTTTAAAACAAGCCCAAGTTCATCTTGGGGAAACGATTAGAAGCGGAGTTATGAGTCTTCAAAGTTGACGCGGCGCGCGGGAACCTTGTATGTTCCGAGTCTCAAGGTCACCCGCGCCCCCCGGATTGCCTGCAGGTCGCAAGTTTTTGTGTTTTTATGCTTCTGTCTTTTAAACAAATGGAAAAGGATCGATTATCAGGGCGTTGATAATCAATCCCTAATCATAGCTTCAAAAGGGAAAATCTCGATAGCCGATGATTCACCACAAAGGTCGCAGTCGTTCAGGAGGCACACGGTGTGTTCCTTAGCATAACAGTGTGTGCCACACACTGTTATGCTAAACGCCGTTCGTACATTCGGATTTATCTGCGTTCCTTGTAGATGAAATACTAGTAATATATGAATATTTTCCTTCAAAATGTTCATATAGTTCAAATTAGAGTGCGAATAATACTCTCGGAAAATAACAGTTTGGCACGTGTCGGGGTATGCAATTTCAGTACTTTCTCTCGTGCACAATTTGGCGAGGAACACAGGTGCTACTGGTTTCTCCTGAAATCAACTCTCAAGCTCAAAAAAAGCTCTCATAGTTCAGGCCGTAATAGAGGGGCTATCGTACAATTCATTGAAAGTCCATCCCTATATCAATATAGGATTACTTCATCTTCATCTACTATATCTTCGCGTTACGCTAACCCCAATTTCTTTTTTAAAAAAATACACCCATTGTGTGGCTCAATAGATATCAATGGCGGATCCAGCAAATTGGCAAAATTGTCTTTTCTCCATATAAACCTACGGAAATGTATCGATTCTTGGAGGGGCCATGTGCTCCAACAAGAATCGATTATTTAGCATAGGTTTAAATTGAGGAAAGTCAGTGTTGGCAAATTGCTGGATCCGCCTCTGTGATATAACTGTATTGAAAATTTACACCATATTATAAAACAAAGCTTAAGATTACTCACAAATCCACCGCGTATTTCACGTATCATCAAGTAAATCTTACCTGCAACAGACAAAAAATAAGAAAAATATGAAAAAAGCGATTTCAATGAATGTATAACTTGCTAAAAAATATAGAATTGGCATATTATCATGTTCTTATATGGAAAACTAACACGATCATTTAATTTCAAATTTACATGAATCAGACTTCATAAATAATCTTATATGTTGAAATGCGTGATCTGCGAAACACTTCGATGAACATGTAGTATGATGCACAAAAGACGTAATTTTAAATTTTTGTTAGTATCACCTCCTTTGAAGCGGAGGGATTACGTAAGGGTGGGTTTAATCCCCTTCACCCTCCGCTGGCAACGTACCGTTGCCAAGCTCAGATCCTCTGTCTCTCTTAAGGGAAAGGCGAGATTTAGGGGTTAAAATTCGCTCTGTGTTGCAAGTGCCTGACATAAAAAAACGAAGTACAGCTGTTTCTATTGACATCGATCAAATGACAAAAAATCAAAATGACGTCATTTGAATAATTGAAGTTCCATTGAATCTGTGTTTGAAATACTTATTAATATCTCGGCCAGGAGTTGATTCCAAAACTTCTCGTTGTCTAAATTGTATTTTATGTAAGATATTGAGAAGAAAACATGTGAAGTTTTTTTCTACTTTAGACCTTGTCTGCGGTAGCCCATTGCACATAAGAAAAGTACTAAAATCGCAAATTTCCGAAAAATGCAAGAACTCACAGGACAACAAATATCACAAGATCATCTAAAAACTCGTTTTTTATCGAAAGTTTTGGCAACCGGTGAAGGCTCATACGGCGGTCTTCTTTAGCACGACAGCATTGGACAGGAGTGGCGATCTGGATTGAGAGAGTGCGTCGGCACGTATGAAAGCTTCGATCAAATCAAAAGTAGGCTCGCACTTTAAGTCCAGCCCGGTGACGTGATGCGGAAGAGAGCAGCAACAGCCCCGAAGCGCGTTCGAACACGTGCTAACTGCGGCTCACTTCCAAATGGAGTTGCACTCTCTTCCCAGACAGTGCCCATCTCACGTCCAGCATGAGTCCCACATACCATACTTCCAATCGAATACTTTAAGCAGGAAGATATCAGTCATCTCGCCTGTGGCTCGGAATAATTGAATCAGTGAGTTCGAAAACACACCAACTCGGAAAAAAAAATTGTTCAGGAAACACCTGAAACTGCGCAGCGAGCGAAGAAGTTAGTCTAAGAAAAATCTTTTTGGTGCCAAAGGACAAGTACTTAGAGACTTTGTAAAGCAAGAAGTTGAAATTGATACACCATGTTTTATGACAGAGAATTAAGCGTTTAAAAGTTTCCGAGTTGGTGTGTTTTCGTTCTCACCGACTTTCAGATACTGATTTTTCATAGTCTGCCCTGAAAATTTGATATTTTTCGACCTGAGTAACGCTTGAATATTTATATAACTTGTTGGTACAAGGTATACCTACTGAACCGAAAAAAGAAAACCGCAAAATCGGATGGTCACCCGTTTCCCTTGAAATGGCCAAAAATTGTTATTTTCAATGAAATGCTTCGATTTTTCCCTTTTCCCGTCGCTGTTTCGAGAACTATCCATAAGTGTTACTAAACCGTAAAAAAGTGAAAATCGAAAAAAAAAACCCGAGTTGGTGTGTTTTCGAACTCACTGATTCAATTTTAAAACGCACTAAATCGAACAGGTAGCGTCCAAGTTTTACTTTCCGGAAAAATAAGTAAGGAGCACTGCCGTGATATTGAAGAGAGCTGTTGCTCTCAAATGATCGTGATCGAAATCGAATTTCTTTCAAAGTTCGTCTAATCCCTTCTAGATCGAATCACTGAAACAGCTGAAGTAGCACAATTCGTCTTATTTGTAGAGAAACGAGACATAAGAGAAAACCGAAAGTGCGTAAAAATTGACATAACAGCCATAAGGAGCATTTTTCCGCTGCAAAGCCAACTATTTCTTGATCGATAATCGATATTTCCGCATTTGAAGCTATGGTAAAGAATCGATTATTAAGGTGCTTGTTGCGAAAACCCTGTTCGTCGATCCTTTTCTATGGGTTCAAATGGCAGGTCAATCGATAAATCGCAAAGCAAGCCACGCCACTGGCCCAGGGAGCATATTATCAGAGGAGACTGCAATTTTTCCGTTTCTCTTCTTCGCAAATAAAGCAAGTGCATCAACTCGACGAGATGTTATAAAAACAACATCCCATTCCGTCGCTCCACCGAAGCAAGGGCGTAACTCTATTTTCCGTGAACTCTGGGTAGCGTTGAGTCATATGAAAGCGAGAGCTCATCTCAACGTGTAATGGCGTTCTCTTCTAGTGGTTTCTAGGACGAAGGGCGTAACTCCATTCCAAGGTAGCAAAATTGACTCAAACAATTCAATACCTCAAAAGGATGTCTCTAGGTAATTTTTGTCCAAATTTCGTTTGATTTTTGCATGAGATCAGCAGAAAAAACTATGCAACTTTCGGTTAAAAATGCCCAAGAATCACCAGCGGGCCGATTATTGAAACTGATAGACAAAGCGATAGACAAAGAAGACACAGGGAGTATAGAGCGATCCTATTGGTTGACATGGTTGGTTCTTATAGACTAAGGAAGAAAATGATGGACTAACTGTCGGGTCTTTGGTGGGTTGGCGTTAGTCAGTCCATTACCTACCTCCTATGTCCATTGCCACCACCCGCTTCCACCAATAGGATCCCTCCAAATCACTTTTGTCGTCTTTGTCTATAGCTTTGTCTATCAATTTCAATAATCGGCCCGCTGGCGAGAATGAAATTTGCGAGGGGAATGTCAACACCGAAATGTAGTTACGTTCCTTTCAATGGCGTGGCGTCCTTTGCGATATATCGATTGTCATGCCGTTTAAACCTATGGAAAAGGATCGATAGACAGGGTGTTCGCAGCGAACACCATAATAATCGATTCTTTACCATAGGTTTAAATGGCAGAACAATCGACACATCGCAATTCACGCCACGCCACTGGTTCTTTTGTGAGGGAACGACGATTTACGTCAGCGGAGCGACGGATTCTCGGAACGACGGAGCTCGCGGGCGCAAACTGCCCTTTTAATTGTTGATTCGCTACTCAATTCGCAGGAAAACATTAAACAATTTTTAGTGCTTTCCAGGCAAGGAATTTTCATCGAGAGCGGAAAATGGAAAAAAGGAGGAGATGTCGGACTCGGCCTACGCACACTGGATCGAGTCGACAGGAGGAGTCGGACGCTGGAAACTTTGAAAGCTTATTTTTTCAAAAATATGAAACAAAAAAGTTTAAAAGTGGTTCCATTGGGTTTTTGGTGAAATATGGGGGATGTCTACCAAACAGCTTGTGGCATGGTATGGGGTATTGTGTCAACGAAACTGCGGATGATAGCATTGCCTAAGAAGTGCTTGATTGGGTTCCTCCTGGCGGAGAAGACGTAGCGGGACGCCATGGCAAGAGAGGTCGTGGACAGGGTCATGAGTTAAAGCCCCAGAGGCGATCCCCGAGGCTCCCCGTTTTCATTGCCGCGAGTCACTGGCGCTTTTTATTCTCATTCATCTTACGGCCAGAGAACTACGAGCCCCGTATAGCGTTACTTCAGATATGTTTGTAGAAAACGTCCAAATATGAAACAAAAGAGTTTAAAAGTGGTTCCATTGGGTTTCTGGTGAAGTGGTGAAATTTCTTCTACACTAGAACTCTCCTTAAAATTGAAAGTTGTGACCGAGAATTTTAAACCATAAAAATTTGAAATTTTTGGCTAAAAATTCCATGTCGGACCTCTTTCATTGGCTCGTACCACTGTGCGACGTAACATGGCACTTTACATAGCGGAGGGAGGACAAGAGGAAAGGTCAGATGGCGTGACTCATTTTTTGAGTCTCGCGAACATACGTATAAAAAAGCTAATTGACACAGCGGTTTTAGTAGAAAGTCAGGATGTCATGACATGCGAGAATGTATGTTTAAGGATGGAACGTCGGTTGACATTAACACTGGAAGGGATCATTTTGACGGTCAAAGACGTTAGTGGGCGACAAGACAAGGTCTGAACTTGAAAGAAACATCAAATTATTCCTCTCCGAAATCTTCAGAATAAGATTTACACAACGGAGAGCATTCGAACACCAACTCCTGAACAAGATATTAACGCCTATTTTTGCACAGATCAAACGGGAGTTACATCATAAAAATGACGTCATTTGTATTTGTGCCATTTAACCAATGTTTATTGTGAATGTAAGCACTTAAAACACGTAAGCACTTGGAGCACTTCTGCACTTTAAGAGTTGTTCAGGGGTTTGAATTCACGCGGCAAGAAACATTAAATATGTTGTTTGTGTGTTAATTTCAGTGATCAAAATCAGCGAACATTGTAATACAATGTCTGAAAGGTAGTAGCACTGAATACATTAGTATTTGGAGTGTAGCCGAGTGCTAGAAATAATGTAAAATTTTCTTTGAAAAACTTACATTTTATTAACAAACTTAGACCGAAGCTTTTCGAAGCAAACGCTTCATGGTCTGGGTCACAAAATCGATATCACAAAGGCCATAATTTAATTTCAAACAAAGTAACAGATTTCATTGATGGTAACAATTGATAACATGTTTATCACATGATAACAATTGATAACTGTTATCAATTGTTACCATCAATGAAAATTGTTACCTTGTTTGAAATTAAATTATGGCCTTTATGATATCGCTTTTGTGACCCTGACGATGAAGCGTTTGCTTCGAAAAGCTTCGGTCTAAGTTTGTTAATAAAATGCAAGTTTTTTAAAGAAAATTTTACATTTCTAGCACTCGGCTACACTCCAAATACCAATAATTTCAGTGGTTGTCGTTGCGAGAATCCTGCTTTACGTGACATTTTGATTATGAAGCATGTATACCTGTATAAAAATGCTTAACTTCGTATCTTATCCAGGCTCGGACTGGCCATAGGGCCAATATGCTTAAACAAGAGCCCCGAACAAATCATTCCTGCCTTCGGCTGTGTTACTCACGTAGTGCTTAAAGCACAATAAGACAAATGGAAACCAACACAGTATGGAAATAGAGGGAAGGAAAAAATAACACGACGGCGCAGAGATACAACTATTCGTACTTGATGGGCGTCCGTGCTGCATCTGAGAAATTGAAGGCGATGACGGGAAGCGTGAGTTCTCAATACTCGGCAATATGTTGTCAATGCGGTGTCGCTCAGAAACGGAAGAAAAGTTAAAGGAAAGCCCCAAACACATCTCTCCTACCTTCGGCTGTGTTACTCACGTAGTGCGTAAAGTACCATTACGAATAAGACAAACGCAAACAAACACAATATGGAAATAGAGGGAGGGAAATGATGCACGTTTACGACGGCGCAGAGATACAACTATTCGTACTTGATAGACGTCCGTGCTGCATCTGAAAAATTGAAGGCGCGATGACGCGAAGCGTGAGCTCTCAATGCTCTGCAATATGCTGTCAATGAAGTGTCGCTCAGATTTGGGAGAAAAGTTAAAAAGGAGGCCCGAATACGTCTTTCCTGTTTTCGGCTGTGTTGATACTCGTTCTTTCTTCTTTTTTCAGGTTCTTGTCTATTTTTTTTAGGATGGATTTGCAGACCCACGTCTTAATCTCGCAGCACTGGCTCGCTTCTTTTGGAAATAATGGTGCTTGCATGCGTCTAGTGGCTTTAATTTTTGATGTTTTCTTTAATTTCAGAAGTCTGTCAGTTACTTCAATACGTTAAATTCTGCAATTTTTACTCCGTACGATTAATAAACTTTGAACCTGAAAATAGCGTAAACATGTGCTGCTTTGCCAACATTTTCTGAACCCCTCTCCTCGTAGGGGTTGCCTTACCAGGAAATTTCACATTATGCCCCTTTGACCAGCCAAGAGTCTACACCCTCAGATGCGAGCCAGTCCGACCCTGATCTTGTCTAGTGGTCCATTGTGCCTAAGAGTTCACCCGGAAATTGGAACTCTGTTCACTCGTTGGAATTTCACTATGCACCTTCGTCCCTGACAACCACCCAGCGAGCCGATTACTGAAAGTTTAATAGGGCTATGTCTTGTCTTGTCGTATCGACATGGATTCAATAATCGGACTGCAGGGGCCGCTCCGGACTTCTTCATGTGCACCCGACGGGCGGGGCCCAACGATACTCTCCCATGGGCCGCCTCGCAAGTTAAATCAGCAATTACACCGAAATTGTGCTTCCATAATTTACCGGTTCATCAGGCTTGGCTATCGAATCACGGCTCAACTCGGTAATGAGCGAAAAAGTGAGAGAAAAGGTGGGGGGGGGGGGGCATTATCATACGCCTGGACGGTCGATCCGACGACGGCGAAAGGGGGGGGGGGTGGTTTATTTCGTTGTAAATGGCAAACACCTCGCGTGGTTGGTCCCGCGGACATGGCCGGCCGCTGTGAGGTTGTAAAGAGAAAGCGGTTGCGGCCCCAGGTGCAGGGATCGCTCCGCACTTTTTAAAAAGTGCAATCAACAATGCCGCCAAGCTAAGGGGAAACGCCGTATGAGCCTCTAGGCGTTGCCAAATTTCCTCCGATAAGGTACGAATTTTCAAGAAGACTATCAATCTGACTGATTTTTTCTTTTATCGGATTTCTAAAAAATGGGAACACATCAAGGTAAGATATTCCTCAAAAATGACTGTTTAAGTAGGGGAAGTTTGGCAACTCCTGAAGGTTCATACGTTGTTCTCCCTCGGCACGAATATCGCCTCGCCGTGGACGGAAGTTCCGGCGTGACGACTAAAAATCTGATGCCGAAGTATACTCAGATAAAAGCAAAGGCGGTCTCTTGTGGGACCATGGGAACCTATAAACACGACGAAAGGCCTAAAAGCCTTGACATTTTCGATCTTGTGAGGACCACTAGTGAAGGTGCAAATTTCAGCATTAGAATATGGTTTATATCATCAAAGTTTAAGGCAGAATATGATTTGTAAGACGAGAATTGTTGAAAATGACTCCTAACAAAGATATTGATGTTGCATATAGAGATAATAAAGAAGACCAGAAACACATTAAAACGGTGAGAAACAAAGCAAAAATTCAAACTTTCCGCTCACAGAACGAATAATAATGCACTCTAGACGAAGTGCATGCTACAAGTTACTATGTGGCAGTTTCTGCGTGGCCTATGCAAATATAACAACCTCCATTTCGACGCTTCGGCCCAGCCAGAAACAGTGGCATGGTAAGCTTTGGGATACACATCAATTGATCTGTCGCTTAAACCTATTGAAAAGAATCGACAAACAAGGTATTTGTGATGAACACCTTAATAATCGATTCCTTGCCACAGCTTCAAATGGGGAAATATCAGTAATCGATCATTCACGAATCGCCACTGGCCAGAAAGCGGAGAAATTGACGTAATTTCCTAGAAAACAACAGTGAATCTACTTTGTCCTCAAACATGGAGCTTGACACCATCTTAAAACGCAATTTTTCCGTACTTTCCGAAAATGAATGTAAAAAAAAAAACGCATCTGCCCTTCTAGTCCATGGTCACGAGATACAGCACCGGAAAAAAAAACACATTGGATCTAGAGTCCAGACTCTTAAAAACATCGACAAGAAAAAATACTCTTAATTCGATCAAATTTAAGCTTAAATCAAGAACCAAGCCTCTTAATTTAAGCAGATTTCCTTTTGATTTAAGCTTAAATCTGATTGAATCAAGAGTCCTTTTTCTTGTCAATGTTTTCAAGAGTCTGGTCTCTAGATCCAATGTGTTTTTTTTCCATTGAGGACTTCGTCAAGATTCCTTTGCTAATATGCCGTGATAAGGAAGAACGCCGGATGAACCTTCAGGCGTTGCCAAATTTCTTTTGATAAAACACGACTTTCCCGGTAAAATTATGAATATTTTTCCTCCCATTTCTCGAATAATTTTGTACCCGATTTCAACCATAGTCTCTCCGAATTTCAGGGGAAAATATTCAACTGGGGAAAAATTTCCCCAAAAATAAACATTTAAGGGAAGAAAATTTGGAAACTCTCGAATGTTGATACGGCATTTTTCCTGAGCACGGCAGTACCGACGTCACGTTGGAGACTGCCGGCTCATTGGCGGCAATGACCTGACGCAGGGCGCGGAGAAAAGGGCGAAATGATTGATGCACTACCGATTACCGATTGCCGTAATAATCCCGGCCATGTTCTCCAGACGCGTAGGCCGAATCCCGGCGCGACGCGACGTCCCGACAAGAGGAATAAATTCAACTTCTGACGCGGCCCGCGAGCACGAAAGTAGCAGTGGCGTGGCGTGAATAATCGATTATCGATATCTCGCCATTTGAAGCTATGGTAAAGAATCGATTACTAAGGTGTTCGCTGCGAACACCCTGATAATCGATCTTTTTTCATAGGTTTGAGTGGCGTATCAATCGATACATCGCAAAGCACGCCACGCCACTGGAAAGTTGGTTTCGTGTTGACGTCGCGTCGTCGCGCTGCGATGGCATCAGCTTCGAGCTTTGATCTACAGGGTGTTTCAGACCACCCGTACCAGGCCTTTTTCTCGGTTGGTTTAGGTCGTACGAAGTCGGAGACCGCGGGGTTGAATAGGGAATCGACCCCAAGGAATCCGAATTTCGTAGTCCCGAAACCCCCTAACCCCCCCTTGGGGGGTAAAGGGGGGGTCACGATGCTAAAAGTCACGGTTTCCGACCGAATTGCGGATAGATCGCATCAGAATTGAAAAGCACGGAAAATTTCACGTGGAATTGACCCCTAAAAATCCAAAATCAGACCATCCAAGGCCCAAAATTGACCCCCTAAAGAGGGGGACAGTACCCCCTTCCATAATTTCTCTTTGGTCTCAAAATTGACGAAAATTCTCCAGAAAAAGACGGATTCCCAGGTAATCGACCTCGAGGAATCCAAATTTCATGGTCCCGAAGCTCCTCTAGCCCCCCTTGAGGGGTAAACGGGGGGCCCAATTTTAAAAATCGGGGCTCCTTTCCGAATCGCAAATTGATTGCATCCAAATTGAGGAGCAGAACACATTTACATCTTAAGTGACTCCTAAGAGTTCTAGTAGACCCCCTGAATGGCAGAAAGTAACTCCCTGAGTAGGGGGGCTTCGCCCCCGCCAAAAATTTCTCAAGATTCCTCTTTGGTCGCAAAATTGACGTCGATTCTCCAGAAAAAGACGGTTTCCCATGTAATCGACCCCGAGGACTCTAAATTTCATGTTCCCTGAGCTCTTCGGGGTCGATTACATGGGAAACCGTCTTTTTCTGGAGAATCGACGTCAATTTTGCGACCAAAGAGGAATCTTGAGAAATTTTTGGCGGGGGCGAAGCCCCCCTACTCAGGGAGTTACTTTCTGCCATTCAGGGGGTCTACTAGAACTCTTAGGAGTCACTTAAGATGTAAATGTGTTCTGCTCCTCAATTTGGATGCAATCAATTTGCGATTCGGAAAGGAGCCCCGATTTTTAAAATTGGGCCCCCCCGTTTACCCCTCAAGGGGGGCTAGAGGAGCTTCGGGACCATGAAATTTGGATTTCTCGAGGTCGATTACCTGGGAATCCGTCTTTTTCTGGAGAATTTACGTCAATTTTGAGACCAAAGAGAAATTATGGAGGGGGGTACTGTCCCCCTCTTTAGGGGGTCATTTTTGGGCCTTGGATGGTCTGATTTTGGATTTTTAGGGGTCAATTCCACGTGAAATTTTCCGTGCTTTTCAATTCTGATGCGATCTATCCGCAATTCGGTCGGGAACCGTGACTTTTAGCATCGTGACCCCCCCTTTACCCCCCAAGGGGGGTGGGGGGGTTTCGGGACCACGAAATTCGGATTCCTTGGGGTCGATTCCCTATTCAACCCCGCGGTCTCCGACTTCGTGCGACCTAAACCAACCGAGAAAAAGGCCTGGTACGGGTGGTCTGAAACACCCTGTATGTGCCGACGAAAGGTGCAAGAAAAACACCACATTAAGTTGCCTGACTTACGGGTTGGCCGGCAGAAAATGATGCAACTTGGTTTTTATAACAGAATAAGACATTCGTGAAGTCGGCTAACGATTGCGGCTTTACCTGAACCTAGCGCTTCTGCCGAAATGTATTTTTCTGCGTGTGGCGACGCGACGTCGCACAGTGGATCGTGTCAATATGAGTGGTAGGACGAAATTCGGAAACTTTAAAAGCTTATAACTCCGTTTATACAAAATTTTGAGGTTCTAAAAGTGCTTCCATTGGTTTCCTCGTGAATTTTCTTCATTAAACGACCCTCATAATATGAAATGTGACGAAATAAACATCAAACTTTTGGGTTTTAGTCAAAAATGTCACGTCCGACCTCTCTGATTGACTCGATCCACTGTGCGTCGGCCCGAAAAATGGCTAAAGTTGCCTCCGGGAGGAAGATTATTTTAATGGATCCATAGGCGGATGCAGGGGCAATAGGGGTCGCGCGCCTCCCCCCACCCCCCCGCCACCGTTTGCTCCAACAAAAGGAGGAAGAAAAAGGGTAGAAAGAAGGAAGGAACGAAGAAAAGGAAAGAAGAAAGAAAGACGCTTATATTTGGTGATTATTCAAAACGAAATTGGTTAAAACTGCATATAAAATGATATAACGTTTCTAGAAATTGTTGAAGAGAGCCACCCGGACGCACCCCCGCTCAAAGTGTCTGGATCTGCCTATGAACGGATCTTATTTTCTTCGTAGAGTCGTGATTAATCTTCCAAAACAGCCTTAGAATTTCTTCGCATGATTAAAAATCAACGAATTTCATCTTTACCCTGGTAAAAATTGGCAGTAGAATGTGTATTCCAAAATACTATAGACCTAAAGCCGGCTGTAAGATTTCCAATAGCTTCTGTAGCCGGCTGTACAATTTCTTACAGCCTTTTATAGCCGATGGCGATTAAGCAACGGCCAGACGATAAAGTTTATGCTAAACGTTACTAATTACGGATACTAGGACTTAGTTAGTTTTTGGACTACCGCTCTCTTTTTGTGCCGTAGTATCTTGATTTATTTTGCGAGGAAAACTCCGTACTTTTGAAGGATGCCTATCATTCTTAATATGTTGGAGAGCCTTTAATTTCTTATGATACTGTGCAATACCTCTGGTGTGAAACGGTTGCTTCAGACGCCGTGGCACGCTGCGGCGCGGCGGGCGGGCAGAGAGCGCGAAAGGCGCATTGGCGCCTACAAACCTAACAGGGATACTTCACGCATTGCGCAATGCGTGAAGTATCCCTGTTAGGTTTGTAGGCGTCAATGCGCGTTTGCGCAATGCGTGAAGTATCCCTGTTAGGTTTGTAGGCGTCAATGCGCGTTTGCGCAATGCGTGAAGTATCCCTGTTAGGTTTGTAGGCGCCAGTGCATCGCCGCTTCGTTTGTGTTAGGCTCTAATATTTAAACTCGCGGAGTCAGCGTTTTTTAACTCATGATTTTGAAATATTTGCACACTCTGTATGGATTATTCTCATTTTAATTGATGAAAAAAAAATATGTTTTAAAAGAAAATATAATGTGTGTTTTGTAAATATAAAGGCAGTTCCGTATCAAACTTAATGATTTCCAAAGCACACGAATTTCTACACAATTTCCTATAGCCTTTTATGTATAGCCGAAGGCGATAAAGTGTAAAGCCCGGCGATAGGAACTGTAGTCCGACTGTATACTTTTTAATAGGTTCGTATAGCCCGGCTATATGATTTGCTCCGCTTTCTACAGCCAGCTATATGATTTTCAATAGCCTTCTTTAGTCGGCTATAAGAACTCCTATGGTATTTTGAAACGCAGCTCCTATCGTCAATTTTTACCAGGGTAAGTTTTCAAAAAGAGCTTATTTTATGTCATGCTAGGCAAGACAGCAGTACGAGCTTTGCTCTGCGAGCTGTAGTGGTTACGTACTAAGTTTTAGACGCACAACAAACTAAAAGGTTAGAAATTGACAGAGAATGGTACAATTTCCTTCCAGACAGCAGTAAGTACAGTACAGCTCTCTCGTAGAACAGCATAGGTTGATGCTGTTTCGCCTAAAACGACGTCAAGTTTCTCGGACTTACTGCTTTCTGATCACTTTCATTTTTGACAGATTTTATTGCTCTTGAATTTTACTGCCGAATTAGTGAGTTCATTTGAGTCCCTAAGTTATAGGATAGTCGAATTTTAAAGAAAACTCCATCTTGTGAGTTGAGGCGTTAGTCATTGTCAGTTACCGTTTCTTCGATAACAAGGACACGGCAATGCAGTGCTCCGTGCACTCTGCCGTGCTAAGGAAGAACGCCGTATGAACATTCAGGTGTTGCCGAATTGCCCTAGATAAAACAGGTATTTTTGACGAAATTTAGACATATTTTCCTGGACATTTTTAAATATTTCAGATTAAATTGCGTACAAAATTGTCTGAAATTTTTGAAAAAAAAAAATCTTTAAAATTTTCCCAGTGAATTCGGTTTTCATCGAAGGAATTCGACAACGTCTGAAGGCTCATACGGCGTTCTTCCTTAGGACGGCAGCACTGGAAGTCTGCCTGGGGAATCCTAGGGTTGAGGGAGACCGCGGCGAAGTATGCGGGTTACATAACCACTGTCTTGTATCGTCGCGTCGACCGCTCTGGCGCTTGCCGTCCGCGACGCGGACGTAGCGTTGCCTATTCCCTCCGCAGAGTTGCGGGAACGACTCCAACAAAACCATGACCATTAAAATCAATAGGTGTTAGCAAAAAAGAACGGAGATTTTCAGTTAGATGGCGGTAAGCAGAAAGGAACCAAGCCACATCAGTCAGTGCCGTATTGAGTTTGGCATTAATTTTTTACGTGAAAATGGTTGTGCACTTGTGCAGTTGTTTTGCAAATGTCAAAGAATTTTCTGCATAGAACGAGGCGAATTCCTTTACATTTTCAAAAAAATCTGCACAAGCGTTCTCGTGTATAAAATTGAATGGCTCAGTTACATTTGGCAATAATTGATAGGTACAAGAAAAGGTCAAATTTGATTGGAAAGATACTACAAGCCTTGCGCGACCCCCTGAATTTTCATTCTTTGTCACCTTCTCGCTATACCGTTCTGCTGGGCCGATTTCCATGACTATGCGGCTATCAAACGATTAGATGAACCCACTTGGGTCAAATTTTAGAAATATGGCCCAGGTTTTAGTATTTGACGTAATAAAGTTGTGAAGACTCCCATTTAAACAATGTAAATGTTTATTTTCTGTCAAAGTTCGTTCTAAGATTCTACCGACCCTTTTTCCATGATTCTTGGTAACTTTCAGTATAGGATGTTCGCTACAGGAACCCGCTCTATATGGATAGACTTACGGGCCGTGGCGTCATTTGGTGGGGGAAATAACCCCCCCCCCCTTTCCCGTTTCAAACAGCCTGGGTAAACGAGAAAAATTGATAGAATTGCTGAAAACTTGACTTTTTTTCTTTACTAAGGTGCCATGTTAAGGGTTATGTCAGTCACTTACCCCCCCACCCAGGGTTTCGGTGAAATGACGTCACTGCTTGCGGGGGACCGCCGAACGGGCCTTAAGGCGCAAATCGCACTTCGGAGGTCGGGCCGCGTAGCAACCAGGGGGCCATTCGTATTTCAAAGTTTTAGTTCCAAAGAACACGCTTGTACCTAGTTTAAATCTGGCGGCTCAGTGTGACAGGCTGGTTGCAGCGTTCTACTCTGCAGCACAGCGTTTGGTATCTGGTGTCATTTCGTCAGTTGCCAAACCGTCGCTTCCTCCCATGCGAGAGGGGTAAAATCAATCAATGATCGTGACGAATTTGCAACAGTGCTATGGTCTCTGTTGTGGGGTGCGCAATATTGTATGACTGTCCCGTGAAGTCGGAGCCGCGGCTGCGGGCACACGGCTTCCCAACTTTTCCCACACCAAGCTCACATCAATCCCACCTTTCTTCCCGATGGTGCCAACTGTATCCCGAGCGCAGAGATACACACACATACATCTACTAATACGTTCAACTACGGGGCACGCGCACGCCCCTGGCCGCTACGCGACCCAACCCCTAACCGACACTTCAGGGACTCCCGAGCAGAGACAACTCCCGAGCCCCTGTGATTTAATGGGCAGGGTTGCCACGGACTGTAGAATATGAAATTCCCTGACATTTCCCTGGCACATTTTGGCGAAATTCCCTGACTATTGAAGATGTGACGGATGGTTAAGAAGGCATAATTGAAAATAGTTTTCAGGCAAAATTTCTTGTTCAAAATCTCAAACCCATTCTAGAAAGCAAACGAAAGTGATTTATCAAATTTTCCCTGACATTTTCGTCATTAGCTCTGACATTTCCCGGTTTTCCCTGACACTTTAAAATTCCCTGACATTTCCCGATTTTCCCTGACTTTGGCAACCCTGAATAGGACGTATTTCTGCTATGCGGAACTAAGCGCCACAGGGGAAAGAAGGAAGAGGGGGGTCGGATTGTGACAGACGAGGTCCGCCCGTCCTATGCTCACATTGTTTTTCCATGGCGCTTAGTTCCTTGTCACAGAGAGCGCTAAACGCAATTCTGAAATCCTCAAAAGGAACTGATATTGGCGCTTAGTTCCGTTTAGCAGAAATACGTCAAATTTAATTACAACGGGCTCACCTAGGGACTATTTCCAATCGGTAGCCGGTAAACCATGAGAGACCTTCGAAGGAAAGGAGCTGTTTAAGTAAGGCGACTGTGAATTAAGCCCTTGAACACCATATGAGGGGTTTAGAGGACGAGGCGCATGAGTGCAGTTTTTGAAAAAATTGAGGTTTTAGTGATTTTAAGTAAAACTAGTCTTAATGTATATTCTGTAAAAAACTCGCTCTCAAATTCCAATTTTTAAGCATCAAAATGTAGTTTGAACTTTCTTTCCGCCGTATAGAGATCCATGTGATTGCGGAACTTCAAACACGTATTTCTCGAAATAGCAAAAACTGCACTGCGCCGTGTCCTCCAAGTCCCTCATATGAACCATAAAGGGCCTCCTGCCTGAGGAGAGGAGCTGTTTAAGGAGCTAAAGACTATGAAAACGGCCCTAACCCTAAACTGAATCAGTGAGAACGAAAACACACCAACTCGAAAAAATGAACATGATCAAGACATACAGAAAACTGCACAGTAGGTGAAAAAGTTAGTCTAAGAAGATTTTTGGTCTCGAAGGACAAGTACTACAGGATTCTTTGAAGGTCCCAGCTGGAACAGATGCGCTAACTTCAGTGACCTTTGTGAAAATTGACTGTCTTTAATGAAAATTAAGCATTTTCGAGTTACAGAATAGGTGCACTTGAAAAAAAACACATTGGATCTAGAGTCCAGACTCTTAAAAACATCGACAAGAAAAAGTACTCTTGATTCGATCAGATTTTAGCTTAAATCAAGAACCAAGCCTCTTAATTTAAGCGGATTTCGTTTTGATTCAAGCGAAAATCCGATTGAATCAAGAGTATTTTTTCTTGTCGATGTTTTCAAGAGTCTGGACTCTAGATCCAATGTGTTTTTTTTCCAGTTGTGTTTTCATTCTCACCGATTCAACTCTGGTCGGAGTTCTGCATGGAGTCACCACGAATTTTCGTTAATACAATAACTTTAGCAACACAGCTGCATGGGTTAAAGTCTGGAAAGTTCACATGATTTTCAGCGCTCCTGCGGCCGAGCATTTGCCTCACTCCGATGCTCACCAGAAGATAATCCTCCCTCTCCGCCGTCGCCGGGATATTCGCCGCGAAGGAGGGTGTCTGTGGCGGCGCGGCCGGCGAGGAGTGGAGCGAGCGAAACTATAGTTTGAGCGTGAAGCATAATTTACCGTTCCACGTACGTCGTACAAGTACCGACAGGCGACTTACGCAATCGGGTAATAGGGACTTTCTGTTGCGAGACTCGTGCCATTTCGCATGAAAAAATGCTCCATGAAATGTTTCCTCGGATCCTCGCCGCGCCGCACCCTCGCCGCAGTCGAGCCATCGCCCGGCCCGATCAATGCCCCGTTTAAAATCGATCGATACAACGGCTTCACGCGGGATATTCTGCCGGGCTATGGAAGAATAGAGTACCTATATTGAGAGAGTATGGCCACTGGGCCCCATGGAGAGGCTTAGGACCCAAAAATGGCGGTGCTTTGTTTTGGTTTTTGTGGATGGGAGGGGGGTCATTGCCAACTTATGACGGTTATCACCAACCGCACTTGCTGCCAACCTTACTACATCTAGGATAATTTTCTCAAAAATTGCACACGATTAGCCTTAAAAATATGTAAAGATGTCGCAATAGTGCATTTGAGTAAATTTCTCGTTACGATAAGCAAAGAAAACTACATTTTGAGTCATTTTGCATTACATTAATTTAGGGCGTCCGCCATTTTTGGGTCCTAAGGGCTCCATTCAGCCTAAGATGGCTGAGCCAATCAGAGGTGGTAACCCCAGTGGCCATACTCTCTCAATATAGGTACTCTATGGAGGAACGCCGTATGACCCTTCAGGCGTCGCCGGATTTCCTTCGAGAAATCATGAATTTTCGGGAAACTTCAGGAACAATTTTCTTCCGATTTTTCAGAAAATTTTGCTCGTAATGAACCACTAGACGAGGGACGAATTTCAGCATTCTGATTCATATTTCTCAATCAAAATTTCACGTAGAACACGACGCGCACAACGAAAATGACCGAAATCAACTACTTACGAAGATATTTAATGATTCTTGATGCGTAAATTCAAACCACCCGCTCATGCAAACTCTATGCTCTACGTGATTCACATCGCGCGCTAAACGTTATCATGAAAGTCTCTGCGATGAAAAAATCTGGCAACCTCAATCTTGACGCTTTGGCTCAGCTATAGCAAATTACTTATAGTTTGAAAAATACAAGGTGGGAAATGAACATTGTTCGATTGAGAAGCTTGCTGAAACCGTTGTAGTGCGCGATTTGACTCGCGTAGAGCTTTGAGTTTCTTGTGAGCGGGCAGTTCAAAATCCGCGTAACCAATGTGAAATAAAAACGTTGATATCTTCGATAGGAGTTAGTTTCAGTAATATTCGTTGCGCTAATTGTATTCTACGTGACATTCTGGTTAAGAATCATGCATGTATCAGATTGCTTAAATTCGTACCTTGTCTAGTGGTCCATTTGGTCTATAATGCCTAACAATTTCAATGAAGAATATTTCCTCAAGAATAAATATTTGGCGAGAGGCAATGGGCCTGTTGCAAACTTTTGCTGGAGCACAAATAAGAGTTGTTACTCGTAGAAAGTGTCTCAAAAATCACGATGAGCGTATCGGCAAAGTCTGAAATGCACGCCTCACTTTATATTTTCCATAGAAAATTTGCGTTTTTTCGAGCTTCCCGCTTCAGAAGCGATACCACGGCACAGATGAGCATTTCGTTAGAGGAGTCATTCCATCCAACCTCTGCTCACAAGGATACTACGCGATTCAACATAGCCGACGCCAATCCGCCAAAACACATGTGACGTCCGTCACTGTCAGAATCATCGTCCCGATGATTCTGAACACTTGATAACAATCGACATGTTTACATTCACATTTTTCTAGCGTTGTTAGATATCCGGCTTAATTGACCTCGTGCTCTCCTCAACTTGCGCGCGAAAGCGTTGGCCATGTTGAGCAGGGATTGAATGGAATGACTCCTCTGACGAAATGTTCACCTGTGCTGTAGTATCCTTTTTGAGGCGGGAAGCTTAAAAAAACCCAAATTTCATACGCAGAATGTGAAGTTAGAAGTGCATTTCAGAGTTTGCCGATGCGCTCATCGTGATTTTTGAGACAATATCTGTAAGGAACAACTCTTATTTTTGCTCTTACAAAAGTTTGCAACAGGGCCACTGGTCTAAAGTGCCTAAAAATTTGAATGAAGAATATTCATAAGTTTCTTCAAAAATAAATATTTTGCGAGAGGCAATTTGGCAACGTGACAATCCTCACATGACGTTTTTCCGTAGTACGCGGCAGTATTTGCTTCGGACTTTCCGTTTTGTTCAGTTATGCTCAATGACATCATACCTCAGTGGGCGGTCTCAGTGCGTCCGATCCGCTGACTCCGGAAAGCATCGTTCATTGCCATGTTTCTGCCGTGACGGCGGAGGGAGACGTAACACTCAAATTTTCGATTTTATATTGGCCCGCTCTTATAGGACGGCGAAATTCAAACGAGCGGATCAGATTTTAAAATTGCAGATCGAACTATCGGATGACGTCTTAATTTTACGATTAAAAGGCGAATTCTTGCAAGATCTAGGAGTCCGACTACACGATCAGGCTGAGCCTGCCGGATACACCTGCGAACTAAACGCGCGTCTTGAGCGGCGAGTAGGTCTTCGGCCGTGTCCATAGCCATAGCCAATCAGGTTGCATTATAGAGCCCATAACTCGCTCTAAGTAGGATCGGATCCTACTTTTCGCGTCTAGACGCGCGTCTAGCAGGCAAGTGTATCTGGCGCTTTAGTCTGGCGTCGGTTAGGCATTTGCTCAACGATTGAATTTTACAAATTTGATCGTTTTCGACTAACGTGAGCATTTTAATCAGGGTGTCTACTGGCTGGAAAAAACCATAATCGGGGACATTTGGGGACTTTTTCCATGAAAATTGGGGACATTTTTACCACAATAGACGAGAGAAAGCAACGTAAACTGAAATATAGATAAACTCGACACCGAGCTCCCGAAGTTTCGGAGCGTTCCCGCCGAAAGAAGCCAGCGAAGGTTCGAATTTCTGCCGCCTCGCGCAACCGTAAATTTGAAATTTTCGGCGGACGATTCTTGTCAGTTTTTGGGGACCTGAACATGAAAATTGGAGACATTTGGAGAGATCGGGGACACCTTTCCAGAATCAGGGACTTTGGAGACTTTTGGGGACCGGGAGACACCCTGTTAATGGATAAAAGATGAGAAGAAGATGAAGATTCAGAACGCTGATTGTTGATCAGTATTTTCCGGGGCGCAAAATACCGGAGCCGAATTTTGTCGGCTCTTTCACACGGACTTGCAAGATCCATCGGTGAATCAAAACCGCAAGACCGGCCAATCGAAAGCGCTAAGCGGGACTTGAGTGCAGTAGAGACTCGTCCTGAGTACATTCAAGTGCGGTGGAAAGGACCGACAAAATTCGGCCCCTGACGCTCATCAAACGGCAAGTTATCCAATTTCGCGCTAGACTGAAGCTCAGGCTAGTCAGTGATCATGTGGTTAGGGCTAGAGATTTTTGGGGGATAGTTGAGGAAATCTCGGGTTAAGGGATTTTCAGCGTCATCTAAGGGTTTTCCTTCGGATCACTGGACAGGGTGTCTAGTTTTTTTCATTCTGGAAAATCCTGATTTTTGACTGCTGAATTCCTGATTTCATAATTTTTCCAGATCGTGATCAAATCCTGATTTTTTGCGGAGAAAAATGTAACTTCACAAAAATAGCTCGATAAAAAAATCCGATTGGACGGCCGACTTTTCTCAAATCCTGATTTAACGACCGATTTTCCTCAAATCCTGATAGAATCAGGAAAATCGGGAAAATCCTGATGCTCGACACCCTGCTGGAGGCAGAGATGAAAATGGCCAATGGCAAATGGATGGTGTTTCAAATGGTCTTCCTGTTGATGCGGCAGCATTATACTGCCGTGCTAAGGAAAAACGCTGTATGAGCCTTCAGGCGTTGCCAAATTTCCTTTGATGAAATGCGAATTTCCTGGTAAATTTATGAATATTTTCCTCCGAATTTTTCAGATGATTTAGTTCGCAATTTTACCTAAAGATTCCTAAAATTTAAAGGAAAAATATTCAGAACTTTCCTCAAAAATAAACATTTTATTGAAGTAAATTTGGCAACTCTCGAATGTTCATACGGCGTTCTTCCTTAGCACGGCAGTATACTACCCTACTGAGGTGTTGTACACGAAAGGGGGGCATAGGGAAGTTCAGAGAGAAAAGCCCAAACCTAAGCTTTAAACCCGACGAAAACATTTGCAATATGTGAATGTTTCAGGCTTAGGGCGAAGAATTTCGAAATCGAGAATCACTGTTTCTAGGCCTCCTGCATGCATGCCAAAAATGTTCAACAAATTTCATGAAATTTTCAATCTCTGACTGGAGGGCTTGGAGTAGGATGTCTGAAGCGGGTAGCGTGAGCGGGATCGGTGCAATGTGCAAGTTGGTCGTCCAACGACCAAGACGAGGGTGCCCAAGTCGGAAACGATCATTAATTGCATAACTTGGGCTCGGTGCAGCCGCTGCGCTGGAAGCACTGGAGCCGGAGCCGCTGCGCATGCACAGTCAAAGACGCGTGCGCGTGCGTGCGAATCGGTGAATGAGCTCTAATGAGCTGAAAAATGCGACAATCATGCCGTTGACTCTTGCACCACGCCAAGCCGCCGCCGCATCGGGCCATCGCTCATTCCTCCCGGCTCACTGTCTCCCGCCCCAACCGAGTCCTCCGGGCTCATTATTGAAATTGATAGACAAAGCAATAGACAAACAAGATAAAAAGGATATGCAGGGATCCTATTGGTGGAAGCGGGTGCTTGCAATGGAAAAAGAACGTGCACTGGTAAAAGAAGTAGCTTGGATCTAGAGTCCAGACTCTTAAAAACATTGGCAAGGAAAAATACTCTTGATTCGAATGAAAATCCGCTTAAATCAAGAGGCTTGGCTCTTCGATTCAAGGAAAAAGCCGATTGAATCAAGAGTATTTTTTCTTGTCAATGCCTTTAAGAGTCTGGACTCTAGATCCAAGCTACTTTTTTCCCCAGTGTAATGCTCAGTGTGCCATTTAACTCAAATGAGTTGTTGTTTTTTTCATGAGCGAGAAGTTTGAATTTGTGCATCAAAAAACGTTATCATACAGATTAAGAGTTACTTTCATTAATTTTCATTGTGCGAAACGTGTTCTAGGTCAAATTTTGGTTAAGGAACTTATACATCAGAATGCTTAAATTCGCATCTTGTGTGATGGTCCATTGTAGTTGGATCAATTTTTCGACGAGGCAAGCTCAAAATTGAACACATTTCGACGGTGAAAGTCGGCAATCACATAACTCGGTTTGCGACGTCGCAGACTTCCTGTCATACTTTATTTTTTAAACGGAAAACTACTCAACGGTAATTCTTTAAAACTGCCGTGATTTTTCTTCTATGTGCGAGGAAAATTCTGCAAAAACTTCAAGGAATCATGTCCATTTGTTCTCCTTTAAAAAAATAACATAGTTGCGGAGATTTTCAGACACCGCAAACGAGTTATGTGATTGCCGACTTGCACCGTCGATTTCTGCCAAACGGAACTATGTGCATTAAGACATGAGCCCTAAGATCCATAAGAATATATGCATAACAGGGCTCACGTCATAATGCACTTAGTTCCGTTTGGCAGAAATACGTCCAATTGCTCTTGAGACGAAACGAGGGTCTGGGCCGATTTTGGCGAGAAATGCGGATTTTTCGGTGTTCGGCCGCAAACCTCATGCAGGAGGTCAAGATATTTGTATCACGTATTTCGCCCCATTCAACTTTCCTACTTATGCGTTAAAGTCAGTAAATCAGCCGAGGAGAGTTTACGTTCTCCTTCATTATCATGGATATGCAATTTTATCCTCTTGGAAGTCAAAATAGTTGTATCGCGTGTTTCGCCCATCCAACTTTTCTACTCATGCGTTGAAGTCTCTAAATCAGCCGAGGAGAGTTTACGTTATCCTTCATTATCGTGGATATGCAATTTAAACCTCTTGCAAGTCAAAATAGTTGTATCATGAGTTTTGCCCCATCCAACTCTCCTACTCTGCGTTAAAATCTCTGGGTCGATTGAAAAGGGATCAAGCTCTTTTTTATTAATGCGAGAAAGTTTTGTTGCTTCATGATTGTGACCAGATCTCTGCCGTAATAGCGAAGAGAGCCGTAAGTTCCAAACTCAAGTTTTGAGTACAGTTTTACCAGTGTAGGTAATAGACTAACTAACGGCAACCCATGAGAGGCATCATTTACCATCATTTACCCCCTCAGTCTATAGAAGCCACTCATTTCAACCACTGGGATCGCTATATACTCCTTATGTCTTCTTTTTCTGTAGCTTTGTCTATACATGTCAACGATCGGCCCGCTGAAGTCCTGAACAGAGTGTCCTCGGCTGCCGTGATAGCGAAGAGAGCAGTAAGTGCAAAAATGAAGTTTTGAGAAAACGGGCTCAGGAGCTTCTGACCGGAAAATTTTACGGAAGGAAGCCCCCGTTCTTTGTCAAATTGCCACTAATTTACCGGAAGATTCCTACAAATCGTTTGGATGATTAAAAATCGACTAATTTTATTACAATTACATAAAAAGGGTATCTTGCATTTTCATACTAGGCTACTGCTAGGCAAGAGAGCCGTAAGTGCTATCTTCTGCATGCTTTTGTGGTTGCGTTTTCGACACACAACAAACAAATTTTCAAGTTAGAAATTGGCAGGAGTGAGCGCCACTTTACTTGAAAGCACTGTTTTCGTTGGCTCTCTGGAGGAATAATGACACTTGTTGCTGTCTTGCCTGGAACTACGTCATTTTTTCCGCACTTACGGCTTTCAAATTAATCTCGTTTTTATACAATTAAGACAATTAAGATGAATTTTGCTGTTTTAACTAGCTTCAATGATTTCATCGAACACAGATTAGAACGAATTTTGAAGGAAACTAAAGTTCGAAAATTTGTATTAAATTGTATTGTAATGGGTAATCAGACACAAGGAGTGCGAGGACGCTCGACGAGTCAGAAAAGAAAAAGTCTTCCTGAAGTGGCGAATGACACTCCTGTGTTCCTGTGTTAAAGGGCTTGGCATTCCATAAGAAACAAGGTACTTTTAGTCTCAAAAGGCCTGTGTAATTTGTGGAGGTTAATGCCCATTTCCCTACTACTAAGGCGAATTTCCGCGGGTGCATTTGGTCGAGTTTTTCGACCAGATCGGCAAGGTTGCAAACCAAAGGTAAATGAGGACATTTTTTTAAAAATCTACAGTTCTTCAAAGTGATCTAGGGGAATAAACTGCCACTTTGAGTTTCGTTGCTTCATGGCCGAATTCTCGGAGAGAAACTGCAAACTGATCATCGTTAATTTTTAACTGCATACCGTGACGAGTGGCGATAAGCACAAATTATCGAAAATTTAGGAAACGAAATTGATCATTGACATAATGGATAGAGCGAAGTGTCGTTACGATATTAATATGATAAATCAATTTATAACGCCTATGTCCGTTTCTCTAATTCTCATAAAAATTCTCAATATATCTTTAAAAATTTGATTGTAGCCAATTGAGCGGGGCATACCACTGCTAAATGTTGTACGATTCAGTTTCCTATATAAATTCGTGAATAAAGATAATTGCTGCCTCCTGAGACACCGCAGCGTGGTAAAAGAGTGGCAGTTATCGCCCCTATGTGATCTAGGAGTTACCTTTGCCGTTTAAAAATTCGTTTACCGACGAGCGAATATCAAGCAAAGCAAATGAAGTTTCAGTTTAAAAAGTAGGCATGTTGTTTGCAGTTGAGTAGCGGGGATAGGGCAGTCAGTAAATAGGTTACATTGCAACCGCCCCTGGTGAAATTGGTAGAAATAGCCTTGAATGACGTGAATGATTGAACGATAGGTGCTAACGACCAATGTTTTACTTCCGATCACGGAAATCAAACCAGATCACTCCTATTTGAAGGTAAGTAGGTGCTGCCGCAGGACATGACACAAAGCCTTAAATAAAAATAGAAATATCGCCGAGGGTTCAAACTCCAAGCAACACACCCAGTGATGTGATTCTAGCGGGTTGATTGGTGAATCGTAATCGAACGAGTTTGATCGATAAACCCCTATCCTCGCAATACTACTAATCGATAAGATTCATACGATGACGATTTAACAAGCCTGGCGCTGAATTCGATTGATAGATGAAATTGAAACGGATTTCTGTAGAGCGACCAAAACTTGGATTGCATTTTGCAAAAAGGAACCAAGTGCATTCCAATGTCACTAAGATTGTGCAACTTTTCTTACTCGCAAATAAAAACTGATCACCTGAACAAGTTACTTTACTCCCAAAAAACTATAGATTCGAGACGAAAATTACCTTTGTAAATTTAATTTCCATGCATAATTCCGGCACTTTTTTTTTCAACGAATATAAGTTGCACAATTCTAGCAACATTGAAATGCTCTTGGTTCCTTTCTGGAAAAATGCAATCTACTTCTTGTTGAATCAACACAGCTTGGAGTCCGTTCTTTTTACTCTGCCGTGCTATGGAAAATCGACGTATGAGGATTCAAAGGTTGCCCAATTTCTTCTCTGAAATTATTTATTCTTGAAGGAGATTACGAATGATATTCGTTGAAATTTTCAGGCTCATTAGATAAAATTGCGAACTAAACTCTCTGTAAAATCGGGAGAAAAATAATTATAAATTTTCCCGAAAATTCGTGATTAGTCGAGGGAAAT
The DNA here is from genome assembly GCF_918797505.1 of Bemisia tabaci. Taxonomy (NCBI): domain Eukaryota; kingdom Metazoa; phylum Arthropoda; class Insecta; order Hemiptera; family Aleyrodidae; genus Bemisia; species Bemisia tabaci. Next base: position 4,479,305 of record NC_092793.1, read on the forward strand.
TTAGCAACGTCTGGAGGCTCATGGGGCGTTCTTCTTTAATAGGACAGCAGTACTGACGAAGCGAAGGTCGGTTCATTTTGTTTATAACGGGGATGAAGGTGAAGGAAAATAAAGAGCGAGATTGAAAAATTGTTTCCAGCCTGTGTCTGTTGGAAGGGGGGAAACAATAAAATACGGACGGTGCCCCGCTTATTTGCCCCGGTATTATTAAATCGGTACCGACTCCTGATTACACTGGCGTCAAATTGAGTATTTAAAAATGATGCATTTCCGAGGAAATACACTATAAGTTCCTATTCTATAGAATCATATCCAGAAAATCGGATTTCACTGATCTCCCGAAACTGTGTTCTTATTCAGTGTGAACAGTAACTAAAATCCGATGAAAACACACCGTTTATGAATCAATTTTCTGAAAAAGGGCGGAAGTTAATTTTTCAAAACTGTTTACTTTCACATTTTTAAAGTCTCTGGTTATCATTGCCATTTTTTCCAAGAAAGCAACAGTATTCAGCTTCTGGAGGACGAGTTTCAGAGGCAAACGAAAGCTAATGTCAGAAAAAGGGTTTCAAAAATACGCATTTAAAACGAGTTTGAAAAAATGACTTAAGTCCTATTTAGAAGTACTGACTTAAATCAGTTCTAGATTTTCTGAAGTTTAGATTTCCGATTAAAGAAGCTATCATTGATGATGTGAAGAGGGAATAATGGATCAGTTGCACTGGCTTGATGCTTAATTCTTGTAGATAAGCTGAAAATAATAAGACCTGTCCAAACGGCAACTCTCTACATTCAATACTAACCGAGAAATCGCGCTTTGGAAAACTCGATTCGTGACATCATCCACTGCGGTTGTGCATACGATATGATTTCTTCCACCTCGCTTTCATCCGCGTTTGACGTCGAGTAAACAGTGCAAAAGTGTGTCTCGCTGGATGATGAAACCAAAAAGGAAGAAACCGCAGGGTATGCACTGCCGCGGTGGATGACATCATAAACCGAGTTTTTCATAGTGCGATATCTCGGTTGATATTGAACGTGGAAAGGTGCTGTTTGGACAGATCTCATTATTTTTCCAAGACTCTACAAGAGTCAAGCATCTAAACACAATTCTGTGACCAGCGCAACTGACCCACTAAAAAAACAAAGATATAGAAACCGAAAAGAATAAATACGAAAATGTGGCATCTTATGCGCAGAGTTTGTTGTCTTGCATTGTCTGGTTGGCTGGGTTCTAACTGCAATGCAAATCCACTTACTCGGCGTTAAGTCAACTGACGAGTTTTTTCTTTCGGAAGGAGGAACTCGGAGGACTTGAGTAGTAGTCAAGTCATAGTTGCTGCGTAAATGAATATAAACCTGCCTCTCGTGCAAGTGTTTAAAATAGGATTTTTACACGAAATCCGGCAACACACGACCAAGTTCAGTGCTGCCGTGTTAAGGAAGAACGTCGTATGAGCTTTCAGGCGTTGCCCAGTTTCCTCCGATAAAAACCGAATTTACTGAGAAAATTGTGAATATTATTTTCCACAATTTTCAGACAGTTTTGTACGCAATTTCATCCAATATATCTGAAAATTTCAGGGAAAATATGCATGTTTGTTGTCAAAAATATCATGAGAAATTTGGCAACTCTTGAATGTTCATACGGCGTTCTTCCTTAGCACAGTGGGTGCATGCTGCGATAGATTCGATCATTACTGCCGAGAGAAGGAAAAACGCAACGTATGAGCCTTCAGTTTTCTCTAATAAAATACGAATTTCCGGGGGAACTCTTATGGATCATTTTCTCACACTTTTCGGAGAATTTTCTTCGCAATTTCAATATCTGAAAATTCCAGAGAAAAATGTTCCTCTAAAATCAATGTTCCATCGAAAGAAACTTGGCGACATTCAACTGTTTATATGGCGTTCATTTTTAGCACAGCAGAATCCTCTCGCGCCGCATGCAGGATCGATTGAATCAGAGAGGTTAGCCATAAAATTTTTGCCAAATACTTCAAAAATTCAAGTTTAATTCGTCACAGTTTTAATTTTAAGAGATACTTCTCAATGAAAATTTCACGAAGAGAGCAATGGAGCCACTTTTAAACCTTCAAAATTTCGTATAAAGCGAGTTATAAGCTTAAGAAGTTTTCAAATTTTGTCCGACCTCTCCTATTAACTCGATCCACTGTGACTCCTATTGACTCGATCCACTCAAAAATGAAACAGCGGAAGAAAGACAAAAACTTTCTTAAACAGCAGCGGGCTTTTAGGTGTTCAGAGGGTGCAAATTTGCTCTCTTTAGTGCTTAAACTCAGTGTGAACATAAGATGACACATTAGAAATGCTGTATACTTGGACGCTTGCTCTAACCCTTGAGCAAGACCCAAGTGACATTGTGAGTCGAGATTCGAGCCTTGATGAGCGTGGGCGCAACCCATTTCGGCAAAAAAGAAAGTAGACGTTTCGGCAAAATTATTTCAGCACATCGAGGGGGAAAACGGACCGATTCGGCAAAAGACCAATATCAGTAAGCTCACAGAAAGTTTCAGAAAAAATGCCCAATTCGGCACGAAAGCTGACATCGGTGCGATTAGAGGAATGAATGGTACGAACTGGAATGTAATCGTAAACTGATCTCAAATGTTGGGTTGAACTTTGTCCTAAGGTGACCGCGGCTGTCTATTATCATTTGTAGGTATGAACATCACTTTGGATGTAGTAAACAAGTTCCATTCAGTTCGATTTTATCGTCGGTACACGAAAGAAGAATCGCTCATACGATTAATAACTACTGTGATATTTCGTGTTTTTTTTTTTACATTTTAACGACTGCGATTCCAAACCAAACGCTTAGAACACCTTCAAATCAGGCGATACTTCTCGCTTCTCCAGGAGGTTAGTTTAGTTGCGTGACCCAACCGAACGCTTTAAACGCCTTCAAATCTGGCGATACTTCTCGCTTCTCCGGAAGGTTAGTTTAGTTGCGTGACCCAACCAAACGCTTTGAACGCCTTCAAATCTGGCGATACTTCTCGCTTCTCCGGGAGGTTAGTTTAGTTGCGTGACCCAACCAAACGCTTTGAACGCCTTCAAATCTGGCGATACTTCTCGCTTCTCCGGAGGTTAGTTTAGTTGCGTGACCCAACCGAACGCTTTGAAACGCCTTCAAATCTGGCGATACTTCTCGCTTCTCCGGAGGTTAGTTTAGTTGCGTGACCCAACCGAACGCTTTAGAACGCCTTCAAATCTGGCGATACTTCTCGCTTCTCCGGGAGGTTAGTTTAGTTGCGTGACCCAACCGAACGCTTTGAACGCCTTCAAATCAGGCGATACTTCTCGCTTCTCCGGGAGGTTAGTTTAGTTGCGTGACCCAACCAAACGCTTTGAACGCCTTCAAATCTGGCGATACTTCTCGCTTCTTCGGGAGGTTAGTTTAGTTGCGTGACCCAACCGAACGCTTTAGAACGCCTTCAAATCTGTTCAAATAAGATGCTGCCGTTTCATCTGGGGCAATGTTGGTGGCGGAACGTAAAAAAAAGTAAAGTCCTGGTTGAAGCTTACAAAGACGAGCAAAGTGAGAATGGAAAATGGATAAAATCTTTCTTCGGTCTGTCTTATTTGCCCCCCCCCCCCCCCCCCCCCAACGAAGTACCACTTCCGTTTGTCGATTTCCTACGCCGAATTGGGCATTTTTTCTGAAACTTTCTGTGAGCTTAGTGATATTGGTCTTTTGCCGAATCGGTCCGTTTTCCCCCTCAATGTGCTGAAATAATTTTGCCGAAACGTCTACTTTCTTTTTTGCCGAAATGGGTAAAATTTGCCGAAATGGGAATCACCCGATGAGCGTGAGCCTTAATTCAGCGAATTTTAGGGAGCTAAATTGCTTGTAAACAAGTAGGATTGGTTGGAACGACTTACCAGCTAGTTGATTCCGCGATTGCTCCAGATCTTTCACGACCTGTGAACACAAATTCAATCAAATGAATCATAAGGATACCACTTTTTTGTTAAAAGGTAGATAGAAAAATCCCCCACCACTATTTTTACGCATTGGGAATGTTCGAAATTCATCTGCGTGAGAAATTTGCGCACTTATATAAGATTCTCGCTTCAAACAATACCACGGCAAAGGCATGGACGGATCAGTTGCGCTGGTTCCAGAATCGTGTTTAAATAATTTAAGATTAAAAATTAGCAAAAAATAATAACATCTGTCAATAACTTTGTTCATAGAAGGTCTTTATATCATACGGTAGGCATCATGATATGGTGATTTTCAGTGTCTTCTTGGGTCTAAAACTGGCCTGAACACAAGTCTGAAAGCCACGTCGAAAGTTGCGAGTTCCTCGACATTCATCGCACTATTTCGTAGTGACTTCGTCGGAGATCCATGAAATGTCCTTTGAATATGTTCGTTGGGGATGAAAGAGAGGCATGTTTACCAATTATTGTCGGTAACAAACCTTGCACTCATAATTTAAAAAAATCCCCTTTCAAAGGTTTTAGTTGTTAACCTTCATTTACTATTGCTTGAAAAGCGAGATTCATCGTTCGTCAAAATTAAACTTTTCAGGCAAGATTTGAGCGTAGAAAGCCGCAGACAGCTAAAAACTCGCAATTTTTACTAGAAAGAAAAACACATTGGATTTAGAGTCCAGACTCTTGAAAATATCGACAAGAAAAAATACTCTTGATTCAATCAGATTTAAGCTTAAATTAAGAACCAAGCTTCTTAATTGGAGCGGATTTCCTTTTGACTTAAGCTTAAATCTGATTGAATTAAGAGTCCATTTTCTTGTCAATGTTTTCAAGAGTCTGGACTCTAGATCCAATGTGTTTTTATTTTCCAGTGTTGCTAAAAGCGGCCTTCTGACCCACGTTAAGGCCAGTGCTCGAACTGAGAGGACACCAAAAATGACCAAATCATGACGCATTCCGTAAAGAGTAAATCTTAAATGAGCGATAAATCGTGAAAAATGAAGGAAAATCAGGGTGGGCTCAAAAAACGACCATATCGGCACCCCTCCTTTAATACGCCAATTTTCAGACTCCTATGTGATGTGCTGATCGTGATTTTTGCGAAGATTTCCGTGAGACGCAACTTTCTTATTCGCTTTGGCAAAATTTTGCAATAAACCCATTGACGGGCAGATAGTATTTTGAAGGAGCAGGCACAAAAGCGGGCTGATTGTTGAAAATAGACAAAAGCGACACAGGCAGTATGGAGCTATCCTATAGGTTGAAATGTGTGGTTGTTACAGACCAAGGGGGTGAATGATGGACTAAGTAAAGGGTCTCCCATGGGTTGCCGTTAGTTGGTCTATTACCTACGTCTTTTGTCCATTGCAACCACCCGCTTCCACCAATAGGATCCCTCCATATCTTTTTTGTCTCCTTCATCTACACCTTTGTCCATCAATTTCAATAATCAGCCCGCTGTCCATTTCAACTATCCGCTTCCACCAATAGAATGCCTTCGTATTCCTTTTGTCTACTTTGTCTATAGTTTTTTCTACCAATTGAAACAATGAGCCCGCTGATCAAGACATAGGTACTTGGATCCAGAGAACAGACATTTATGGAATCATGCGAACAGGGCCATTTCCATTCGAATCCAATTTCCACGACCACACGCGCTTCGCTCGGACCGGGAGCAATAACAATAAAGAGGGCAGGCGAAAAGAGAGGTCGGGCCACCTAACCTAGCGCTAGTTCACTGGTTAAACGCATTAACAGGTGTCGCAACGACTGTTACACTCGTGATGTCGGTCCTCACCGCGCCGCACAGTAGAACCAACCATTCAAACGAGTCAAAGACTTTTCTCACTAAATCAGCAACTTCTTATGTTTATAGTGTCAATTTATCAACTTTTAGGGGTGATCCTATGAGGAAACTTCAACACAAAAGTTTGGTTAGTGCGAAAAGTAACATACGAAACAACGCTAGAAAATGTCAGGAAGTTTTCTTGGAGAAATTAAATGAAAAACCATTGAAAGGAGTCACACTCTAAATTTTTCCAAATCTGCTAATTTCGATTTATTTATTTTCAGGAGTGATCCGAATAGGAAAGGACACAGTGAAATTTCATCACAAAAGTTCGGTTAATACGGGAAAAGAAACACAAAACAACCCTAGCCTTCGGTTGACAATTTAAAAAAAAAAATGTGTGCTAGTTTTCTTGAAGAAATTAAGTGAAAAGCAAAAGGTGAATACGAATGTCATAATCGGAGGAATGCATTTTCCCAGTCCCTTCATCGTTTTCGGCGCAAAATTCACCGCAAACTGTACCAAAATCAACACAAAATTTGTGTTGGTTTGTCCTACATTAATCAACACACAAATACACAAGCACAACATACACAATCCTAACATAAGTACACACTCACACATATTTTTATCAGGGGACGGGTATCGATAAGGTCCATTTCTGGAGGCCCACCCCAGCCTAATTTTATCGACTTTGAGATCGTTTCCTCATTTAGGACCTATGTTTTACAGAATGATCATAATTTGTTCATTGCAGGTCTCTTTCCGAGTGTAATCCTGGCCTAAACATGGGTATGCGCGCCAATTTTAGGGGAAAATGCAAGCTTGGAGGGTTTGCAATCAAATGCCGAAAAATCCGCATATTTCGCAAAAAATCGGCCTTTACACCCATGTTTAGATCTATGATAGACCCGAAAATGACCAAATCATGATGCAGTCTGTGAAATATAGACCTTATTCGGTGTGCTGAACATGAAGCTGCAGGAATCCAGCTAGGCTGGACCAAAGAACAGCTTTCTTACGGTGAGCAAAAACGAGTAACGATTATGGTAAATGGTTATGGTTTACGAAGAAACCGATTAAACCACTTTTAAACCTTTACTTTATCTATTAAAGAAGATGAGCTCTTGAAGCTTTAAAAGGTGGCTGGCCTCTTCCATTCACTGATTAAGTGGCTACGTCAGTCAATGCATCACGATAAATACCATAATCGAAATCCGACTGGCCCATTTGAATTTGGATCACTGTTGCCGCGCTTTGTGAGCGTGGTTTAATGGGTCTCAGTCGATAGTGGTTCGATGTATCGTTTGGTTCAAAACAATAGAACATAACATCAAACCAAAAATTTTAGGATATTTGTCAGAAAAGCTGATAAGCAGCAAATTTCGTAGCAATTTCACTACTCTTGGCCAATCAGTACTCATACGAATCAAAAATTCATCACAAAAAACCCGTTCCGTCAGATTACTCAATTGACTTTTGAGGCTATGTTTATGTTTTGAACCAATCTACATCGATACAATCTCACCCGTTCGATAAATCGAATACGATCTATTAAAAAAGCCAATCAGAGATTTGCATTTTTCAAGATTGATGTTACGTCTTTGTTTACGATGGAACCATCGAATACATCGATCGGTATCTGTTTATTTAGCCACGTGGCGAACTGCAACAAAAATTGTTGCAAATTGCCACAAACTCTGGGTGCTGTGTGGCTAAATGAAACAAGAAAAATTAGTGTGGCAAAATGCAACAAAAATTGTTGCAGTTAGCCACAGTGTTTGGAATGGTCCATCAAATTTAGCGAAAAAAATTGTTATTTATCCTCTCATTTTTATTTTACTGCAGTGTAAGTGATTTTATTAAGAGTCTGGAATAGATTAAAAAGTATAAATAACCAACTTTTATTTTAATAATTTTACCATCCTCCACTAGTGACCAATGCAATACTGATTCTACTGTACGCTGAAATACATGTAAAATTTACTAATTGGAAAGTATTCGGAGGAATTATTGACCACATGCGTGCAGCTCTTCTTCCTTAGGTTAGGTTAGGTTAGGTTAGGTTAGGTTAGGTTAGGTTAGGTTAGGTTAGGTTAGGTTAGGTTAGGTTAGGTTAGGTCATGTTAGGTTAGGTTAGGTTAGGTCAAGTTCGTTTCTATTAGGTTCGGTAACGCTGCGATGTAGATACGTGGTTTTGTCCTTTGGCCATGTGGCTAACTGCAACATAATTTGTTGCACTTTGCCACGTTTGCCACACCAATTTTTCTTGTTTCGTTTAGCCACATAGCACCTAGAATCTGTGGCAAGATGCAACATTTTTTGTTGCATTTAGCCACGTGGCTAAATGAAACGTAATCCATCGATCTATCGAATGACGTAGCCACTAAATGGATCCACTGTGCGGCGAGGGTTGCAGGCGGGAGGGGGGGGGGGGGGGGGCTTCAACTGAGGTATTTTGCACTTTACGTCGTTCGCAGAGCCGCTACACTTTGCAAAAGCAACATTCCTACGACGGGTTTTCCTTTGCAGATAGGTGGTTGTTGTCGAACACGGTGGAGTGCACGAGAGTGGTGTCTGTGTCGTCGCGTCGACTCATGCGGCTGAGTCACGCGCTCGCTAGTCGTCGTCCAACGACACGCTCCCCTCGTGAAATCCCAATTTTTTCAATAAAAATCGTTTCGTATTCAGGTGTTATGAGCTCGCGTTACACACAGAAGAGAGAGAGAAAGAGTATAACCAGAATGGAGAATTCGCAGGTGTCTGAAATTTGATGAATTTCGTGTTCAAGCGGAGACTACTGAGTGAACGGAACACGAGGATACTCTTGGTTCATAACTTGAACGATTACTGAAGTAGATGCGACGAAATGATCTAATTTGCCAGGGCCATGTGTCTAAATTGAAAATGCCGCCGGATTACATCAGAAAACTGAACATTTTCTCACTTTTCAATTTATACTATTTATACTTTTATACTATTCCCCAAAGTAGAGCACAATTGTAAAAAATACTGGGAAATCAGCTTTTTAAGCACTTTCAGGCGAAGGTTCAAAAAAATTGCGTGCAAATTCTCCATTAAGCCTTGTCTCCTCGGAGCATATTCGTGGGGTTTGCTCCCAGGAAAAGTCTCCCTTGCGAAGTTCCTAAATCGAGGAAGGACGCTTATATTTTGCAATTATTCATGACGAAGTTGACTCAAACTACATAGTAGATGCTGGAAAAATTGTGGAAATTTTCGATGGGAGCCCCTCGAACCCCCTTTACCCCCCCCCCCCCAATTCGAAGTGTCTGGATCCGCCTGAGCGTGAAATTTAGATAAGGTGACATACGTGTGTATCATTCGTACAGATCTTGTCTATTGGTCCATTACACACTTAATTAAACAAAAGAAACTTTTGAGTCGAGTTCCCAAAATTCCAAAATAGCCCCAGATTATTTTTACACGGATGGAGGGCTTTACACCGCAACTTCAAAACTCGCCGTGGCACAAGTTGAATCAATTCAGTATCTACACCGGGATAATGACCATTAACTGGTAATTGGTTATCATGGTCCGGGCGTTTGCTAGTTGGTGTGCTGGAGGTTTTCACCAAGCTGGTCACTTTCAAGGACCCAATGATAAACTGATTAGCAAGTTGCTATTTCTCATAGACGAAGTATAACAAGACTCGGGTTTTTTTTAGGGTCGACTTAATTGGGACGCTGCGGTAGCCGGGTGCGTTCGTCGCATTACGGAAGAACGCAGTAAGAGCCTTCAGACGTTGCCAAATTTCCCTTGATAAAGTAATTTTCGGGAAAATTATTAAATTGTTTTCCTCCGATTTTTCAGGGCATTTCCTTCGTAATTTATTTTGGTCGTTCGTGTCCGATTTTTTCATCGAAAAATACTCATAACTTTCTTAGAAAATGAACCTTTTCGGAGAGGGAATTTGGCAACATTGGAATGCTCATACGGCGTTTTTCCTTAGGACGGGAGCGTTAGACTGGCGACCGCGGCGAGCGGCACCGTTGCTGGAGATGCGGTGGACTTGGACCCCTTGCTGGGACAAAATAGACGTCCTCAAAACCACCGAGCTGAGGCGAACCTCGAGGCCCCGTAAAAATATCTCAAATTAATTCCCACTACTCTGTACCACTGGCCTCGTTACACGCTAATCACACTCAAAAATAGACTCCCCTTCCCCGCCTCATCGGTTGCCAAATTTAGGAAAATGTTAAACCACGCTAAATAATTAAACAAACTGATTGCGGTGGACGCCCGGGTCGCAAGACAGTATGTTGGAGTTCTTTAAGCCATCGTGCGTTAAAAATTCAACATAAAGCTGAAAAATCTCAATACAGAGGGGAAAAGCTCATATGAGCACAATTTTCCCTCAAAGAGATACGCTGTTTGGTGCAACAATAGTAACTACCATTCTGCACTGCACTGAGGATTGGCCCAACAAGGCCTAAACGCATCTGCAGTTGCCTTCCTGAATGGTTGTAGCTAGTAATGCACCAAACAACATATCTGTTTGAGGGAAAATTGTGCTCATATGAGCTTTCTCCCTCTGTATTGAGATTTTTCGGTATTATGCTGATTTTTAACGCAGGTTGGCTGAAAAACTCGAAAACATACTGTTAAATAAGTACCTAAAAAGGCAATTTCCGCAAGCTTAAAAACCAGAGGCGCAAAATGATAGGCGATAGGCGCAAGAATGTAAAAACCAAAAGCGCAAATGAACAAGAATAGTCGTCCAAAAGCGCAAATAAACAAGAGTAGTCGTCCAAAAGCGCAAACGTGAAAAGTAAACTAACCTTAAGCAGGGTCATCGTAAGTTGAGACAAATGTCAATCTCTCAGTACATCTGAATCAACACCACTCAACAGGTTAATACATACAGTCAGATGGCACCATACCACCGATGAATGGTGACTTAAACAATATTTGACTTTTGTCACAACGTACGATGACTTCGCTCTGTAACCAACCTTGCATTTAGGTTAGGTGCAATCAGATATTGACAGTTTGACTCCTTTTCTTTCTCTGTACTTCTTGGTCGTCCCAAAACCATAGTACCATTTGCGTGAACAAGCCATCATCCAACAGCGCAAATTGGCGATTTGCGCTTTTGGATTTATTTTTTCATTTTTTTTTTTTTTTTGGAGGGGGGGGGGGGTAACATCTAGGCCCTAGGGGCACCTAATCGAGGAGTGTCAGTGAAAATTGGAGTTGAGGGGAGAGGACTCCTCGAGATTCATCTCAGTATATTCAGTCGTCTCGGGAGCAATTTTAAGCTGTTTTTAGCGAAAAATGTACTATTATTAAAAATTAAAATTATTACAATAAGGGCTCCGTTGATGGATATCTCCTCAAATTTTTTTTTTGTAGGAAATGGGCACTTCACTCTGCAGGAATTTTGGAAATCAATTCTTGAAATAGGTATAAGAAGGTATTTAAAATTGACATTTGAATGATTGTATACTGAGCTAAAACCGTAGTAGATTGCACGAGAACCAATAAATCTAAAACAAGTTACTAGGATCTAATAGATACAATTTGTTTTCAAGGTAACAGCGAAGACCTGAAGTTAAACGATTCGATTTAATGACGAGGTCGAGTTAAGTCCTATACCTTCTTAGTTAATAACATTCACAAGATTAGAAAGTAGGAAAAAATTTCGAAAATTTCAACGAAGTATAAAATTCTGAGAAGAGAAGAGTCTTGTCAAGATACACCAGCGGTCGACGCCTCGGCCATCGAACGGAAATATTATGACATTTATTAGATTTGCATTATTCAGTGTATTTATGGTTTGAAAGATGAGGATAACTTTCTACATCCTAATACACTTGCACAATACGAATCATGATATACTTAACACTTCTACGAAACATAAATTTTCCTTAACCGGTTGCAATTCGGTTTCAGAAGTTAATCACTTGCGTATATTTTGCATGAAAACTTGTTGACTTGAACGAAGCATAGGAATAGATTATTACCGGAGAGAACGGGGCTCGGAATGAGCCGTCTGTCCGTTCTGCGAGACGGGATTTCAAAGGCCCACTCCTGATGTACACTTCAATAAGGCGAAATTGACGGTTTTATACCGTCATGTAAATACGCCTGCGCAAAATTGCATCCTACTGAAAGGCATAGTTGCCAGTTATGGCTCGGCTGAGAAGACCGAAGTTGCTGATTTACCGGCTTATCACAGCCGTTCGAGCTACCCAGAATGCGAGGAAGAAATGGGTCTATTTACACCGAGAAAAAAAGCGTCGGTTATACCAACAAAATAGTTCCGGAGAAGCACGCTGGTCCCGAAGACTGAACCTTCAGGCAAAAGAATCGACTGTTTCAGTCGAAAGAACTTAGCTCCAGTTCAACGAATCAACATCTCAATTCATCGAACCATAGTACTTCGGTCGACATGGAACGGAACATGTTCCATATAAACCATGTTCCATGAATCGGAAGTTTTTGGTTTACAGAGCTGAATTCGATTCACTAAACGACAGTTTAGTTCTGTCAACTAGGAGGGTTCGATTGATTTGCTTGTCAGAGGGATCAGGTCCATATTCTGTAAAAATTTCTGATTATAAAAGTGACATTTTTCTCTTCGAAAAAACTCAAATTTGGATCGGAAATTTTGAAACATCGAAATGGAGACGCATGGTTTCGCACTTTAGCCATAGATATGAGGCTCCTTTGGGAAAGAAGCTGCTTAAGAATTGCTTCTGAATACGACTCTCAGTGTCCTTTGAACCAAGAGGCGCCAAATGAACGATTTTTTAAACCCAACAATTTTCGAACCTGCGTATATTTTTCACAAGTTGAAGTTACACTAACTCAGCAACACCAGACATTCCTATGACTGTTTATCATATTACATATTATGGATATGGATCGTATTCGATACATCAAATAGGTGAGATGGTATCGATATAGATGGGCTCAACATGTAAAAAACACAGCCTCAGAAGCCAATCGAGTAATCTGTGTTAACTGGTTACTGTGATTGATTTTTGATTCTTAATGGCTACTTCATGGCAATGAAAAGTGAAATTGTAAGGAATTTCCTCTTTTTCAGCCTTTCTAACTTCAGTATTATACCACAGAATTTAGAAAATTACATTCCCTGAAATTTTCCTGATTTCTCTGCGACAACCGCTCTGTCGATAAAATTCCCTGATAATTGAGGATATGCCTGATACTTGAAAAGACATGATTTGAAGAAGTTTCCCGGCAAAATTTATTTTTCGAAACGGCAAACCCATCCTAGACGGGAAATATGGGTAACTTGACAATTTTTCCGACATTTTCCGGTTTGCCTTGACTATGGCAACTCTATGACTTAAATATATACACATAGTCGCTCCCACAATGCATTCTGACGTTCTGCGACACCCAAACGCCATATCTCTCTCTAACTAAATAAACTCTCTGACTAAAATTCAAAAATTTTCGTTTGAGGTTATGCTGCATTGCGTTTTGAAGCGGGCGATACGTATATGAAACCACTATCGAATACGAATCATTCTACGATGCGGAAAATGCAGAGGACCGAGAGGAGAAGCCGCTCTTTTCGGTGCGACCTGGCAACCACGTCAAGCTGGCGAGGATACTTATTGCGAGCTTACGAAGCTTCACTTTGCATAGAGTGCGGCCGAGTGAATAGAGGAGGACCGATCTCGGGTCCCGGGAAGCCTCGGCTAAGACAATGCAACATAACTGCAACTTGGAAGCTGTTTCCGGTAGCCGCCACCGGTCGGGCCGGGGCCGGGGACGGACAGGCGAGGGTGGCGGGCGGGCGCCGTGCACCGGTCACAAACACCGTCACTAATCAACAATGCTGCCAACGCTCCCCCTCAAATCAATGTCCTCCTACCAAAACTCCCCGACTCCGAAAGAAATCAACCGAAAATGGGCCTGTTGCCAACACTGGAAAAAATAAGTTGCTTGGATCTAGAGTCCCTTTATACTGAGAGTCAAGACAATGCGAATCCATTTCTGATTGGTCAACCGGATTTTAGGCCTTCACAGTGTCACAAACGGGAATAAAGATGACATTTTCACCAATTGCAAAGATTATAATCTGTAGTGGACCGAGGAATTTCGAGTTCGACAAGGAACAAACGGAATGAAAGAAGGAACGGAGAAAGGAATTTAAGAATGAGCCGATCAAAGATTACGAAAAACGTTCAATTTCTGTAATCTTTATTCCCGTTTGTGACTCCATGAGGGGTGTTGTCTTGACTCTCAGTATAAAGGGACTCTACTTGGATCTTTCTAGAGCCAGACTCTTAAAAACAATGACGAAAGAAAATACGGTTGATTCAATCGGATGTTTAATGGAATCGAGAGCCAAGCCTTTTCATTTAGGCGGAATCCTTTTTGATTCGAGCGGAAATCCGATTGAATCAAGAGTATTTTTTCTTGTCAATGTTTTAAAGAGTCTGGACTCTAGATACAACCGACTTTTTTTTTCCAGTGCACTTTAACTAGAGAGAGAAAAAACGAGTTTTCTTTCGGTAAATGGCTCGAAAATCACGATTATCGCATCGGAAAAGTCTGAAATGCACCCTTCTCTTCACAATCTGCGTAAGAAATTTGTGCTTTTTTCTTCCTGCTCCAAAAACGATACTACGGCACAGGTAAACATGTCGTAAGAGGAGTCGTTCCATCCAACCCCTGAACAGTGGGATGCTACACAATATTCAACATGTCTGACGCTTCCACGCGAAAATCGTGAGGAAATCAGCACAATGATCTTTATCAACACAAGGAAAATGTAAATATAAACACGCCGGTTGATAAAATACCGTCTCGTCAAGTGTATTTCGACGGGTCGACGTCAGCCATGTTGAATATTGGATAGCCTCTTGGTGCGCAAGGGTTGGACAGGACAACCCTTCTTACGATATGTTTACTTGTGTCAAAGTATAATTTTTGAAGCGGGTATCTGAAAAAAGCCCATGATTCAGACTTTTCCGATGCGTTAATCGTGTTTTTTGAGCCATTTCCAATAAAAAGCAGCTTGTTTTTCAACTCTGGCTGAAGTTCGTGACCGGCCCATTTACTGTGCTAATACTGTCAAATGTGACGAAATCAACATAAAAAATTTGCAGTTTCAGTCATGCATTTCATTTTCGACGGTACTCAAAGCCTCGTCCCTCTATGCGCCGCGCGCCGGTCGCTTTAGTCTTGTCACCTTTAATCGAAAAAATTCGCGCATTGATTCACAAAAATAAAATCCTTTTCCTCGTGCGATCATGCATTATCATCGATTCTTATTGAAGATTGACTTGACGTGAGAAAATCTGGCAACAAAATCTT
Source organism: Bemisia tabaci (assembly GCF_918797505.1). NCBI lineage: Eukaryota > Metazoa > Arthropoda > Insecta > Hemiptera > Aleyrodidae > Bemisia > Bemisia tabaci. Next base: position 4,494,378 of record NC_092793.1, read on the forward strand.
GAATATAGGGATGATGGACAGAAAATCCCCGTAACAAGTTCGTAGTCGGAGCCGCGCGCTAAAGTGGTGAACTTTGAACTGGATGCCGGCCGTAAATTTCGCTTCGCCTGGGCTTGCGTCACCGAGGCTGATGCGCCTGGGTTGTCGCTGGATGGTGAGACGGTGCGGTGAATGGTGACCTCCACCTGAGCGGTGAGCAACGCTGTTGCCTGACCGAGGGGTTTCCCGAATGAACCTGGGTGAAAGGGGCCAATTTTTTCGGGCGATCTGGTGCCGATGGTGAGTAGAGGATGAGGAATCCTCGCAATTACGCGCGCGGTCGCGTTTCTCCCGTAAATGACTCCGCCGCCACCGCGGCCGCGCGGCCCGAGCAGCGTTCCTTCTTCGGGACTCATTGAAAAAAGCCACTGGGACTTCACTGATGAGCTAAGGAACAACGCCGTATGCGTATTTAGACGTTGCCACACTGGAAGAAAAAAGCACATTGGATCTAGAGTCCAGACACTTAAAAACATCGACAAGAAAAAGTACTCTTGATTCAATCAGAATCTAGCTTAAATGGACGGAGGTAAACAGAGAGGAACCAAACCACATCGGGATCGAACCGAGAAAAAGAGGTTTAAAGTTAAGCTCCTGCATAAGACTCAATGTAAAAGATAAACTTCAAGTTCAATTTCTGCAAAATTTGCTCCAACAAAAACTTTGAATTTTTGGCGATAGATAGTAGAGCAGTGGTCGAGTTCAAAACCACTCATAACTCAATTTTTTCCAAAATGTGGGTTGGTTCCTTTCTGCTTAACTCAGTCCAAATCAAGAACCAAGCCTCTTAATTTAAGCGGATTTCGTTTTGATTCAAGCAAAAATCCGATTGAATCAAGAGTATTTTTTCTTGTCGATGTTTTCAAGAGTCTGGACTCTAGATCCAATGTGTTTCTTTTTTTTTCCAGTGCATTTTTCCTTCATTCAAAACCGATTTTACTGGGAAAATCCTCAATATTTTTCCTCTGTTTTTTCGGACAGTCGGTCACGAAACCAAGCAATTTCAACCTGGAACTACATTTTTTCAAAGGTAGAGTAAGTACTCTGAAAATATCAAGGAAAAATAAGCACAACTTTCTTCAAAGATACACAATTTATTCGGGGAAATTTGGCAACGCTCGAGTGTTCATACGGCGTTCTTCCTCAGCACAACAGTACAGATGCGCCTTGCACCACGGAATCACAACGAGGCGATGCGCCACTCGAAAGCTCCGAGTCCGAGTTATACGGTGAAACGGTGAAAATCCAGGACCTGAATTTTCGGTCATTTTCCGATTCCCCTCGGGAGGCAGGAGGCGAATTTTCGACATCAAATCACCTTCTATAATATAAAATCACTAGAGCAACGCATAACGTTCGAGGCGCGAGGCGCTTCGGGGGGGGGGGGGGGGGAGGGACCGCGTAGCAGTCAGGGTGCGCCCCGCCCCCGCCCCTAGTATGATAAACATAAACAATATCAACCGATGTAAATTCTAATCGGAGAACCCTCTTGAAGTTTTTTACTCAGGCTATTCTGCTGTGCTAAGCAATAACACCGCAAATCCATCAAGATTTTCCCGCGTTTTTTGGAACTTAACACTTTACACTGGGAAGAAAAAAAAAACACATTGGATCTAGAGTTCAGACTCTTAAAAACATCGGCAAGAAAAAGTACTCTTGATTCAATCAGAATCTAGCTTAAATCAAGAACCAAGCCTCTTAATTTAATCGGATTTCGTTTTGATTCAAGCAAAAATCCGATTGAATCAAGAGTATTTTTCCTTGTCAATGTTTTCGAGAGTCTGGACTCTAGATCCAATGTGTTTTTTTTCCAGTGTATAAAATAAAGACTGTTTCACCCATGCACCTCCACTTTTCAGGTTAAGTTCACAATAGTATTTGCGGAATAGTTCTGTAAAAACATTGTCCCAAAGAATACGAGTTTTTTGGCTGTGATACATTGCTTCCAAAAAATTTAAAATTATGTTTACGGCGTTTTTGCGTTGCGCGGCAGTATTCTACTAATAAAAATGTTCCGGTCGATAATTCCCGGCCGAGAAATCCCGTTGAGTCAACCGAAAATCTATTTGAAGTCAAAGGACGTCTACTGGAAGTAACTGGAATATTGTTTGAAACAAAAATAATTCCTGTTGACTGAAAAAAAAAATTGGCCTCCGGCCAATTTATGCGCGGCGCAAGCGCCGCGTACCGGCGCTTCGCGCCGGCATGTGGGGGGGCTTCGCCCCCCATCATGGTGCGAAGATCGCACAAGACTTTCTCGCTTTTGCCGGCGCTCCGCGCCGGCATAGACACTTTTACTGCAATATTTAGAAAAATACTGCCAATTTCACAAAATCATAAAGTTTGATTGGAATTTTGATCGCAGGATAATAGTTATTAAATTTTTATTCAAACCACTGCACTATATTGTAAATGTCTTCGAGATATAGGATGAATTCATACATTCGGACTCGACTTGTCGATATTATGAGGCATCTTCAATTAAATATGTAATTGATTAATGATGCCTCCTATTAAAGACGGCGATCCGTAAAAATCTTAGCTTTTCTACGATTCATTAGGATCCATTAGATTCATTGGCATCATACTTCAGATACGATTATATGTTATAATCTTTCCTTAAGCACGGTCAAAAGCCATCAAAAATCTACTTCAATGGGTAGATTGACTATTCGATGTTTAAATAGTCTTAAAACTAAACGGTTTTCGCTTAGCATCGTCCAAATTTTAAATTTGGCGGGCGAATCTACCTGCTGGTAATGGTTCACCACCCGCCCGCCAAGAGCGCCAGTTCCTTAGCGCGTATCCCCGTAATTCGAAACGAAAACAATAGAGAGCGCCACCTTCTTCTTGCTGCTCGTAACCAGTAGTCGTAACTAGTCCAGTAGCATAGAGAAAAAAAAGGAGGTGTTTGCATCTTGAGGATTTGTACCCACCTACGTCATCAATGTAAACAAGACGCTCGTTGAGGGTTATGTTGACGCTGTAAAAACGGACCATAATGTCCGATTTTTTTACTTAAATCAACTCTTTATTTAATTTCAAGCACTTTTTATAGAATGACTTTTTCCCTTAAATTACACCATTTCCAAGAAAATCGACAGGATAAAAACGTCGCTGTACCCAATGACGTCATCAAAGCTATAGATACTCTATGAAAAATTCCAAGATGCCCGAAATGCAAACACCTCCTTTTTTTTCTCTATGGTCCAGTAGTCATATATTCATCCATGTCGTAACCCCGTGTCAACAAACCTCGCAACAACAACATCAATACCTAATTAAATCAATCATGTTTGTGCAGTTTTATTATATTATTATATTATATTTGTGTTCAGTACCTCGTAAAAAGGAACCGCGAAAGATGGAATCTGCCGGGATTCTAAATTCATCAACAACAAACATATTAGTTTCTAATAAAAATCCAAGTGTCAGTGCTTGCGTTTTAGCTTCGATAATTGTATGTAATGTAAGTACCTGATTAGTTGTCTAATTTTGCTTGGTGTATACCTACGGAGTAATTTTGGAGATAGTATATGATGCATTATACAATGCATTTGAATTCCTAGGTTTCATCTGACTCAAAGTGTTCGCTGCTATTATCTAGGAGCGTACCGACTCATTCATTGGAGAATTGAGCGTTTCCTATCGGCCCCTCTGCAATTATGAGATTAGTCCAAGGACCCTTTAGGAACTTAATTAATGACTCAGGTGGTGCTTTTGAGCCAACTTTCAAAGAATTAAAGGCATTTTTTTAAAATCTACCGTCCATGAGCTCTCCGTCTGACCGAAGTGCTCTCCTCGCTACATGACGCGTAACCCTTCAATTTTTAGTTTAGTCCAAAGACCTCACAGGAACTTAAATTAATGAACCAGGTGGTGCTCTTATGCTAACTTTCGAAGAATTAAAGGCATTTGTTTCTAAAATTTACAGTCCTTGAAAATGAGCTGTTTGTGATGTCGCAGAGCAAAGTGCCCTACTTTTGGGCCTCGTAATCCCTTGAATTTTGAGTTTAGTGCAAAGATCTTTTTGGAACTTAAATTATTGACCCAGGTGATGTGCTTGATGCCCATTTTTAAAGAATTAAAGCCATTTTTCAAAATTTACAGTCTTTCAAAATGAGCTTTCCGTGTGATTTTGCTAAAAATGGACAATTGAGCGTAGCCCCCCCAAATTTTAGCGTACCTCAAAATCGTTGGACGTGCATAAGGAGACTATAGATATGGTGTCCTGTGCCAATTTTGAATGAAATCGAACAGATAGATTCTGAGATATCGCTGTAGACAGATTTGGGGGACGCCACACGGACGGACACACATTTTTTCAAGTATGGTTATTTTTACTCCTGGGACCTTAAAACGTCTAGAAATGATGAAATTTCAACTTTTTTTTTTTTTTTTTTTTGGAGGATGACAATACTTCCTCTCTACCCTATGGGAGCGAGAAAGTAAAAATGAAAGCGAGGGAAGAGAGAACACAAGCGGTTTGGGCTAAGCGATTTGATAAAGAATCTTTCTCCCGGCAACAGGAAGTCAGCTGTCAGTTACAAATGTTACGGATGATTGAAGGAATGTAAAATAAGCAGAATAATGCCTAATACTTGTGCAAAAATGAATGTGGTTTTTGGTTGACCACTGATCAGGGTTGTCGGTGAGGACGGAGAAGTCACTCGGCTTGAAGGCACTCTCGCACAAATTCTGCCGCGCTAAGGAAGAACGCCGTATGAGCCTTCAGGCGTTGCCAAGTTTCCTCCGATTAAAACCGAAGTTACTGGGGAAATTGCGTCTATTATTTTCCGACATTTTCGGACAATTTTGTACGCAATTTAATCTAAAATATCTGAAAATTTCGAGGAAAAATATCCATAAATGTTGTCAAAAATGAATGTTTTATGAAGGGAAATTTGGCAACTCTCGGATGTACATACGGTGATCTTCCTTAGCACGGCAGAATTGTCTTTCAGTACTTTAAAAAAAGTCCTCGACCGATTAAAATTCAAGAACAGCGATTCCATTCAATCTTCTCAAGTATTTTTAGAAAAGTATCCCCTGAAGAGAGCGTGAAAGAGAGTGGAATGAAATAATTCAGGGTGTCGACCAAAATTTCTTCTTAGATTTTCCTGCTTTTCCCTGATGTTCTAAATAAAATTTCCTGATGTTTTGCGCGAATAAATTGAAACTCGTTTGATTTAACAGACGAACATATTTTATTAATCGAATCAAACATTTCACTTTTGTATCTACTAACTCTGAAAAATGATATACGCGAAAGATTGATTCCTGTTACATGACTGATTTTCTAACATTTCCAGAATTTTTCCTGATGACAACCAATTTCCTGACAATACCGGTTTTTGCTGACGGGAGACACCCTGAATATGAATCCATAGCACATTTTCATAATACTTCAAGAATAATGTCTCTAGCTGAGAGGGTCATTTCTCAGAGTGAAGAGGAAATCAATATCTCAAGAACTCCCTTCCTTGTCACGACAAAGAATGATCATCATGCGAGAAAAATTATTTCTGAGGTGATGAAATTTTATTATGGGTTCATAATATATCTCTCTCTAATCTTTCGCGACATAAATATTTAAACGTATTTGGACCGAGTTTAACAGAAAGGAACCAAGCCACATCAGCTATTGCCAAATTTAACTGGGCAATTTAATTTTTTACGAGAGAACGTTTGTGCGGATTCCTTTAAAAATTTTAAGGAATTTGCTTTGTATTACGGAGAATATTCACTGAAATTTGCACAAAAATCCGCACAGCCATTTTCATAAATAAGAATAAATTGCCCAGCTAAATTTGGCAATAGCTGATGTGGCTTGGTTCCTTTCTGTTTAACTCAGTCCATTTTATACTGAAAGGGATTCGAATCGAATGAACTAAATCAAATAGAATTAAGTAAAACGCAAACCCTATGCTCCTAGTTCCATTTGATTTAGTTCCTTTAGACATAAATACGTTCAATTTTCGTAAAAATAGTAATGTATTTCCCTTCGTGTGTGTTTATCGCAAGTAAAGTTGTGAAGGGTGTTCTTGAAAATTCGCCGAGAATGATAAGAATTACAAACCTAACGTCTATGCTGCCGTTGTGAGTATAACAACGTCTTACGAACAGTAGAGAGTTACCAGATTTCCCTTTATAAAACATGTATTTTTGACGACTTTCATGCATATGATCCCTTGAAATTTTCAGATATGTTAGATTAGATTCGTCGCTTGACTGACATAAGGGCGTAACTACACTTAAAGATAAGCCCGGGGAGGCATTGGGTAATATGGACAACAGGGTTTATTTCGAAGTATAGTTACGCCCTTATGCCAGGAGGACGACGAATTGCGTAAAGAATTGTCTGCACATTTTGGGGGAAAAATATTCACAATTTTCCCAATAAACTCGGTTTTTATCGAAGGAAACTTGGCAACATCTAAAGGCTCGTACAGCGTTCTTCCATCGTACGGCAGTGTGGAAACCTATCTAAAACTCTACACTCGTTCTCATCTCCATTCTTAGTTCGACATGACAACGAAAAATGAAATATGACTCTAAAATTGGATATACACGTTACGGGGACTCCAGCGGGCCGATTGTTGAAATTGAAAGATAAGGCGATAGACAAAGAAGACATAGGGAGTATGGAGCTATCCTATTGGTTGAAACGGGTGGTTCCTTTAGACGAAGGGAGAAAATAATGGACTAATTATCGGGTCCCTCGTAGGTTGCTGTTACTTGGTCTATTACCTACCTCTTTTGTCCAATGCAACCGCCCGCTATCACCAATAGGATCCCTCTATATTTCTTTTGTCTTCTTTTGCTATAGCTTTGTCTATCAATTTCAATAATCGGCCCGCTGTATTGATGCGGGAGGGCCAAAGAGAAGAATTCAGCACATCAGGGGGAAAAGAAGAAGGAAACGCAATGAATTAATCTGCATAGGCATGCGGCGATTAATTCAATTTCTAAGAGAGAAACCTTGCACATATGCAATCAAGCATGTGATATTACTTTCTCCAAGACCGAAAAATCTTTGACTTAATTCATCTTCGAAGCTCCACGGACAGCTCTCCGAGGAATGAAAAAAAACTCGTCAAAAATACTAATTATAAAATCAAGAGCTGCCATGACACGACGTGCGCTATGAAGGGGAAGTCTAAAAAACAACATTTTTACGAAAATTAACTTTACAAAGCTGTCAAATTAAACAGTGTTGTAAATCTGTGGAATGAGTATACTTTTCTTACAACTTGCAGCAAGGGAACGAGAAAAAAAGTTGAAGGGGGAAAAATCAGGGTTTCGATCTCATGAAACTCCTTGGATAATTCATAGATTTGTGTCCGTCTTTCTGTGAACAAAACCTCGGTTTTGTGAGTTAAGGCCCGGCAGAGGCTATGGCTAAATTGGCAGATTTTCTAGGTTAAATATTGCTAGTAACATTTCTTAACTCCGTAATTAGATTTTCAGAAGCTGTCATTCACAAACACATGATGAGTCTGTTTGAATTCGACGTATAGGTGTGAGGGATGCATATAGGTATATTGATAAAATCCGGGGTAGCAGATAACATTTTTCGCCGTGCGTACATCACACTAATCTGTGCACAGTTTACACTGCTATTTTGCCGTGGTAAGGAAAAACGCCGTATGTACATTCGAGATTTGCCATATTTCCTCCGATAAGGTGTCTATTTTTAAGGAGAGGTATGAATATTTTCTCTTAAATTTTCAGATACTTTGACTGATGGCGAATGAAATTCCTTGAAAATTTGGAGGAAAAATATTCACATATTTCCCTGAAAATTCGTATTTTAACGGAGGAAATTCGGCGACGTCTGATACGGCTTATACCACGTTATTTCCAAACACGGCAATACTGTTGAGCCCTAAAACGATAAAAAAATTTCGCATTTCCAATTTACAATTCTCAGTTTATCTCTGTTTCCTAATCGGAAATAAAACTTCACCCTTGAGCCTCCTTCAGGCTCTTTAATTTTTATTTACCTTCAAAAACTTTAATTCGAACCGTTAACTGAGGTCCTGTTTCAAGGACATACTATGACGAGGAACATTCTAATGTACGCGGACAAGCCGGTTATAATGTTACATGCGTACAAATAATGTTCATAATGTTGTAATTTCATTGAGAGGAGGAAAAAAGGAAAGAAAAAAACTTGGTTGGAGCAAATCAAGAGAATATAAGCGCACCGACCAAACGTTAAACTTGATACAAATACTTAGAACGACCTGCTTCAATTTTTTTTTTTTAGGAAAATGCACTAATGAAAGGCGCCACTCACATCAATGAGATATTACCGGTCCGCCTAAATATGGCAGGCTTATTTTCTGAGGAAGATAATGACTTACGCATGCGCATCAATCTAATTAGACCAAGAGCACATTCGGGCTCAAAATAGGCCGACAGCCGACAGCACTGCCGTCCTGAAGAAAAACACCGTATGAGCTCTCCGACATTGCCATATTTCCTTCAATAATAATTGAATTCACTGGGGAAATTGTCAATAGTTTTCCTCGAAATTTTCAGACAATCTTGTTCTCAATTCAGTCTAAAATATCTGAGAATTTCAAGGAAAAAATGCATAATCCTTCTCATAAATACATGTTTTATCCGCGGCAATTTGGCAACTCCCGAATTTTTATACGGCGTTTTTCCTTAGCACGGCAGAGTAGTCGAGGAACTGGTCGTAAAAGTGCACAAGTCTATTTAGGGCCTTCCGATACTGCAAGGTTTCAGCCCGGATGATCATCGCCGCGGGACTTCCCTGTACTTCCTCTTCTTCTTTTTCTTTCTCTCTTTCTTCCTAATGGAAGAGTGCGGTCGTTAACTTTTGGAAACGAAGTCAGGAAAACCATCGAAAAACGGGGATCAGATGAGTGACCCCGACAGACCTTGTTGTAAGTTGCCACTTCGAATATAGTAGGTAAGACCTTCGACAAATGCGAATATGTTTTGAGTTCTGAGATGATTTCCCCTCGCAACCTAATCAGTAGAGCCTTGAATGCAATTTACTGCTAAATAATGCACTAATTAAATTGCAAATTCCCACTAGAAACTAGTGTGGCTGGGTTTTAAAAAGAGTTTAAGAGCAAATAGTTTTCATCCGCAGATGGGTCCTTTTACGAATGATTCAGAAGTTATAGTTGATGATCGCGAAGCAGTCCACTTAACGCTTGTTACATGTCGGGGGAAAAATCACTCAAGTGACGAAATGCTCAACATTATTTTCTTTCAAGACTAATTTTGCGAATGATTTGTACTGATTTGCTGAGGGAAATAAACTTGATACTTCAATTTTCCCCTCTCAAATGTATCCTAATGATTTTTTTTTTAAATATAATTAAAATCACAGAAAATTCACAATAAACGTGTGAACTCCGTATTGAAGAACACACTTTTACACACGATAGTGCTCACTCACGGCCAAAATTCCTTGGAAGGGAAAGAAATGAAAGCTTGCACACGTGGATAATAGACAGCGTTCGCGGGAATCGAATGCACAGTAGAGTTGCAATGAAGCCTTGTCATTTGACCTTAGCAGCTTTAAAAACTAAACGCGTGCTGAATAAACTAAATATACGACACTTATAAGAATTTCCTTGTATAAAAACAGTTTAATTAAGAAACCAGGAATCAGCAATACATTCAGATTTTACACTAAAAGACAAAATGATGGCTAACATAAACAATACCGCCCATCTGCAAACTGACGATTTTGCAGAGCGAAGAGAAAACGTTGCCATTTTTCAAATTTTAAGGTTAGATTTGCAATTTTTTCATACATTGCAGCGTCATTGAAGCGCTCCCGTACAGATTAGGAGAAAAACTAAAATCATCGGCTTGCGTATTTTACACTGTAGAATGCGACAAAGTCGCTAGCTCTTTTTTGCCAAATTTGTCAGTTATGTGGTGTTGGTCCTTAGCTCTCGAAAAGTAAGGTACAACCTTTAAGAAATTGAATTCGTTTTATCCAAAACTTTGAAATAAGTGCTAAAAATTCGTGTTTACTTTGAGCTTCGATGAGCTAATTTGAGGAAGATATTTTTGAAAGTTTAATGGCCGCATCAACACTACTTGGAGCTTCGGATGAAAAAGAGAGAACTGAGGAACCATAATCTGCACACAGAGGCAAGAAAAAAGGTTACGTCTATTGGACGTTAGATCCTCTCACACCGCTTATTTCGCCCATGGATGAATTGATACTTTTAACTCATTATAAGGAGAAAATGAGCTTCGCTTTGGGCTCTTGTAATAACTTCATCATGAAAGTAATTCAGAGAGAAACGGCTATAGGAACGTGTCCATGCGGTTAGAGTGAACGCTGTGCCTCCGTGCTCTAGATAGCTCAATTTTTTTCTTTCTTTTTTCTCCTAAACAGATGGACACATATGCAGCGCCTGAGAGTAAGGGATAAGTGATTTTGCGCGCTTGTTTCAATGGACCACTAGACAAGGTACGAATTTCAGCATTCTGATACATGCCTCTTCACTTAAATTTCACGTAGAACACGATGTGCACAAAAAACATCACCAAAATTAACTCCTTACGAAGATATTTAATGATTCTTGATGCGTGAATTCAAACCACCCGCTCGTGAAAACTCAATGCTCTACGTGATTCACATCGCGCGCTAAACGTTATCATGACAGTCTCTGCGATATAAAAATCTGGCAACCTCAATCTTGACGCTTTGGCTCAGCTATAGCAAATTGCTAATAGTTTGAACAACATATGGTGGGAAATGAACATTGCTCGATTGAGAAGCTTGCTAAAACTATTGTAGTGCGCGATTTGACTCACGTAGAGCTTTGAGTTTCTTGTGAGGAGGCAGTTCAAATTCCTCGTAACCAATGTGAAATAAAAACGTTCATATCTTCGTTTGGAGTTTGTTTCATTAGTTTTCGTAGCGCGAATCGTGCTCTACGTGAAATTCTGGTTTAGAAACATGTATCAGAATCCTTAAATTCGTACCTTGTCTAGTGGTCCATTGTCGCAAGTGAATCAATGGGAAGAAGGGTCGTAGCTTCCAGAAAGGCACAACGATCAAAAATCTAATATTTTTAATGATCAAGTGAAAACACGAGGAAAGATCCGAGTATTCCAGTTGGATGCGGAAGTGCTAACGAGAGAGAACGGAAATATGGAATAATTCAAGGGAGCGAAATCCTAGGAGGAAACTAAGACAGCGACTGAATGGACCGGATTCATCCGAGAGGAACCATCTTTCACGCGCAACAAAAGGTCTGCTCTTTAGTCGATGGTTGACAGAATGTCCTAAAAGAATCTATAATGTCCGCCTAGTACTTGATGACAAGTGGACTCCTTAATTTCTTCAGGAGTAGTGTAAAGATAGAGCATAGAGAACGAGATAGTAGACAGGGTGTCTAGTACTTTTTAATTTTGAAAAATCCTGATATTTTCCTGATTTTTCCTGATATTTTAAAAAAAAATTCCTGATTTTTTCTGTATGAAAATCCTGATATTTTCCTGATTTTTCTCGACTACTGGCACGGTAGGCAAAAGGCATTGAAGACTTTCTCCGCTGAGGAGATTTGCGTAGGAAAAATTCCTGATAAAACGTCCGATTTTTCCGATTTTCCTGATCGGCCAATATTCCTGATTTTTCCGGTTTTTCCTGATGCTAGACACCCTGATAGAGCGATCCTCTGAAAATCTAAAACCGTCCCTTAAAACCCAAACAAGAAATGCTCAGTTCGCCCACATTTTCGGAATCATCACAGGAGTGCATGCACCATGACAAAATTGAGAATTCATGCTTCTTGCGTGTACTTCGAACAACTGAGACCTTGTCTTTATCAACAAGAGTTGCGTATTCGAACTTAAAACTTCGGGGAAGGGGGTTGATGGCTAAGGTTTGACTCCCTTGAGGTTGGCCTACCCCAGAGGCAGTATTAACATTTGACAACACTATTTTCCTTCATTTAAATTTATAGAAAACAATCGATCCACCTAATATCGATATTTTTAATGAATTTTGGGAAAAAAAAAAACAGTCTTGCTAAATTGCAAAATCGCAAGTGGCCTAGACGAGTGCGCAGCATGTCGATGACTGACGTGTGAAACCACGTACATCCGTTTGCAACGCTGCAGACTTCCTGTCATACTTTATTTTTCCTTGGAAAACTAGTCATCGTAATTTCTCAAAAAGTGTCCTGATTTTTCTTCTCTATTACGAGAATATTCTGCACGAAGTTCAAGCTGTAACGTTAGCTATTTTCCCTTCGAAAAAATAAAATAGGAGCGGAGATTTTGAAAAACCGCAATGGAGATACGTGATTCCGCACTTGATGCAGCGATATGGGTAAGTATTTGCATACACCATTCGCATGTGTTTGTATTCCAACCCATCCCTACTTTACTTCTCGACTCGACATTTCTGTTGCACTCGTTGAAGGAACGGTTGGAGTATCAGATGTTTCATTGCGGATCTTCTCCGGCGGACCGCGCCGATCGCAGACGTAATTTTATTCAAATTACGCTTCGCAAAACAATAACCAGGAGACCGCGGAAGCATATAGCGGACCCTGCCCGCTAGCCCTCTTCTTCATTGTTACCAAGTTTTGCCGAGTAATCGATTTTTTTTCCCGGGACGACACTGAGAAATCATTTCCCCACGCGAATGGTCTTGAGCAAAACGCACTCAATATTGCGTCATAAGTCTCACTAGCAAATTTTTCTTCTCGAACGGTTTCAAAAACATGAGAGGTAAATCTACTTTTCGCGCTCTTTATGGGGAGGGGATTTCTTTTCGTCACCTAGATATGTTTCCCCATTAAATCTATTTACCTGAATTGAGTTCATTACTGCATAAGGCTCCCATTGCAATTTAATCCATAAAATTAACATTATTTTTTTTTATCTCCGGTACATTAGAATCAGACCCCTTCATCTCAATATTTTATAATCAAATATTAGTTTCATAACTGGGGGTATATTGTTTTGTCAATGTCAGAACACTTTACAAACATCTTCAGCTGATTAATAAATAGGAAATCGTAAGCTTGCGACCACGCTGTCATTTTGTGTGGAATAAAGCTAAGATCTACTAACACGCTCATTCATACCATACGGGATTACCGGCTGATACAGGCTGTATTTAAGTGCACTGCAACTGTAAGAAACTGCGCATTCCGCACTTATTTCACCTTCAACGTTGGAACGTATAAGAGCGGGACTCATAAACGAACGGTAACATTTAAAAACCTAGCAGAAATCAGGCTCCATTGGGTTTACTTGGAATACTTGGATGAACCTTTGAAATCATAAATATTTCTCATTTTAACGAGTCTGTTCCACAGAGACTTAATGCAAGTATAAACAGACTTCGTAATTCAGGGATTGTTAGCTTGACCGCTAGGCTGATTATTGAATTCAATGGACAAAACGATAGACATAGGAGAAAAAGAGAAAATAGAGCGATGCTATTGGTCGAGGCGGGTGATAAAGGAAAGGGCAAAGGAGGTAAGATATAGATTAACTAACGGCAACCCACGAGGGACTCCACAGTTACTCCATCATTTCCCCTTTAGTCTATAAAGCACAACTATTTCAACGGATAGCTCCATTTCCCCTTGGGTGTTTTTATCTATTAATTTCAATATCGGCCCACTGTCTGGATGAGGTCTTTGTGTGAAATTGCATCAGGAAGAGCGGGGAACGGGTGCCTATCTTTGGAGACTTGAACGTACGGGAAAGAAAGTCTATCATACTGATATAAACATTATATCGATGGCCAAAATGCAAAACCACGTATCTCCGTCGCGGTGTCACAACTTTCCACTTCTATTGCATTTTGTCGAAAAGAAAAGAGCAAATTTCATACTTTATAATTTGAAAAAACGGAAGATTCTGCTAATGAAGAAGAAAAATCAAGGACATTTTCAAGAACATATACGTTGACTAGTTTCCCGAAGAAAAAATAACGTTGACTATAGTTTCCCAGAGAAAATATAACGACGAGAAATAACGTTGGCTATGGCTTTCCGAAGAAAAAATAATGTTGATTAGTTTCCCAAAGAAAAAATGAAGAATGAAAAGAAATCTACAACGTCGCAAACGGAGATACGTGGTTTCGGAATGTTGCCATCGATACCTCTTGAGCAAATCCTGAAGACCCGCCGCTAATTTTAGTCGCGGTTCTTTGATCTTTAAGTCTGGAGTTAAATGCAAATGACTGCATCCATTGCTTTCCCTTAAAAACTGAATTTTAACACTTACAGCTGACGAAAAATCACGAACTCCAGGGTAAGTTCAAGGAGAGATAATGCGCTTACCTGCAACAAAATCAAATACATATTATTAAAAAAAGGCATTGAACACATGCTGTTTCAATTTAGCAGTTTATGAAAATGAATGCGTGATAATTCAACAATAATTTATTGAACTTTAGCTCCCGTGGTTACTATCATTTTAGGCAATGTACACTAGAAAAAAAAAACACATTGGATCTAGAGTCCAGACTCTTGAAATCATTGACAAGAAAAAATACTCTTGATTCAATCGGATTTTTGCTTGAGTCAAAACGAAATCCGCTCAAATTAAGAGGCTTGGTTCTTGATTTAAGCAAGATTCTGATTGAATCAAGAGTACTTTTTCTTGTCGATGTTTTTACTCTAGATCCATAGGGTTTTTTTTTTCCAGTGAACGTCTACATCGAAACGGACACGCAGTCACGTGCCCTCCCAAGCTCTCCGGCCCTGGATCCCGCATGCGGAGGAATGGACCACTAGACAAAGTACGAATTTCAGCATTCTGACACATGATTCTTGACCAAAATTTCACGTAAAACACGATGCGCACAACAAAAATTACCGAAACCAACTCCTTACGAAGATATTTAATGATTCTTGATGCGTGAATTCAAACCATCCGCTCATGAAAACTCAATGCTCAACGTGATTCACATCGCGCGCTAAACGTTATCATGACAGTCTTTAGGATATAAAAATCTAGCAACGTGTAACTTGACACTTGGCTCAGCTATAGCAAATTGCTCATAGTTTGAACAACACATGGTGAAAAATGAACTTTGCTCGATTAAGAACTTGCTTACAGACCACCGCTGTAGTGCGCGATATTGACTCACGTAGAGCTTTGAGTTTCTTGTGAGCGGGCAGTTCAAATTCCTCGCAACCAGTGTGAAATAAAAACGTTAATATCTTCGTTAGGAGTTTGTTTCAGTAATTTTCGTTACGCGAATCGTTTTCTACGTAAAATTTTGGTTAAGAAACATGTATCAGATTGCTTAAATTCGTACCTTGTCTAGTGGTCCATTAGCTCGCATGAATGAGTGAAATTAGAAATCCATGCTCGGAGGCCAGTTTGATGAATTTCAAAGCTACTTTTCGACGTCGACGCATCATTTCGGCGCGTCGAGGTCCTCATTTCAGGACAGCACACGGCCCACACACCACGCGAGTGCGCGCCGCTGCACAGTGGATTGAGTCAACAGGAGAGGTCGGACAAAATTTGATAACTTCAAACGCTTATAACTCCGTTTATCAAGACTTTAAGGTAGTAAAAGTGAATCCATTACACTGGAAAAAAAAACACATTGGATCTTGAGTCCAGACTCTTGAAAACATTGACAAGAAAAAATACTCTCGATTCAATCGGATTTTTGCTCGGATCAAAACGAAATCCGCATAATTTAAGAGGCTTGGTTCTTGATTTAAGCTAGATTCTGATTGAGTCAAGAGTACTTTTCTTGTCGATGTTTTTAAGAGTCTGACCTGTCATGTTTTTTTTCTGACTCTTATGATCTAAATGCGTTTTCCAGTCCTTTCCCTTCTCCTCCCACCCCCCCCAGTGTGGTTTCCTCGTGAAATTTTCTTCCATTAGAACCTCTTGAAATTTAAAATGTGACGAAATGAACATCAAAAGTTGCAGTGTTAGTCAAAAATTTCATGTCCGACCCCTCTGATTCACTCGATCCGATGTGCGCTGCCGAGAAACGCGGCGAAAATAAAAATCACGGATCTTGGAATTTATTCCGGAGGATTTACGCGGTTTTTGCTAGTGAGCGCCGAATCCCGTGGATCCCACTTCCGAGGCCCGTGCAGTTCGGACGAGAAAGTTGGCGGCTCGCGTGCGCCACTGTGATGACCCTCGACCGGAAACCGGAAAACTGGGGGCGTTGTATCGCTTCGTTCCGGGGAGGGGGCTCCCTTCCTCAGGAAAAACGCCGTATCGACATTCCATGTTGCCTGATTTCCCGTCGGAAATTATTTATTTTTGAAGAGAGTTTTGAATATTTTTCCTTGCGAGTTTCGGACTTGTTTGATAAAATTACGACAAATTCTCCGAAAAATCGGGAGAAAAATGTTTTTAAATTTTCCCGGAATTTCGTGCAGTCAAATGAAATTTGGCAACATCTGGAGGTTCATACGGCGTTCTTCCTTAGAACGGCAGAGGAGGTGGGGGGGAGGGGCCCTGTAAACTTCCTTGCAATGTGGAGGGGTTTACATATCATCATTGGTGCAAAGGGTGATCAACAGTGAAAAAAATATTGGCAAATTTTGCCCGAGGTATTGTCAACTACTTGATTTTGGAGAAAGATTTAGTGCAGAGTAAAGATAACCAGACATTTTGTAGCATTTGCCGTACCTTTGGTAATAGGTCAGTTGCGCTGCATAGTCACAGAATCGTGTTTTCATGCTTGATTCTTGTAGATTAGCTAAAATTAAAAAGATCTGTCCAAACTGCAACTTTCTACGTTCAATATTACGTATGAAATGTATCACGCGGTGAGGTACATCGTATTATCGTATTACGTATGACGTATGAGGTTGTAGTAGCGCTCAAACTGTTCAATCTGGTGGATCATTTGCGACTCGCAAATTTAAAAGCCGGTCCGCGTCGGTGCCTTTAAGACTTCGCCTACGAGCCAAAAAATCCTCAATCCAACCCTGTCCCATTAACCAAAAACATGCTTTTATTTTTTCTACGGATGAGTAAACACCTAATCTTAACACAACTCGACAACGGCGCGTGTTTCGGTCGTCAATATCTCGAGTCATGGCCTTATATTGCCTCGCTACGGGAAAACGTCGTATGATCATCCGCGCGTTCCCAAATTCTATCTCTTAAGATATCGATTCTTGAGAAAAATTATGAATATTTATACTTGAAATTTTTAGAGCCCTTAGATCAAATTGCTAGGACAATTCTCTAAAAAATCCGACGCAAAACACTCGTAAGTTTTCCGGAAAATTCGCGATTCATCAAAGGAACTTCGGCAACATACGAAAGTTCATGCGGGGTTTTTCCTCAGGACGGGAGTCTGTCACTCCGTCAATCACTCGGTCGGAGTCCGAGGCTGGCGAGCGCGGGCACTGGCCCGAACGATTACGATTATCGTTTTTCCAGGTGAAACTGAACTTGAAAAAATATCCTTTTCACTTATCTGGTCTTTAACCTTGACTTTGGCCTCACTCACTCTCTTCGTGACAGGGGACGTGACCCCCCCCCCCCCCCCCCCCCTCGGCCGTGGCTTCACGCTCACGCGGCCGGCGCGACCGTGCCCGCGGTTTCGGTAACAGAAACGGATCGTCCCGCACCAAATGGGTAATTTTTAATCGTGCCCCCCTTCCTTACCGTCCCCTGTACCCCCGTCCCCCGGGAACGGAGTCCACGTCCATTCTCGAAAGGGCCACGCTGTCCTGAGGTTGCCTGATCGAAGGAGAGTCTGACGCTGAGCACAAGATTTTATGGTTGAATGACGTACAAATGGACCGAGTTTAACAGAAAGGAACCAAGCCACATCAGCGATTGCCAAGTTTAACTGGGCAATTAGATTTTTTACGAGAGAACGGTTGTTCGGATTTCTTTGAAAATTTTAAGGAATTTGCTTCGCATAACGGAGAATTTTCACTGAAATTTGCTCGAAAATCCACACAACCGTTTTCATGTAAAAAATTAAATTGCCCAATTAAATTTGGCAATAGCTGATGTGGCTTGGTTCCTTTCTGTTTAACGCGGTCCAAATAAAAGATGCACTGGAAAAAAAGTAGCTTGGATCTGGAGTCCAGACTCTCAGTAACATTCGAAAGAAAAAATACTCTCGATTCAATCGGATTTTTCCTTTGATTCGAAAAACCAAACCTCTTGATTTAAGCGGATTTCCTTTTGATTCAAACAAAAATCCGATTGAATCAAGGGTATTTTTTCTTTTCAATGTTTTTAAAAGTCTGGACTCTAAATACAAGCTACTTTTTTTTCGCAGTGTAAGGTATGTGGATCAGCCAAAAATTTCCTGTCCGTGCGTCAAGTCTCCGCCTTAAATGAAAGAGATATCGCAGTTTCAATTGGTCGCCAAATCATAAACGAATTTTGACTTGCAATACGTTTGTCTAAAGGTAAATGACGCGTGAGACACGATGCGCTCTTTTAAAACGCGAAAAAGTGACTAAGAAACCGAGAAATCCGCAGTTCAAGATGCGCACCTTTCCCCCAAATATCGAACATTCCGATTTCGCGCCGAAGCGAATGATGTCATCCGGCATCAATCAGAGGCAAGCGGGGATTTCGAAGACTTTCGCCAAATGTATTTCTACTCCGCGCATAAGAAAACAATAGGAAAGTCGTAAGTATACGTTCAGCGAATAAAAAAATTAACAACGAAGACGACAACGACAACAACAACGACGTTAACGTAATTAACAAGCGATCATTTCACATTGAAATATGTTTTATTTTAAAAACATCGATGGGAAATGAGAGGAGATAGCGATTTGACTGCGTGTGTATCATCTCCCAGCCAATCCGCGGCGTTTGAAATTCCTTTCGTCTTCGGACTCTTTAAAAGCGGGCATGTCCGGGATTTTGGCTCCAAAAATATGCAGTGATTCACCGCACGTAATCTTCTTATCGGGTACTTCCGGAACGTTAAATAAAAAACAAAAAATTTAGTTACTATTTTACTTAATTGAGATTTCATCCACCTCGGTCACGTCAATTGGACTACATTTTGCAATTAGGAACTATAAATTCAGGCCCGGTTTAAAAACAACGTATGTGCCATTAGTTTCCCTGTGCTCATAAGTGTTTTTTCAGATGAGCCAGAATTTATAGCTCCAAATTGCAAAATGCAGTCCAATTAAGGTCTCATGAATGATGTGTGTAAATCAAACCGTGCTGACTGGGGTGGCAGTGTATGCAAAGCGCACACTGACGGAATATGGAGACGCCAGACATCATCCATCGTATTTTTCGATCGACGCTATTCTGCATCTATTTCGACTCTATTCTCTGCTCAGTTGCATGTGGTAACTTTTACAAATCTTACATTTCTTTATAATATCTATCAGAATCAACCATTAAAACACGAATTCGCCACATCCCTAACTGGCCCGCCACACGTAACAGCCACGGAGAAACATCGATGATGGTCGCATCGGTTATGCGATCAGAAATATTTCATCATAGCAAGTAAACTTAAGCTGCCACGACTAAAATATGCACGTGGACTATCAAGTAAATTCCTAGTCTCAACAAAAATTGTTGTAAGAATGGAGCTAATAGTTCTCAACTAGATACGGCAACCGCGTACCCAGCGGCTAGATATAGTGAGCCTCTGATGAGGATTTGTCCTTGTACTTAGACACGGCCACCAGTTTTCGAGGGAAATTCCTAGTTTTGAATAATGAAACTTAGGTAAAAGTTGAATTCTCAGGAAATTATGCAGCTGATACCCAGAAAGTATACTTGTAGGAACATTCGTGTAGCTATTGGGAAAATTTGTTCCACTGCAACGAAAACTTGTTCCCGGGAAAAAGATCGGCTAAGCACCCAATTTGAGCCCTTAGGTTTTGCTGTATAATATTCTTACACTGGAAAAAAAAAACACATTGGATCTAGTGTCCAGACTCTTCAAAACATCGACAAGAAAAAGGACTCTTGATTCAATCAGATTTAAGCTTAAATCAAGAACCAAGCCTCTTAATTTGAGCGGATTTCCTTTTCATCTAAGCTTAAATCTGATTGAATCAAGAGTCCTTTTTCTTGTATATGTTTTCAAGAGTCTGGACTCTAGATCCAATTGTTTTTTTTCCAGTGTAGCTTTATCGCGTACAGCCGTAGCGTTTTAGGTACATACGTAAAGCTTATAGTATAGATATTAGTAAAAAAAAAAAGAAAATTTCACACTCGACCCTCCAAATTCCGAACGGGTCGAGAGAGCTTCAAATGAAAATTTCCAATTAATGCAAGTGAGCCGCTCACATTTCGTCACCCGTCTGACATAAGGGCGTAACTACAGCTTGAGCATGGGGAAGCATTGAATTGCATAAACAACGGGGTTCATTGCAGAGTGTAATAATTACGCCTTTACATCAGGAGGGCGACAATTTTACGCAGGTAATGAATGAAGTAGCCGCGAAATCGGGCTGTTTCCCCGTTATCCCAAGGGATCCCCTCGACCTTGGACTGCCCCTAATGTCCACCTCCGCGTCCCATGGAGCAGCCCTGGCTTCGTGTCAATTCAACCGAAAACTCGGCTCGATTGACTCATCGCTGATGAAAGTGTTTGACGTTGCGCAAAGCGGAGTAACAGCTGACAATGCTCGCACGCTCTACGTACGTGAATTGAACGGGATTTCGGTCTTATTAGGGCATTGTACACAGGTGTGCGTGCAGCCGACCCATCTCCGACTTTTTACTCCCTCCGCATGAAACTAAGTTGTTGGGACTTCATTGCCGACTATCAACTGAGTTTCTTCCTGCCCCAGAAATTTTTGCGGCTATCGACAGGTCTATAGATGAGACTGCTCTCTTCTTTTCATCAAAGTTTTTTTCTTTTTTCCCCTTTTTTTACGCGGTAAAGTTTTGAATTCTCCCATTCAGACAATATAAATGTCCACCTTTTGCCACAGTTTGTTTAAAAGATGAATCAGATCGATTTTCATCAGGGTTGTCAGAGAATTGGAAAAAAGTCTCCCTGACGTTTCCCTGATTTTTCTGACACATTATGGTGAAATTCCCCGACAGTTGAACAAATCCTAGATTTTCAAAAAAACACAGTTAGAAATACTTTTCAGGCAAAATTTGTTGATTCGAAACGTCACGTCAAACCCACTCAAGATACCAAGCAAATGAAGGTGATGTGACAATTTTTCCCTGACATTTCCGTCATTTTCCTTGACATTTCCAGATTTTCTCTGACTTTTAAAATTCCCTGACATTTCCCGGTTTTCCCTGACTATGGTAACCCTGATTTCATTATGTTCGCGGCTGTCGATAAGAGACAGCCCCTCAATGAGCCCACTCTATTTAAATTAACTAACCGGGGCCCGCAAAGCGCCCTCCGAAGGCTGGACCGCGTTACGTAGCCCCATTTTCTTATAACAATTTTTGGGACTTTGTCGATCATGACCACTGGCATGAAGCGTCCATCCCACTCACAACTAGAGGCTTCAAAGAGGTTCATCGATGCCTTTCCTGACCCTCTCACTGGCCAGCGGTTTAAGTCGGGGCAATCGATGAGTCTCATTGAAGCCTCTAGTTTGTAAGTGGGCTGGACGCTTAGAAGAAATGAGAATTCGGGGACTCAAATGGCTTGTATCCACGTTGGAATGGACCACTAGACAAGGTACGAATTTAAGCAATCTGATACATGTTTCTTAACCAGAATTTCACGTAGAAAACGATTCACACAACGAAAATTACTGAAACCAACTTCTAACGAAGATATTAACGTTTTTATTTCACATTGGTTACGAGGAATTTGAACTGCCCGCTGACAAGAAACTCAAAGCTCTACGTGAGTCAAATCGCGCACTACAATAGTTTTAGCAAGCTTCTCGATCGAGCAATGTTCATTTCCCACCATGTGTTGTTCAACCAATTAGCAATTTGCTATAGCTGAGCCAAAGCGTCAAGATTGAGGTTGCCATATTTTTATATCGCAGAGACTGTCATGATAACATTTAGCGCGCGATGTGAATCACGTAGAGCATTGAGTTTTCACGAGCGGGTGGTTTGAATTCACGCATCAAGAATTATTCAACATCTTCGTAAGGAGTTAATTTCGGTAATTTTTGCTGTGCACATCGTGTTTTACGTGAAATTTTAGTTATGAAACATGTATCAGAATGCTGAAATTCGTACCTTGTCTAGTGGTCCATTGAAGCTATGCTGCCATGCCAAGAAAGAACACCATATGAGCCCTCAGTCTCAGGCGTTGTCATAAGTCCTTCAGTTCAGGTCGAATTTACCGAGAAACTTGTGAATATTTTTCCTCAAATTTTCAGACAATTTTGCTCGCAATTCGGTATAAAATATCTGAAAATTTCAAGGAAAAATATTCCTAACTTTTTTAAAACAAAATATTTTCAGAGAGGAAATTTGGCAACATTCGAATGCTCATACGCGGTTTTTCCTCATGCTTGCGAGAGTCATAAGCTCACAACCCTGAATTTGAAGCATGGAAGTAACGATGCGCGACGCGGCGCGCGGACCAAGGTGACTTCCGGAGGGGTGTGCGGGTTCGGGAGCCACAGCACATCGTTGCCAGATAGTGCACAATCCTACGTTTAAACCTCTATAAAAGATCCACGTTTCATCGCACAATTGGCGACTTTGCCGCAGCAAGGGGGTAACCCGAGCGGAACGTGGAGTTCCTGCTGTCCTCAGTGTCCTCGCCACTAAGCAAAAACAGCTTAACTCGGTATTGTAATACGTATGGAGTTGGGTGGTTCCTCCGGAGCACGGCACTCTCTTTACACCACCGCATCGCACACCGGTGCACTATCGACTATCGGACATTGAGTCTTTTAAGTGCTTCTAACCTTGCCGAATGGGGCAGCATGAGCATGGTCGCAATCGCCGCGTCTCAGTGACACCGAGAGAAACATGAGTACGTCAGATCAGAAGCACACTTTCCTCGTCATTTTCTAGACGAAGGAGCGTAAATTCAATCCCAGATTACGAAATCGACTCAAATTATTCAATTTTTTGCAAGAATGTATCGGCGCAATTCGTCCCTCGGCTGACACAAGGGCTTACTACACATTGAGATGAGCCCGGAAGATCATTGAATAGTATGGAAGACAGGGTTCATTGCAGAGTGTATTTACGCCCTTATGTCAGGTAGGCTACGAATTGAGGCGCTGGGAGCAGAAAAGGCATATCTTGGTTGCCGTGTCTCAGGACCTCCGTTAACGGTTCATCCACTATAATTAGAGCGAATGCATGGAATTCGTTAGGACTTAAAGTGATTTTTCTTCATTATTTCAAAATTCTAACAACTAAAAATTGCAGAAAATTCACTCAATATTTTCCTCTCTATGATAGAAATTAGCAGTGGAGATTCTCCAACGCTGCAACCATGTATGCCCTTTCTGCACCCAGCGCTTCGATTTTTCTTGAAAATGTTACTGATTTTTGCGCGAGACGAGAGGAAAAATCGGTGAAATTTTCAACTGGAAATACCAAAGATTCTTTCGGTAAAAAGTCTAGTTTGGCAGGGAAAGGCAACATTGAAATGAGGTTACGATCTTTCGTGAGGAAAACGACGTCTTCATCATCATACGTCTCTCATAGTAACTTAAACGGTCTCGGTCACCTTAACCAATTTGGTCCATCAACCAAATCTTTTTGGTTGATTTGGCCGAGAAAAAAGTAATTCAAAGTAACCATAAGCGTGGATACTCTTAACTGTAAAAGTTATAAGTCATTGGCGAGGCTTGAATGATCGATTATAGATATTTCCCTATTTAAAGCTACGGTAAAGGATCTATTATCGAGGTGTTTGTTACGAACACCCTGTTTATTGATAATTTTCTATGAGTTTAAATGGCAGATAATTCCATACATCGCAATCAGTATTCTGCCTTCACCGGGCGCCATGCGCCAAATGCGCTTAAAAATCGGGCCTTGGCGCCTAAAAATTGGGGGGGGGGGGGGGGGCTGGGCCATCGTGGCGCCTAAACAATTTGACGGATTGAACTCGCAATTGAGAAGTAGCGGTAGCGATGATGCGCTCTCTATACGCACCGTCCGCAGCATCGCCACGGCCCGTATGCAAAAATTTAATTTGGCTCCTAAAAAATAGGAGATAGCTTCTAAAAAAATGGGCTTTCCGGCCAAAGTGGTTCCTAAATCTTAGAGGGAAGGCAGAACACTGATCGCAAGGCATGCCATGCCACTGGTGTAAGTATGAGACAAAGCACTTAGTTCAGCGATGTGGCAGCGGCACTGTCGACGATTAGTCTTACTCATTCGATACTTGTGGGATGGAGAGTAAACTTAGCTCGGAAATTTTACATCTCAATCGTGGCTCTTGAGAAATTATTTATGTCACGACATGCTTATTTACATGCATTCGATGCATGGACCAAGAGATCTTCCTCGCGCCGCCGCCGCTGCAGCCGAACCGTGCCGCCACAGCTTCGGGAATGGCAAACTAGAGATCAGATCAAGAGCCCGTTCACGCAAGACAGTGATTCCCAAAATACAGACAAGATGTGCTTTCCGCACCTACCCTGTACTGCCATGCGAAGGAAGAACGCCGTATGAGCCTTCAGGCGTTGCCATATCTTCTTCAGTAAAGGACGAATTCACCGAGAAACTAGTTCATATTTTTCTTGACATTTTTCAGACAATTATGCACGCAATTTAGTCTAAGATATGTGAAAATTTCAAGGAAAAATATGCCTAACTTTTTTCAAAGCAAAGTATTTACTGAGAGGAACTTTAAAAACATTCGAATGTTCATACGTCGTTTTTCCAGCCGCACAGTAGTATAAGGTCCAGTTACACGATCAAATTGAGCCATCAAACTAAAGCTCTGATTGGTGGAAAAAGACCTGAGGAGAGGATGCGACCAATGATAGGCCTAGTTTGATGGCTCAATTTGATCGTGTAACTGGACCTTTAGAGAGTCGGTTTTGGGAGTCAAGGCAACGGGAGGCAAGCGAACCAAAGGCAAGCAGTCAAGTCAGGCATTTTATCAAATGCACAGGCTCTTACTTAGATTCAAATTCTCATATTTATCCAACTGCAGACAGAATAATTCTTTCATCATGTGGGAAAGAGTTCTCTGAAGAAGTGAGCTTCATATACAATGGTAGATACGTTTTTGCTAGTTCTTAAACGCACATGCGTTTTTCTCAAAATACGCAGCATTTTATGGTATAAAAGAAATTTTACGATTTTGACGATTGAAGATGTATGGGGGGCATACAAGAGAGGCAAATGCATGAATTTCATGGGGTTTTACTCTCAAAATATTAAAAATTAGAAAGGTCTTGTGAAAACATGCGAACCTTGTAAAGTCTCAACATTTTACTATATGCATATGAGGACTTATCTGTAACAATAGTGGATGTGAAAAATTACCTTTTCGAAACACATTCAAAAAACTGTTTCGGCATCGAGAAAATTTTGAGAAAATACTTGAGATGTTATCTTCGAGATCTGTACATTATACCAGAGCCAAACATATTAAATTTTTGTGTGAACAAAACAGTTTTTTAAGCGTGTTTCTAAAAGGTATTTTTTCACATCCGCCAGCGTTACATATAAGACCTCATATTTTTTTTTTTTTTTTTTGAGGACCAAAAAGTTTATTATTTGAATTACAAGTTATACAAAAAGACGAGCTATGTGCCCCTCTGTGTTGATAGACCTTAAAACTAGTATTTTAGACTTATTTTAAAAGGCATGAACTTAAGCTGTTTGGAGACATAAAGAAAATCAGGTAGTCTGTTGTGAAATGGTCTCGCCGGAATTACCAATAGGTATACCATCGGCGTGGGGGGGTGGGGGTGGGGGTGGTTGGTCTGGGTGGAGGGACGGCTGTTGGTTTGATTTCAATCTTAGGACTTTCTCGATATAAGAAGAGATGTGATTCCAGTTGTCTTGCGATGAAAGAAGAAGATCTTGAGTTGAGGCGAGAGTAAAAACAGCCCCTAGAGAAGCGTTCAGCAAACTGCGTTCCGAGAGGAAGAAAGAGCAGTGGTAGAAGGTGTGCTCGGGAGAATCTCTACTATTACAATTAGGCATAGGGCATAGGTCATCAGGGGTCAGTTTAAACCTGTGAAGATAGTCCCGGAAATTCCCGTGACCACTAAAGAATTGAGTTAGGAAGAAATTTGTGTCACCGAAGGGTCGATGGATAAAACTGCGGAGGTCAGGTAAGACTGATTTGAACCAGACATCGGAATCCGTCTGGCCTTCCAGTCTTGTGACCCATTTCTCAACAATGTCAGATTTAATGAGAGATTTTGGCTCACCATCATACTGCCTACATCTAGACTCAATATAGAGATCGGACGGGGGAATGCCGGAAAGAACATCTAATATGTTGTTGGAAACAGTGCGATAAGCTGCACAGATACATCTCTTAAAAGGTCTACAAGTTTTAGTAATTATGTTACGATACTTAGCGATCTTAGTGACCTCAGCCCAAACGGGCAGACCGTAAAAAAGGGAGGAAAAGACAGCGTTTAAAATGAGCTTACGCTTCTTAAAGGTGGGGCCTCTGATGTTCGGCAGCAGGGGTAATAAGGAGCAATGAACCTTCTTAGCTTTTTCGCAGGCTTTAATGACATGATTTTTAAAGCTGAGGTTTTTGTCTATCCAGAAGCCAAGATATTTTATCGAAAGGGAGGGCCTGATGAGGCAACCGAGTACTCGAAAGGAAGCCCTGCTCCACCTCTTCCCGCCTCCGAGAAGGCAGGCCTCAGTTTTGTCAGGCTCCAGACCAAGTCTCTTAGGCCCAAGCTCCTCGTTTATCTCAGCCGATACCACCTCAGAAACGGCACGCAATTCCGGGATAGTGCTGGCCTCAAAAATGACAGAGAGGTCATCTGCGTAACCCAACTTTTCGCATCTCACGGAGTGCACCTTTTCGATTACCGAGTCATAGCAGATGTTAAACAAGAAGGGACCTAGAATTGAGCCCTGCGGGACACCGGAGGAGACCGGGAAGGAGAAGGCACCATAGGTAATTACCCGATCCGAAAGGTAGCTCTTGATTATATTAACCAAATATGCTGGGGCGTTTTTCCCCTCAAGAGATTTAATGATATCAAGCCATGAAAGGGAATTAAAAGCATTTTTGACGTCAAGTGTTAGAATAGCTAAGGCCTTCTTCCCCTTGACGTCGTGCTTTCCTGCGTAAATGTCCCGGAGTTTATTAATGACATCCAAGGTGGAGCGGCCATGTCTAAAGCCGAATTGCCTCTCAGAGAGAGGGTCCGAAAGGGAGGTCAATCTAAAGAGAATAATGTGTTCAAAAACTTTTCCCAGGCCATTTAAAAGACATATAGGCCTGTATTTCTTAATTCCAGCCTTTTTTGATTTAGGGAGTAGAAAGAGGATGGCCTCCTTCCATTCGATGGGGAAATGACCAGTTAACAAATAATTATTAAACATATCCGTACAAGGGACAATATTTGAGAGAACAAAAGATCTAATAATTTCGGGGGGAATCCTATCAGGACCCGGGGCTTTTTTTGGTCTAAGGCGCGAGCATGCCCGTCTAACCTCGTCGTTGGAAAGGGGTACAATTTCTTCCTCAATTACAGACATTTGCCATGAGATGATGGGGTGAATAGGGAAGAGCTCGGAAACAACCCTCCTAAGTTCAAGTTCAGAAAGTGACTCGTTATCATGAGTTTTGGGAGATTTGAATTTGTTTCTCATAACTTTGTAGGCCCTGCCCCAACAATCGAACTCCAGATCTGCAATCAAATTATCCCAATGTGAATTTTTAGATTTAAAGATGGCATCGTTTAGCAATTTCCGCGAGTTAGTGAAATCAAGGTATGCCTGATCATTTTCAGCGCATTTTTTCCCCTTCATCTTGTAAAGACGTCTACGCTGTTTAAGACAGGATTTTCGCAGAGAAGCAATCTCTGGGGTCCACCAATATGAGGATTTCCTTTTTTCCAGAGAGGGATCCTTGATCGCGTAAGAATTATTGAGAGAATACGTCAGAGCCGCCTGACAGCTTTGGGCAGTAAGGAATGAAGTAGCTGCCAGTATGAGAGTAAGGGTTCTTGCCACCAGGGTTGTGAAAGAGGGACTGGCTATTTTTGGGATCCACCATCCAGTGGAGACAGGGGGAATAATTGGAGGGGGAAAACTCTTGCACATCCTAAACTCGACAGCATGATGGTCACTATAATTCTCAAAATTATCAAGAACCGTCAATTGAGAGAAGAGAGGAAGTGAAGGGGATGAAACGGCAACTACATCCACCGCAGATTCACCACTATGATTTCTGAAAGTGGGAGTGAAGGAAACAGAATTATTGAGGGTGGTCAGGGAATTTGCCGTGAACCATTCAAGTAAAATATCACCACGGGTATCAGAAAGCTTATCACCCCAAGTGGTGGATCTGCTATTTAGATCACCCATAATAACTATCGGAAAGGACTGATGAGTAATAGAAAGTTCAAGTCTTAGAAGGTAATTTTTAAATTCCTCTAAATTGAAGGTGGGAGAGTGAGGTGGGATGTAACAGACATAAAAGATAGTATCGTTCCATCTAAAATGAACGAAGCCCTCCTCGCTGGCCCATTCAGAGGATGGACCTGAAAGTTGACTTGTGGTTTTAACCGCCACTCTAGAGGAAAGATCAAGAAAGAAGCCCTGATTCAATGCCTGAGATACATTTGGCTCAGTGAGGGCAATAATACCAGAAAGAGACTGTGAGGCTCTAAGGAGGATAGCCTCATTTGCCAGGGAGTGCTTTTTACAATTAGAAAGGATAATTTTAAGATTAGAGCTTTGTGGAAGGGGAGAAGATGACGTGGGGATGAAATGGCCAGCATTATGAGGTGCTAAGGGGTTACAAAAGTTCGGGGATTTTTTTGGGGGTTTACACTTGCGATCAAAAAGCCTTATTGGCTGACAAAGTTTCAGATTCCTTAAGGGAATTTGAGTTTAATGTCTGTATCACTGGAGACGTCTGAGGGGCTTCATATGGGCATATAATGAAATGCCTGACTCGACAATTTGCCTAGACGACATTATACATTCATTATCAATATTCAATATATATTACGCATGAACTCAGATGGAAAAAACGGAGAGATAGCATCAAGATCGTTGAGGGGTTAGTGCAACTTACTGCCGGGCAGAATCTGTTAGTTGACGGCTTAAGATACAAATCCAGGAATAGATAACTTTTGTTGCAAAGCAGAGGTTTTCTGACTTGACTCAAAATTAGAGTCAAAATAATCTCCCACGTGCCGAGACATGCGTTCACATCGTTGTCCGAACAACGGGTTTTCCTCATTGATGCAGCGAAAACGCTGATAGTTACGAACCCCTAGGAGATGTGAGCATAGTGCAAAGACTCTACTCGTCTAGATATGTAGATGGTCGGAACTCATGAGCTCCTCAGTCTTGGATCAAACGTCTCCAGCGACAAATTAATCATGCCTCTTTGATACGTAGTAAAATTAAACGTACTCACAATCAGCTGAAGGCTGAGACCGACCTGAGTTCCCGTATCCTTCTCACGTTTATTGCCGTTGAAGTTGGGGCCACTTCATGCTATTATGACAATATTACTGAGGAACTGTTCAAAAAAAGGTGTATGAATGACGGGAGAATGTGACCCGTATCTTTTCAATTAATATTAATTTGATCTAAAATCTATAATTTTCGTAAAACCACGTCGGCAAAAATCAGAAAATCTTATCGGATTCCTTCGAGAAAAACAGTATTGGACGAAACAATTTCTAGCGGGGATATATAACGACATTTTCTCGCAAAATGAACATTCAGACCTACGTACAGGCCAGTGTTACATCCGAGAAGAGAGCAAAAATGACCGAAGAATTGAGGAAATTCAGGGTGCACTGGAAAAAAATCGCTTGGATCTAGAGTCCAGTCTCTTGAAAACAATGACAAGAAAAAAATCCTCTTCGTTCGATCGGATTTTTGCTTGAATCAAAAGAAAATCCGCTTAAATTAAGAGGCTTGCTTCTCGATTTGACCAAAAATCCGATTGAATCAAGAGTACTTTTTCTTGTCAATGTTTTTAAGAGTCAAGACTCTAGATCCAAGCGACTTTTTTTCCCTAATGGGGCCCAGAATCGGCTCTTATGGATACCCCTCCTTTAGTTCGGCTTGCCGTGTTCAACTATTCTGGGCTGACAATGAGTTGGTCGTTTCTACTTTACTGGGTACATGTGTTGTCACCACTTCGTAACACCGGTGCACCTGTGGCAGTTGGACGAGATTTTTTGACGTGGAACGGATTTCACCGACATGCGGTGCTCTGCTTGTGAAATTCCGGCGGGTAGTGAGTATTTGTCTTTCGAGTGAGTGCCTTGGAGCATGAATCAAGGACTTACGGCTTCACCGCGGAGAGGTCACTTTCAGAATAAGCGACCGAAAAAAAATACTAGTTGGTTTCTCCCTTTTCCTCGGGGAACCATTTCTAATGGACCACTAGGCAGGGGGCGATTTTACGTATTATGAGTATGTTTCCGCATCAAAATTTCACGTAGAACACGATTTGTGCAACTGAAATTATTGAAAATGAGCCCTAACCGAGATATTTCCGTTTTCCGAGACATGAATCCATAATTACTACTCATAGAAAAAAAAACTAAAAGTTCTCGTGAGAGTCTGCGGTTAAGAAAATGACAGCCTCAGTTTCCACGCTTTGATTTAGATGTTGCACGTACTTTACACTTTCAACAAAACAGGGCGGGGAGGGGTCACTGCTCGATTGAGAAGCTTATCAAGAAACCCGTGTAATGAGCGATTTAATGACAAAATTAAAATCTTATGGAAATCCTAATTTTCTGTGACCAATGTTAATTAAAAACGTTGGGTATTATTTTGGTTTGGAGTTGATATTAGCTACTTTCGTTGCGCGAATCTTGTTCTGCGGGAAATTTTGAAAAGGAATCGTATATCAGAATGCTTGAGTTGTATCTTAAACATTCGTTTAATACTTGTTGTGCGTACCCTACCCCTTTACGTTTCAATCATGTGATGCAATGCAGACGAGGTATGCCGATCCCTATTCTGCCATGCTAAGGTAAAACGCTGTATGTACATTCAAGAGTTGCCAAATTTCACCGGGTAAAATATGTATTTTTGGAGCGAAGGTTTTCTATCTATTCCCTTGAAATTTTCAAATATTTTAAATTGAATTACAATTAAGCCAAACTGTCTGTAAAATTTGAATAAAAATATTCACAATTTTCCCAGTAAATTCGTTTTTCATTGAAGGAGATATGGCAACGTCTGAGGGCTCATACGGCGTTCTTCCTTAGCATGGCAGTATTATTGTAACGATCCAGAATTTCAACGCGGTATCGATGTTGAAAAACCTAAACCTGAGCTTAACCAATAATGTGGTGATTGCTGGCCCGGTAACTGACGGTCTTATTTTTCACGTGGAAAGATCCATCTAAAGTTTCGGTATTTAGTGTTTTTCGTATTTTCTTCTCCTAATGTAAACTTCTCCGAGATAATGTAGCACCGCAGCAAACTTTGAACTTGACTAAAACTTTACCACGGGTTTTACATGATTGCAGTGACATTCTCATGCGCCCTAAAACAGAGCCAAAGAAGTCCCTGTCTCGGGACCCTTCAGTATTTCTTCCCATTACTCTTCTACCTCCGTCGGTTTTACGGCTACGTGACCTTACATCGGTTTTCCACGGACCGAGTAAAAATACCTACTCCGAATATTGACCTGTTTTTGGAAAGGATGGAAGATGCACGAAAAGAGGATAAAATATTTTGTATGTACCTGTGCTCAATCCTTTCGATAAAAAAATGAAAGGGAGACGGGGTAACACGAAACCACCACAGAAAGCCAACACTGATATCCGTCGTAGACTTAACACACACACAAAAATGCAAAAAATCACTATTACTACGTGAAATGACCCGGGTACTTTTACAAGAATACGAATATTATTTTTTTGAAAAAGCTTCTCTTCGATGGCTACAAATTAACATAAGTGCACTCCCGATAATGACATAAGAAACTACTTGAAATGTATTTTGTCTGATGAGTCAGCGAGCACAACCTTCTCATAAGACACCACTTAGCGACCAAAAAAATTGGATATCGGCATAGTACACGAAACTATTATTCTTTGACGTTGAATATGTTGCTGGCGATAGACAACACTACGGGGAAACACCAAACACTACCTAAAAATATTAACGTTCATCGTGGATACGCGTCCTCAATGAGAACCAAGTAAAAGTTCATCCAAAACACAACGTTTTACACTGATAATAGTCGATTGTTCTCCAACGCGAATGAAAGTTAAAGCTCCACGTGTAACGTGTAATGCGACACACGGCGTGTTTTTCGGATCACAATTCGATCACAATTCAACGCGAGGATCGAAAGGTATGAACTTTAGTTCCTCGAGCTTTGAGTTAGGGTTTTTTGAAATGAAACCACGCGAGAGAACTTGGAAAAAACGAAAGCATCAAGTTCGAGGCTACGATCGGGCAAGTCTCACAAACGCGGTCGCTCCGCAGCGGTACTGACAACAAACTGATGCACCGCCGGAGAGAGGAGCCCGCTGTGCTGGTAATCGCAGGTAACCGCGGCGCGACGCACAGTTGACCAACTTGAATTATTAGAAGAGACAAATATGGAGCTTTCAGCCAATTTTTATTTCCAAAATAAGTGAACTCAGGCCATGCTTAAAAAACAGTGTGCAAGAGGATATTTATTTAAAAATTACCTCGACATGGTGATAATAGCAAACGTAGAAACGTTGAACTCTGTTTTAGCTTCACGACCAATGGAGAATTTGCTCTCGAATTTTTTATTACTTCATGTGAAAGTGCTTAAAGAGCTGATTTTACGGTATTTTTTAAACTTTTTTTCTGATATGGGAAATAGTATGAAAATCGATTTAAAAATGAGAAAATGCACCGCCTAGTGACGTCGTCTGGCGGCATTTCCCATTTAAACACACGTATTTTAACAGATTAGATCATTTTGTCATATCTTCTCCAATAATTGTTCAATTCATGAACCAAGGGTATCCTCGTGACCAGACCACTCAGTAGTTTCCAATTGAACACGAAATTTATCAAATTTCAGACACCTGCTTCTAAATTGCGCTTATTGCTTTTCAAATTTGCCTGAACTTTTGCTTTCACTGGTTGTGGACTTTGGATTTGACAACTTGTAGTTTGTGAGCTTTGGACACCATGTAGCTACCTATAGTGTTTTTTTCTTTAAATTTCTTATATGCGTCCTTCTAGTGTTTTCCTATCTTTGTTCTTTGTACTTAGCACTGGATGTAGGTCATTGTCATGGCCGAAACGTTTGCTATTATCACCATGATATGGTAATTTTTAAATACACATGCTCTTGCACAATATTTTTCTTGAGATCACTTATTATTAAGAAGAAAATCGGCTGAAAGCTCAATATTTGTTTCTTTAATTGTGCCGAATAATTCCATTAAATTATTATTCAGGGAAAAATTTAATGTCTTTCACCAAAAACAGCTCAACTCAGAAAATATGAACACAAGAAATGTACACATAGATATTTTCCATGGTTCATTTGAGTCCAAATGTGTACATCATTTCATTCTAGATCACGCGAAAAATTTCCGCTTGAAACAGCACGTGGAAGCCTTTGCCGATTTTACGGAAGCTTAAGACCACGGGAAAATTTTTCACGTGCAATTTTTTGCATCGCAGATTATGTGGAAGCTGTTCCCCGTTCGCTCCGGATTAGTGGCGAGGGGTGAATGATCGATTATCGATGTTCCCCCATTTGAAGCTATGGTAAAGAATCGATTATTAGGGTGTTCATTTCGAATACCTTGTTTATCGATTCTTTTCCGTAGGTTCAAATGGCTAGATCAACCGAACAATCGCAAAGCACGTCACGCCACTGCTCCGAACCTCTCTCTTATTTTTGCCCGTCGAAAGCGGTATGATACGCGTTTGTGGGAGGGGAATGACAAGAATTTGCCGGTATTGGAACTATGAGCGATACGATGAATGGTGGAATTTGCCGGAACTGCGCTTTTGAGAACCCGCGATAATTTTTTTGAACCCCGATTCGGCCAAAAAAGGGAGAAAAGGCCGGGAACATTTCTCAAATTTTGATTTCGCGTGAAAGTGTGGAAGCATAGAAGAATACACCCCTGCTTAAGTCTCAGTTTTCATCCGCATGAGCGCACTGAAACACTCTCACGCGTAGCTGAATGCCTGAACTAAACGCGGCCTCGCACATTTAAAAAGTCACGGCGTTATTTCGTCTCGCGGTTACTATTTTCAAATTTCTTTTACCTTCCTCTATTTCAATTGGTTTCTTTCTTTAAAATTCATGCGCATGTTTTGGGGTCGGGAGATTGAGGATCCTTAACCCCCCAAAAGTTTGAATTTGTTATCAGTTTTTAATAGAATGAAATGACTTCGCTGAAACGTCTTCGAACAGATTTCATAATTTTTATACTTTCACATTAACTGGTTCCCTCGAAAAAATGTCTTAAGTTATGCCATTAGAGAGTAAAAATAAAAAAATCATTAATCCTTGGGATTTATAATGGTGAGAAATCTAAGATCGAAAATGCATATCCATTTCTCCGCTCTATGGTATCCGCGTTAGAAATGTTAGAATATCATCTTTGATTTTGGACATTTTCAGGTTTTAGTAGTCCGGTGCTATAATTCAAGATCGAACTCAGAAAATTCATCACGCCAGAAAAAAGTTGCAGGTTTTACGGTTTTATAAAAATTGGAAAAAGCGACTCTTAGCTCTTTTCCGCCGTGCTAAGGAAAACCGCCGTATGAACCTTTAGGCGTTGCCAAATTTCCTTGGGTAAATCAAGAATTTGCTGGAAAATTTGTAAAAATTTTTCATCCAATTTTTCAGATAATTTCGTTCGCAATTTTACCATAAGGTCTTACAAATTTCTCGGAAAAATATTCATAACTTTTCTCAAAAATAAACATTATATGGAAGGAAATTTGGCAACTCTCGAATGTTCGTACGGCGTTTTTCCTTAGCACGGCAGTTTTGATCCTACACGCTTTGTTCATAACATTGTACTGCACCGATTTATCCATAAAAAACTCAACGGAGACATTGTGCGATGAAGAGTGGGAGGCGGTGATTAGACGGCACCAGGGAAGGGGGAGGGGTGGTAGAGGCGGGACAGGTGGCCCGCGGGACGTCCATCGCTTCCTCTGTCCGACTGCGACTACGCTGAGATGAGAGTTGATCGCACTCCGTGCCGTGCGTCGCGTTGCGTAGTCTAGTACTGCCGTGCTAAGGAAAAACGCCGTATGAACATTTGAGAGTTGCCAAATTTTTTTCGATAAAATGTTTATTTTTGAGGATAGATATGAACATTTTTCATTGGTATTTTCAGGGACTTTACGTTAAATTTCGAGCAAAATTATCTGAAAAATTGGAAAGGAAATATTCATAAGTTTATTAGGAAATTCGTGTTTTATCAGAGGAAATTTGGCAACGCCTGAAGGTTCATACGGCGTTTTTCCTTAGCACGGCAATAGAGTACCTGCATTCGGCGAATACGGACTTGTCAAAAGTTTTGACTCAAAACTGAGGTACCTACACTGCCATGCTGAGGAAAAACGCACACTGGAAAAAAAAAAAAAAAAAAAAAAACACATTGGATCTAGAGTCCAGACTCTTAGAAACATTGACAAGAAAAAAAACTCTTGATTCAATCAGATTTAAGCTTAAATCAAGAACCAAGCCTCTTAATTTGAGCGGATTTCCTTTTGATTTAAGCGTAAATCTGATTGAATCAAGAGTCCTTTTCTTGTCAATATTTTCGAGAGTCTGGACTCAAGATCCAATGTGTTTTTTTTCCCAGTGCAATATGAGCCCTCAGGCGTTGCCAAATTTCCTTTGATAAAACACGAATTTCCTGGTAAACTAATCAAAATTTTCCTCCCAATTTCCTCCCACCCCAGGCCTCTGAAAATTCCGAGGAAAAATTTTCATAACTTTCCTCAAAAGTAAACATTTAAGTGAAGGAAATTTGGCAACTCACGAATGTTCATACGGCGTTCTTCCTTAGCACGGCAGCACATGCGGAGAGTGCGGACACGTCGGTGATTTTAGAGATGAGGTTATGGGGCTCTTAGAGCCTACATGGAACTCAAATGGTCTAGAACGATTCATTATTCCGATTTTTACGACACATTTTTTAAAAACCACGTATTTTTACGACACATTTTTTATAAACCACGTATTTAACTTATAATTAGTTTTGGCAATTGACTACTTTTTGCGGTAGGACGCTAATATATCAACATTCTTGACCATTTTGCTTTCACATTGTAATCCGAAGATTGCCAGCGGCATTTTTCTGGTGGTTTTCGTGTAAGAAGGTTGGCTACCCTTTTGAGCCGTTGGAGCTTCATACTTCGACGCGTCCATACTCTTTCCATGTTGGTGCTTTTGATAAAACATGGAGCTTTTACAGCCGAAAAGCGCAGCCAACTTCCCCTCAAGAAAAACACTAGGTAAATGCCACTGCCATTCTTCTGATTCCAAAATCAACCCAACACCAAGAAAAAAGTATGGTTTGATCGACAGTGATATAATTATGGTAATCGCCGACAAACTCTATAGTAATCGCCGACAGACTCCATGGTAACAAATGCCGTTAACTCGATTCGCATTCACTAAAAGTATGGTTAATGCTACCAGATGTCTTTATCTTCACCCTTCAGTGTGGTATCTGAGAGTACCAACGGTACACGTCGAAATATGAAGCTCTAAGAGCCCAAAAGGGCAGACAATCTTCTATCACGAAAAACACCGGAAAAATGCCGCTGCCATACTACTGACTCCAAAATCATGCCACGATGGCCAAGAATGTATAAATTAAATGAGCGTCCTCCAACAAGACCGAGTGAATTCATGCAAAAACTAAGTCAAAACGTGCCTTATTGATAACGGGTCCTAACACTTTTTGTAATAAAAAATAATTCCGTATAATTTGTTTCCACATCGTACTTTTTCTATCATATGATTTCAATCGTTTCATGCTCTTTCCTTATTCTTTCTTCATTTTGCAAAAAACACAGTTTTGAATAAATTGAAATCTTACGCAAGAAAAATTTATGAGAGTTCGCGAGAATGTTTGTTTATTTAGGTTGGGTCTCTCTTCGGGCAAAAATTACTGCCGGCCACTATTGAAAACTGCTCGCATACGCGGTAAATTTGAAAAAGCGTGCTACAAATTTCACAGAATGCGCGCTAAGGAGTGGATTTTAGATTGTTTTAATGTGCCCAACATAATTTCCGAGGGTTCGATCGACATGAATCGATCGAAAAATGAAAATGTGAATCGATCGAAACTGATTCGATCGACAAATTATTAAGAAACCGGTGTCGATTCGATCGACATGAATCAATCGACACCGACTCGATCGACGGTTCATTAAAAACACCCAGTGTCGATTCGATCGACATGAATGGATCGAATAATGAAAACGTGAAGCGATCGACACTGATTCGATAGACAACCGTGAATCGATCGACAAACCTGTGAATCGATCGACATATCCGTGAGTCGATCGACAAATCCGTGAGTCGATCGACAAACCCGTGAGTCGAACGACAAACCCGTGAATCGATCGAATTTTGTCGACGGAATCTCGATCGACAAGTCGATCGATTCCTGTCGATGGAATCGATACCCTCCATTTCCGAGCGAATTAGCTTTTGAGAAGTGTTTTTAGTTAGCTGTCTCTCTTGCATGGAATTTACCCATTGTCGCTCTACTCGGTCCGGCAGTAACGGCTGCGTGGAGGTTTGATATTTTTCGCAATATTGACATTTACAAGAGAGAAAATTCGAACGCAATCGACAAAAGAAGAAGTCAGGACGAATTGAGATGTTACGCCAAGGCTAGGTCACTCCGGAAGTTCTTGAGGGCGCGATCAAAGAGACGCAAAAGTTTGCCGAGAATATCAAGACCATATAGATAACGCGACAACTGCTTTATCCCCATCGATAAAGTTTTAAAATAACTTGATATTTCCCAAAATATTGACGATCGTTACGGTTTATTTTTATTATTATTTTATTTTGGATATTTTTATTGGATTTCATCCTTTATTTTATTTCGCCTTTACAAGTTATATCTTAGAAAAACGAAAACTATAACTTCTTAAGGTGGAAATGAGTGTATCTAAAATTACTGTTGCTAGATGTTCGATAAAATAGAGAAAAAACTTCAGCGGGCACTTAAACTCGGACCCCTTATCGATACGAACTGGAAAACGTAATATTGTCAAGGGTTTAAAACGCCTTCATTTTGAGCGTAGGCATCTTCCTCTGCTTTCATCTCCTATCTAGTACAGTCACTACACAGTGCACATGTTGCATTTACTATTATAAAGGATTATAATTTCAGAGCTGTTACAGTAGTTTGACTAAATATTTCAACAGACAACACTTTTCCTACCTAAATTCAGGAACAGCACATGCACGATCGGCCGATCGGCGCGTTTGTATGTGAAACAGAGATAGTACTTCCCTATCGCAAAACTATCGCAACCATAATAAAATGACCATAGATTAATTTTTCATTTTGATATTAGCTAAATTTAATGATGTCAGAATTTCGGATACATCGAGGTATTCTCTAAATTTTAAAATTTCAAGCTACTATACTTTCAGTTACATTGATTGGGTGTGGAAGACGTGGGCGTGAATCGACGTGGCTTTGTCCTTCGAACAAAAGGCGAGTTTCAAGCATCTCTCTTCTGCTTGTATTCTCTTTTGAAGCCGACGCCGTCCAATGCAACGCCTTAATTTAATTATTTAATTTAATAATTTCACCCGTGGAGGGATAATTAAAATCAATCTAAAAAGGAAAGAGGAAAAAAAATTACTCGAGAATCACCGTAATATCGCGGTGAACACGCGATTGTTCCAGAAGTTTTGTAAAATTATTAAACATTACGCGTTACTCGCCTTAATATCGATGTGCGTACGCAAATTTTACAGCAGTTGATGGAAGCACATTAGACATCACACAACGTTCAATCGCGAAAAGCGCAAAATTAATATCGATGCGAGCATAATTTTCATGAGCGTAGTACTTAAATGGAATCGGGATGTGCGAAAACCACTTAAGTCCATTTTTCCGGTCTTCAATTTTTTGGAGTTGATAATACTCTTATAGAGTTGATACAACCATAAAAGTGATGAAAGGACTCGTTTTGGGATTAAGGTAACCCGGAGCCGAGCATAACCGCCACATTCGTGGTTGTATCCAACTCCTAAAAGTATTATCAACTCAAAAAAACTGTTCAAAAAGTTGCTCGCTTCATTTCCGCTAGTCAAAATTTAGAAGATGCTTGAATTTCATCTCAATATTGCAAGAGGCGCGTGATATTTCCAGCGGATTCGTTAACTCCTAAGAAATTAAACGCGTTTCATCTAGGTATCATGGAAAATGGGCTTTTTTCTAGCAATGGACCACTAGACAAGGTACGAATTTCAGCATTCTGATACATGTTTCCTAACCAAAATTTTACGTAGAACACGATACGCACAACGAAAATTACCGAAATCAACTCCTTACGAAGATATTTAATGATTCTTGATGCGTGAATTTAAACCACCCGCTCATGAAAACTCAATGCTCTACGTGATTCACATCGCGCGCTAAACGTTTATCATGACAGTCTCTGCGATATAAAAATCTGGCAACCACAATCTTGACGCTTTGGCTCAGCTATAGCAAGTTTTTTATAGTTTGAACAGCACATGGTGGGAAATGAACATTGCTCGATTGAGGAGCTTGCTGAAACCGTTGTAGTGCACGATTTGACTCTCGTAGAGCTTTGAGTTTCTTGTGAGCGGGCAGTTCAAATTCCTCGTAACCAATGTGAAATAAAAACGTTAATATCTTTGTTAGGAGTTGATTTCGGTAATTTTGCTGCTCGAATCGTGTTCTACGTGAAATTCTGGTTAAGAAACATGTATTAGAATGCTTAAATTCGTACCTTGTCTAGTGGTCCATTGTGCAAGAAATAATAAAAAACTACTTGATAATCACCGCAATATCGCTAATTCCTAAGAGCGTAGTAAATTGAGATAGGCGATAAGCCATGATTCTCCTTCAATTTCACGTGATACCACATGCCTACTCCGAAGTTCGCATAGTCGTGCGCTTCAATTCCGACTGTTCAGGAATGCTAGATTCCACGATTTCATCTCAACATCGCAAGAAGCATGCGATTAATACATGTATATTGCAAGCGAATTCGTTTAATTAAAAGACACTACGCGCAATTAGGGTGATTCGATGGACGCCATATTTTGTGTCAGAACGGCACGCGATGTATCGCATCAATTGGTTCCATTATTTCAGCTACTCGTCATTTTTCTCCAATTTTGAGATCGCAATTCTGTTGTCATAAGACTTAAGAACTCATGTACCAAATTTGACAAAGAAATTCAACGTAATAAAGGCGTGGTTTTTTTAGAAGGAAAATATCGCATTCGATTGCACTTTCGATATCAGTATCGAATGCGATATTTTTCCTCTAAAAAAAACACGCCTTTATCACGTTGAATTTCTTTGTCAAATTTGGTACATGAGTTCTTCGGTCTCATGACAACAGAAGTGCGATCTCAAAATTTGAAGCAAATGACAAGTAGCTGCAATTATGGAGCTAATCGATGCGATATATCGCACGTCGCTTTGACACAAAAAATGGCCTCCATCGAATCACCAATCTCTGTATCGCGCAAAATGCGATTTTTTCTAACAATGTTGTAGGGAAAGCATGAAAAATCAAGTAAGAATCACCGCAATATCGTAACAAATTCGGGATTACTCTACAGGTTTTGTAAAATGATTAAAAATTACTTGTTATTCCCAACGTTATTGCGGCAAGTAGGCAAATTTGACAGCGGTTAATGCACAACATTACAGATCAAACAATGTTCAAATGTGTCCCGGAAAATACGGGATTTAATTTCAGTGCGAGTGAAAGTTCCATGAGCGTACTAAACTGAGATAAGAGAAAAAAAGCCACGATTTTCCTTCAATTTCGCGTGATACCACGTATCTACTCCGTATCATTTCCGCTTGTTGAAATTGATTGAAATGTGGCTCATACAGCAATATTTCCAGCAGATTCCTAACATCCTAAAAAATTAAGCGTTTACCATCACGATACCGCGGGCGGTGAGCTATTTTTCCGGCGATTTTTTTTTAAAATGAAGATTACGAATGAGGCGAAAATCTGCGCAGCGTCACCGCAAAACGCTGTTTTTCAGGCGATTTGCAGTAAAATCACTCAAAATTTTGCGTTTTTTACCCTTACATCGAGGCATGTACGCAAATTTTCCAGGGATTGGTCAGGCACACTCGAATTTCACTTCAATATCGCAAGATATAAGCGAATATTATACCATCGAGAGCACAGTGTTCATAAACGTCAATATTTTATTTGGCGAAAAGCTATGATTTTCCTTCAATTTCGCATGATGCCCCATTCCTACTTCGGAATTCAAATAGTTGCTTGTATTCTTCCACTTATTAAAAAGTGAGAAAAAGATCGAATTTCATCTGAAAATCACGAGAATTCAGAGATATTCCCAGCGGATTCGTGAAATCCTCGGAAATAAATCGTTTTTTCATCTCGAGGTCTCGGGCAATACGCTATTTTCATATCGATGCATTAATTTCAGTAACTTTATGGAAGCAAAAAAAACTCTCATTTTCCTTCCATTTCACGTGATACCACATTCTTACTCTCAAATCCGAATATTCGCTCGCATCATTTCCGCGTGTTAAAAAGTGAGATACAGCAAGAATTTCATCCCGATATCACGAGAATTCAGTGATGTTCCCAACGAATTCCTAAAATCCTTAGATTAGGCACTTTTCATTTCATAGTTTCACGGAAAATACGTAGCGTCATTTCCTTCGATTCTTTCAAAAGAAAATAAGAAATTACGCGATCATCACCGCAATTCCGCGGCGAATGCGTGAATTTCATATCGATGCAAGCACGATTTTCATTCATTAGCGCAGTAAATTGAGATGGGCGATAAGGTATGATTCTCCTTCTATTTCAAGTGATACCACATGTCTATTCCGTAGTTCGAATAGTTACTCGCTACATTTTCCGCTAGTCAACAAGTAAGAAGATGCGCGAGTTTCATACCGATATCGCAAGAGGCACGTGATTTTTCGTTAACTCCTAAGAGATTAAACGCTTTCCATTTATGGTATCGTGGAGAATGCGCTTTTTTCTAGCAATTGTGCAAGAAATAATAAGAAACTAATTGATAATCGCCGCAATATCGCGAATTTCTAAGAGCGTAGTAAATTGAGATAGGCGATAAGCTATGATTCTCCTTCAATTTCACGTGATACCACATGCCTACTCCGAAGTTCGAATAGTTGTACGCTTCAATTCCGACTGTTCATGAATACTAGATTCCGCGATTTCATCTCAACATCGCGAGAAGCATGCGATATTGCAAGCGGATTCGTTTAACTAAAAGACACTGCGCGCAATTCATCTCTGTATCGCGCAAAATGCGCTTCTTTCTAACAGTGTTGAAAGAAAGCATGAGAAATCACGTATAAGAATCACTGCAATGTCGCGACAAATTCGCGATTACTCTACAGGTCTTGTAAAATTATTACAAATTACTCGTTATTCCCAAAGATGTTGCGACAAGTACGCAAATTTGACAGCGGTTAATGCAGAACAGTTCAGATCAAACAATGATCACATGTGTCGCGGAAACTACGGGATTTAATTTCAGTATAAGAGTAAGTTTCATGAGCGTAGTTAACTGAGAAAAGAGAATAGCCATGATTTTCCTTCAATTTCGCGTGATACTACGTATCTACTCCGTATCATTTCCGCTTGTTGAAATGTGACTCATGGTGCGAATTCCCTCTCAATATCGCGAAAATTCAGAAATATTTCCTACAGATTCCTTAAATCCTTAAAAGTTACGACCATCGATCCTTACCGATCCTTTACGATCCTTTACCATCACGATATCGCGGGCAGTGCGCTATTTTTCCGGCGATTTTTTTAAAAAAGAAGATTACGAATGAGGCGAAAATCTGCGCAGCGTCACAGCAAATACGCTATTTTTCAGGCGATTTGCAGTAAAATCACTCAAAATTTTGCGTTTTTCACCCTTATATCAAGGCGCGTACGCAAATTTTTCAGGGATTGGTTAGGTACACTCAAATTTCACTTCAACATCGCATGAATATACGCGAATTTTATATCATCGAGAGCATAGTATTCATAAACGTCAATTTTTGATTTGGAGAAAAGCTATGATTTTCCTTCAATTTCGCATGATACCCCATTCCTACTTCGGAGTTCAAATAGTTGCTTATATTCTTCCAGTTATTAAAAAGTGAGAAAAAGATCGAATTACATCTGAAAATCACGAGAATTCTGAGATATTCTCAGCGGATTCGTGAAATCCTCAGAAATGAATCGCTTTTTCATCTCGAGGTAGCGGGCAATACGCTATTTTCATATCGATGCATTAATGTCAATAATTTAATACAGGCAAAAAGCTATGATTTTCCTTCAATTTCACGTGATACCACATTCTTACTCCCAAATTCGAATATTCGCTCGCATCATTTCCGCGTGTTAAAAAGTGAGATACAGCGAGAATTTCATCCCGATATCACGAGAATTCAGTGATGTTCCCAACGAATTCCTAAAATCCTTAGATTAGGCACTTTTCATTTCATAGTTTCACGGAAAATACGTAGCGTCATTTCCTTCGATTCTTTCAAAAGAAAATGAGAAATTACGCGATCATCACCGCAATTTTGCGGCAAATGCGTGAATTTCATATCGATGCGAGCACGATTTTCATTAGCGTAGTAAATTGAAATAGGCGAAAGACCATGATTTTCCTTCAATTTCGCATGATACCATATACCTACTCCAGAGTACGAAAAGTTGCTCGCTCCATTTCCTACTGTTAAGTAGCGAGACAAGCATGAATTCCATTCCATCTGAAAATCACGAGAATTCAGCGGTGCGGTGCTCCCAGCGGATTCGTGAAATCCTTAGAAATTACGCGCTTCTCATCTCGGAGCCGCGGGAAATACGCTATTCTCATACCGATGCGAGCATTAAATTCATTTTAAAATCAGTAATTACATATGGGCGGAAAGCTTTGATTTTCCTTCAATTTCGCGTGA
The DNA here is from genome assembly GCF_918797505.1 of Bemisia tabaci. Lineage (NCBI taxonomy): Eukaryota > Metazoa > Arthropoda > Insecta > Hemiptera > Aleyrodidae > Bemisia > Bemisia tabaci. Next base: position 4,538,636 of record NC_092793.1, read on the forward strand.
TACCACATACCTACTCCGGAGTTCGAATAGTTGCTCGCTTCCTTTCCGATACCTAAGAAGTGAGAGATCTCACGAATTTATCGCGAGCAGTACGCGGTACTTGCGACGGATTCGTTTGATGAAAATACACTACGAGCATTTCATCTCGGTGTCGCGCAAGATGCGCTTTTTTCTAGCATTTTAGCAATAAAACATGGGAAATCGCGCGATAATCGCCGCGATATCGCGGCGGCAAATATTTTTTTGCAGGGTTTGCTGGTTGGATCTTAAGACATTTGGCGGACCATTCCATAGTCGATCGATAAATTGATGGTTTCGAGAAAAATTTCGAAGCGTTGAGTCACACCGTAGCTCGTCCGGTAAGTATTTATACCCAAAGTTCAACTGAGAAAATTTTGAGAGAGCTTCAGAAGTGCGTAATTTTCTGAGTAAAACTAGATATTGCCAACTGCTGGATCGACTGTCAAATCGTTTTCCGGGGTAGCAGTGTTTCGCGATAGGAAAAAATAAGGAGAGTGATAGGAGAAAGGGCCCGGGGGGGGGGGGGGTGTGTGCCTGCCGAAAGGTTTATCAGCCAACGCTTTGGTGGCGGCAACCGCCAGAGGACGAAGTCTGGCCCGAAGCGGCCTGAGAGAGGGGTGGAGAAGCCAACCGTAGACTGAGACACACACACACATGTCTCTACATCTGAAATTAGTTGGTTGCGTAACTCTGAAGATATTGGAAGAAAGATCGAGGGGGAAAACCAGGTATTATCAGGGACGGTGAGCGAACGATTTCGCTTCAAAGGCTCTCGAACCGAAAATCTGGAGCTGTTGGCTGAAATCTTCCGAGCTCAGGGGAATTCCTAGAAAAGTTGGATGGTCTGCGAAACTGAGCATCCGGCCAAGCCAAGCGTCGGGGTGGGCTGATTGTGAGCGAAGCGTAGAATTTTTCCCCTTTCCCGCCAGGTCTTGATTCTTATCTCCTCGTCTTTTCGTCTAGTCTCACTCTCAACCGCAAATTCACGAGTCCATGCGGACCTTATCTCCTCACTTTGGAAGGGCATGAATGTTCGCTCTCTCTCTTCCATCTACCTATCCTCTTCTCCTTTCCCGCCTAAATCAGAAAGAAACCACGCCACATCAGTCCCTTCCCGCCTTAATCAGAACGGAGCCACGCCACAGCAGCTATTGCCAAATTTAGTTGGGCAGTTGAATTTTTAACATGAAAACGGTTGTGCGGATTTGGACGATAATGAAATTTCAAAAGCAAGTGAGAACATGGGGGAGACAATGTGAATTTCTATGGCATTGCGAATTTGAAATCACTAGAACCTACAATTTTTGAGAACGACATTTGGATGATTGCGAGTGGGTGGGTCACAGCCCCTTTAAAGTTAGAAATTAACTTTCTGCAGGAGCGATTTTGGTCCCTTATTGAATTTTTTTGGAGAATTCTTTAGATGCCCCCCCCCCCACCCGGATTTCACTGAGGATGATATCATCCCCCTGATAATTTCATATCAATAGTTGGAAAAGTATATTTGGGACTTTTCTATAAAGCTACATAGGCGTAGCTTTAGCAGCTTTTTGCCTACAATTTGCCTAGCGTTTTAGAAATATCACTCAACTTCCGCGCAAAAGTATTCGATACTTGCAGCGGATTCGTTAAATCCTAAAAGGAATCAAGGAATTTTTATCTACAGGGTGTCAACTAAAATTTAATTTTGGATTTTTCTGATTTTTCCTGAAAATGTATAATATGCCTCCCGATTTTTTCCCCGAATGAATCGTTACCTGTTTAATTTAAAAAGTTAAGAATGTAATGGGATTGGTCACATTTTTTTAAATTGCTTGAAACTTCAGATTTTCGAGATCTATGACCGAATTTCCTGATATTTTCTGGTTTTTATTGACGGTAGTAGACACCGTGTCAAAAGTTCGATCCAACATGGTTAAGAAACTCTTTAATGAATGAAGTCAATGCTTCTGTTCGGAAAAAAGTGCCACTTCTCTCGGATGACCATCCACATCGCGTAATTTTGAGTTCTTTTTCCACGCAGCTTACGCATATTTCCCCACCTATGGGGATTTTTGAAAGTTCGATCAAATAAAGTTTAAAGCCGGCTATAAATAATTGGGCCAAAGCAATTGGTCGAAAAAAATGACAAATATTTGCTCTCTTGCCACATGTCTAGGTTTTAACCATCCTCATCTTCTTCCAAGCATATAATTTCGCGCCTGTGGAAATTTTTGAAAATTCGATTTGAGAAAACCACACTAATGATTAGTTAATGAAACCGAGGAGAAAGCAATCATGGTGTGCACTACCGGGGTGGATGACATCTCACGCCTTGTTTTTAGATGAGCGATATTTCCGCCGTTTATGTTCGACATAGAAACTTGGCGCTTGAAAAGATCTTATTACTTTTTGCTGATCCATGAGCTTAAACCATCAAAAGACAATTCGTCGTTTCTTGGACGAAGGAACGTAACTCCATTCCACGGTTGCCGAAATGACTCAATTAATTTTTTACTAGAATGTACCTGTGAAATTCTTGTCAACAATTATTCTGCTTTTGGCGTGAGATCCATGGAAGAATCATTAAAAGTTTTGATTGGAAATTCGCGAGACTCCCATTATGAAAATGCAATTTGCACGGGGAAATTTGGCAACATTGAAATGTAGTTACGTTCTTCCGTGAGGAAAACTACCAATTGGACGTATTTCTGCCAAACAGAACTATGTGCATTATGACGTGAGCCCTGTTATGCATATATTCTTATGGGTCCCAGGGCTCATGTCTTGATGCACATAGTTCCATTTGGCAGAAATACGTCCAATTCTGTGAGCGGGGCAGCAGACACAGAATTAGGAAATTCTGTTAAGTCCTTCTGAAAATAATTCAATTTAAATACGTGTTGAAAATTGCACTGTTGAATGATTAGCAATTGTGACAATCCAGAAAATGAAAAGAACGTACCTTAGGAGAGGCTTGTAGCTATCGATCCTGAAACAAAAATGGAACGATCATCATTATTACGCTTTGCATAGACATAAAGGAGATAAATTAATTGGACTGCATTTTGCAATTAGGAACTATAAATTCCGGCTCGGTTTAAAAACAACGTATGTGCCATTGGTTTCCCTACGCACATAAGTGTTTTTTCAGAAGAGCCAGAATTTATAGTTCCAAATTGCAAAATGCAGTCCAATTGACACAGACACTTCACGAGCATGTTTAGTAATTTGTAATTCTTGTCTTTCTGAAGAATAGAGAGGGCATTTTGCACAACTTTGCTCCGACCAATTCACCAAAACGTTATTTTCATCTACGAGTTCTAAACTTTGCTCCACGTGTCTTCTCAAGACGATGATACTTGTGCTGAGGAAGATCGCCGTATAAGCCTTCAGGCGTTGCCACATTTCCTTAGATAAAACAAGAATTTCCTGGTGAACTTATTCATTTTTTTCTTCCGATTTTTCGGATAGTTTGGTTCGCAATTTCTTCTAAAGTTCCTGAAAATATCAGGGGAAAATATTCATATTTTTCCGCAAAAATAAACCTTTCATCGAAGGAAATTTGGCAACTTTCGAATGTTCATACGGCGTTTCTCTTTAGTACGGCAGAACGACATACGTGCCATTAGTTTCCCTACGCAGTTGGGTGTTTTAATGTATGAGTCAGAATTTTTTGATCCTTCATGCAAAGTGCAGTCCAATAAATAGATCGTTTCAGCTGCGACAATCAATTCATTTTGAAGCAGATAAATATTAGATCGTATTTCAGAGGAAAGAGAAGGAAAAAGTAGAATATTCAAGTACGTACCAGCAGAGAGTTATCCAATTGCCCGACGCCTGGCTGAAAGCACTCACAACACTATCACTGATACTGAACTGAAAAACTTGGCCAAAAAAAGATTTTTAAAAAATTAATAATTGTTTAAAAGACACAAGTTAATCTATGCTGATTTAAATTCTGCCCATGTTAATTAGTATTCAAAATGTCTACAGTCATACACAGCAACTATACGGCAGCAATAAAAATGGCTGTGAAATAATGATAAAAAGTTTTAAAAAAATCGACTGGATTCATTCAAGTATAAAATATTATTGGTAGCATAAAGGCTTTTCTCAAGTCCGTGTTCAATTCAAACCATACCTACAAATATAGAGCTTAAGCATGTTCATTATCATAAATTCTGATAGTAAATCGAGAAAATACTACAGTTAGAGTTACAATAGTCTCATCGCACATGTTAAGTAGTTCGATAAATGTTCTTACTGATAAATCTGGACGTTCGGCGTTCAGAGGATGTTGTATAGCATCAAAATTTAAATAAATTCTAACTGGAGGTTAAACCACTGTGAAAGCGGCAGTGAAATAAAATCTGAGTAGATTTCTTTCACTTTTGCCGGAGAGTAATTTTTGAGTGGTCAAGTGGTTCACCAACTGACAATGCTTCTCCAATAAGTAATTTTATTAGGGGGGATGAATGTAAACAGTATTTTGAACTTAAATTGTAAATGTAATTGCCGTTGAGCAGATATGCAGAATGTCGTTTCATTTCATGGAGTTAAATGACATGTTGTATCACTCCCAGTAAATAAATTAAATAATATAGCAGAGCACAAAATGTTGTCACTCAATTATGTAAGCTTTTGAATTTTGTACACTCACATTTCTCTCATCAAAAAGAGAAACAAAAGCTCTTCCAACTCAACTCATAAATATTAGAGTTTTGTCTCATAATCGGCTCTTAATACTCTGCATGTTGGGAGAAGAACATCATTAGATGATTAAATTTCTATGTTATGCAGCATCTACACTTTTCTATGGTTGCCCGTAAGAAAAAATTGATAAATCCGTAAAATAAAAGAAAGGCGTCTAATGGACCTGTCTCATTATTCTACATACCCACACATACGTCTCTGGAAGTAGGATCATGGGCTATTCTGCCACAAGGCGGTACATTATCTGTTTCAGAAATCGTCATTTTTCTTCAATTTTTCTCATCATGGGGGAAAAAGCTAAAAATACTTGGCTCAACTCATATATCTGTGAAATACTTTCGTCTCAACTTCAAATGAATCGAAACTCCGATGAAGCATATTTAAATCGTAAATAGCAAACAATACCAATATTTAACGTACAGATTCTACCGTATGTGCCAATAATCCTCTCCAATTTCTCAATATAAGACAAAAATAAAATACCATTACGTTCAACTCAACTCAAAAGTCAGAATCCATCTTTGAATCTATGATCTCCTCCGATTTTTTGAGGCGAGGAGGGAAAAAATAATTGTAAAAATTATAATAATTCGAACTCAACTCATAAATCTGAATGCGGCGATAGAAACGCGTCATGAAGGATAATATAATTGCAGGTCATTCTGTCGCAATAAGGAATATTTTCTAAACGAGGGATCATCGTTGTTCTTAAATTTCTCTTATTATGACGTATAAAACAACTTCAGGGTGTCTAGTATCTACTAAAACAGGCTGGCCAAAAATCAGTACTTTTACGGTACTTCTTCAGTACATTCCCAAAAAATTCAGTACCTTCCTCAACAGGAAAATTCAGTAATTTTTCAGAACCTCCATTTGACGAAGTTCGAAAAATTTAAAAAAGTTGATTTACTCGCTTAAATTGCGACAAAAATGTGACAAGAAATGGAAAAAAATCCGGACCTTCTTGCGAAATATCCACACGTTTTCAGTACTTCCGGACCGCTCTTTAAAAATCAGTGCTATTTCCGGACTAGCAGACACCCTGCGAACTTAAGCTTCCGACTCAACTCATGAAACAAGGGGCCTCTGTATGAGGGATCATCATTGTTCTTAAATGTCTTTCATTATGATGTAAAAAAAACTTACGACTTCCGACTCGACTCATTTAAATTTGCAAGGGGCTTCTATCTGAGGGATCATCATTGTTCTCAAATCTCTCTTAGTATTAAGTAAAAAACAACTTAAGCTTCCAACTCAACTCATTTAAATTCGCAAGGGGCTTCTATATGAGGGATCATCGTTGTTCTCAAATCTCTCTTAATATTAAGCAAAAAACAACTTAAGCTTTCAACTCAACTCATTTAAATTTGCAAGGGGCTTCTATATGAGGGATCATCATTGTTCTCAAATCTCTCTTATTATTAAGTAAAAAACAACTGAAGCTTCCAACTCAACTCATTTAAATTTGCAAGAGGCTTCTTTATAAGGGATCATCATTGTTCTCAAATCTCTCTTAATATTAAGTAAAAAACAACTTAAGCTTTCAACTCAACTCATTTAAATTTGCAAGGGGCTTCTGTATGAGGGATCATCATTGTTCTCAAATTTCTCTTATTATGAAGTAAAAAACAACTTAAGCTTCCGACTCAACTCATGAATTTGCAAGGAGCTTTTGACTCGACTTTGAAACCCGCAAGATGCTTTTGGCTCAATTCATAAAAATCTTCAAACATAATCGTCATCATTTTCATCCGAAATACATATGAACTAAAAATAGCGTATAGTTCCATTATGAATGTAGACCATACTCTTCTTAGATTACTCTCATCAATAAATATTTAATTATTACTACGCCTCAACTCATAAAATAATATAAACGCTTATAACATTAATTTATTCTGCAAGTAGAGTGCAACTCAACCATTAAGTTTCTGTTTCATGAACTCACATTCTTCTCGAATTTCTCTTATCGAAGAAGAAAAAAAAAAATTATGAAAGTCACTTTCAACTCGACTGATATATTGGAATGCTCATATAATTAACAAAAAGCATCATAATTCGTATTTATGCTGAGTTAGCTAGTACTAGTTAAATTTGAATCATAGGCAAAAAATTTTGTTTTTAAAAATACTCTTAAATCGTCTCATATATTGTGAGGAACTTTTGACTCATCTCATAAATTTGCATAGCACTTTTGTCTCTGCTCATGTCCCTACATAAAACGGATACGCATCTAAGCGGTTAATACCAAGGACTTGAGTTTCTTTCTCGCAAAGCATCACTCCTCTCTCATTTCCTCATCAGAAAAAACAATTTGAAAATATTTGAAACTCAATTCATAAGTGGATTTGCATGCTGATTGGCACATGTTTGGATTAAGAAAAATCGCACAATTCAGTCTCTAGACTCCAGCACAGTATTCATCTTAATAAATGTAAATTACTATCCAAATTCTCTCATCATTGGCAAATTAAAAAAATTAATTTGCCACTATCTAATGACCTGCAGGCTGACGGGCACAGGTCAGTTTTAATTACAGTCAAAATCAAAATTACTCTACATATTGGTGGCCCCTTCTTTCACCTTCTCAAATGTAAATCAACGAATTGGACACAGATTATCTTCCATACAGAGGGAGGATTATGTATTTATCGAGATGACAACCCGACAACTTTAAAATCAAAGGAATACACAGTGCGAAGATGTTCCGTCTCATTCTTAAGTCCATTTGAAAATTCTGAGGCATGCTACTGCTTCAACCTTTTCTATTCTTAGTTCCACAGTTACCTTTCTGTTAACCATTCTCTTATTTCGGAAACAATGCTACACTGGGGTCCTGAAATTCATTTTGAGCGTTGTAAGAGCAACGATCCTTGTTTTTCCGTGCAAGGATAAACCTCAATCCGCTGAAAATAAGATGAAAAGAGAAAAAAGAAAAAAAAGGGAAAAACAGAAAAAAGAAAAGCAAAAAAAAGAAATGAGAAAAAAGGAGAAGATAAGGGAAAAAAGGGAGAAAAAGAGAGGAAAGAAAAAAGAAAGTGAAGAAAAGAGAGTGAAGAAAAGAGAGGAAAGGAGAAGAAAAGTGAAGAAAAGAGAGTGAAGAAAAGAGAGGAAAAGGGAAGAAAAGTGAAGAAAAGAGAGAAAAGAAAGAAGAAACGGAAAAAGTAGGAGAAGAGAGAAAAGGAAGAAAAAAAAGGGAAAAGTGAAGAAAAGAGAGAAAAGAAAGCAAAAAGGGAAAAAGAGAAAAAATATGAAAAAAACACTAACACACTACACTACACACCCTCTCTCTCACACACACACCCTCACCCTCACACCCTCACCATACACCCTCACCAACATACACCCTCACCAACACCCTACCACACACACACCCTCACCCTACACACGCACACTACACTCAAACACTACACTAAAGGAAGGAGAGGAAGGAAAGGAAGGAGAGGAAGATGAGGAAGGAGAGGAAGAGAGGAAGGAGAGGAAGAGAGGAAGGAGAGGAGAGAGAGGAAGAAAGAAAGAACCTGCCACGGAAGAAAGAAGTTTGCGTCTGAAGCGCAAGATAGCTTCCGTGGCGGGTGACCATGTTTAACTAAAAATTCAGCAGCAACCAGCCCAAGGGTTTAAGAGGACACTGTCCTGCGGAGGTCCGGCCAGCGGTCTGGGCGGGTCTGCGGATGGCTCCTACTCGTGCGTCCAACGGTCCGACGTCCGACAGTCGGGCTGACAGCTCGCCGAACGGTCCTTCAGACATTCCGTCGGACGGCATTCTACCGACCTAACTTCACTTTCAACCTATTGTAGGATATTCAACTACGTAGCGCCATCCGTGTCAACCTTGTTATGATTTTTCATCAAGAATCGTTTATGATATCATCTATTGTCCTGGGGGCTTGAGGAGGGGCCTTGTGAGAAGCAGGGCGGACTGGCAGGGAGATGATCACCTCCTATACTTTGGTTGCAAATGTGCCATGCAGAGAGCCCCTTATGGCAAAATTTCTGGGCCCCATTAGACACTTTTACTCCCTCCTATCGGGAAAGGGGCAGAAGTGAACTGGTTTAGGGGACCAGGGATGATTATCCCCTAAACTTTGAAGTAATGCGCCTTGCAGGGCCCCTTATTGTAAAAGTTCGGGGCCCCTTATTGTAAGAGTTCGGGGCCCCTTATTGTAAAAGTTCGGGGCCCCTTATTGTAAGAGTTCGGGGCCCCTTATTGTAAAAGTTCGGGGCCCCTTATTGTAAGAGTTCGGGGCCCCTTATTGTAAAAGTTCGGGGCCCCTTATTGTAAAAGTTCGGGGCCCCTTATTGTAAAAGTTCGGGGCCCCTTATTGTAAAAGTTCGGGGCCCCTTATGGTAAAAGTTCGGGGCCCCAGCAGAAACGTTTAACTCCTGAGGGGCCTGCCGGGAGGAAGAGCTATGGACCCAAACCCATTTTTGGCGGGGCCCGCCTCCCAAACATTTTGAGTTAGTCGGTCCCTGATGAGAATAAAAAAATTACGTGGAGGAAGGGGGGAGGATTTTTACAAGGCTGAAACATTCGGTTTCGCAGGGCCCCCCAGAGCGTCTACTGAACACGCTCTCCCCTCCCAGGACATGATAGGCCCTCAATCCTCCTCCGAATCCCCCCCCCCCCCGCAAAATAAATTTGAGCCAGTCCGCCCAAGCAGTGTATCATACACAAAATATATATCGCAGTATTATTTTTCGGCGGCGCTGCGTGATATCTATCAGCCCCCCCCCCCCTCCCCGGATATGCTCATGATTTTCTCCCCGCATCCTGACCCTTCTTCGCACCCCCAGGACAATATGTTCTGACACAGACGACGTTCCGTAGTTGAATAACTCAGGCTGAAAGTAAAGTTAGATCGTTAGAATGCCGTCGGACAGAATGTCCGATGGAGCGTCTGGCGGGCCGTCCGCCCGACCGTCAGACGGACCGTGTGGAGGCACTTTTACCGGAACTGACGGCGCCGGTCGTCGTTGTACGTCACGACGGCGAGATGCAAGTCGCTCTTGCAGCGGAACCTACGAGGCCCCCTTGAAAGAATTCACCTCGAGGGCCGTGTTCACCAGCCGTTCCTTAAGTGGCCTCTTCCTTGGAGGTTCTCTCTCGAGAGGAGATTCAACAGGAACGACTGTAACGTAACACGGCCCTCAGGCTCTTGGTCGCGTTTCCTCTAGAGCGCAGCACGGAGCCGCGCCCTAAAACGCGCCCTTTTTTTTAATTTTCACCTCTTTTAAGCCCGATTCACAACCCAGGCACCCATACATACATATCAAGCCGCTACCTCAGCGCACTAGAGCGCTCTGCGACTCCAAATCGCCATCGGAATCGATCCTCCCACAAATCATCGGGCAGATTACACCGTCTGATCTCCCCCTCCACTCCCTCTCGCCAACCTTTTACTGGACGTCCACGCCAACCCAGGCACCCACCATCGAAAATCTAGTGATATATAATTTAAAAACAATGATAGATGCAAAAATTAAGGAGAGAAGAAAAAACTGAAAAAGACTAAATGGGAAAGAATGGTAAAAATATATGGTTGTAACGTGTAAAATGGATAGGTGTAACTGCACCTAAAAGTTACTTGTTTTGTTTGCCATTTTTCTTAACAATCAGTGAGATTTAATAATTTTATTTGTTGCTTCATTTCTCAATTGTCAATCATCCTAAAGTACTAGATAGCAAAGAAATTATGCGAAATTTGCATTATAGTGGGAGGAGCTACCATGGACGATGCGAGCCTTAAGTCGAGTAAGTATGTTGGGCTATGGAACTCAATGGTCATTGCCAAGCTTTGAACTTTTCTCTGAAATAAGGGACACTATTAAAACCTGATTCACGCATTGTAAGAGCATTCGTAAATCTGGATTTCCTCCAGGCAGTGAGCTATCGCCGGCAATCAGCAAGCGGCATGCGTATTGACTCGTTAAGTTGCAAGAATTTGCATAATCATATTAAAGGTTTCACTGAGGAGAACTACAAAAACGCGGTTTAAAAAGGGCTTTGAGCGCCTGCACATCTCGGCGATACTCCACGCTTTGTCAGGCAGTTTGTTTAGTTGCCTAGATCCGAACAAAACTCAAGGTCACTGTTTTCACTACACGCACTCGCGGGTGTGCTGGTTGGTCCATTCAAGGAGAAAAATGCCGGCTTGGATTACAAGTATGATTCTCGGTACTTTATATCTCCGTTTTTATTACTTCTGAATTTTTTTTTTTTTTTTTTTTTTTTTTTTTTTTTAAATTAAATGAAATTGCCTGCGTTATCTGCTTTGATTACTGCTTTCACTGCTTCCTCTGCTTTGCCTTTTCATAGATAATTACCATTAGGAACTGACGAAAATCTGATTCCAGAGCTTGATGCAGTGGGGTTCGGAAAGAAATGCATTAAAAAAGTGGCATATTTTGACCTTCAGAGTATGAAATCAAGATTGAACTTTATTATTTTTGGATAAGAATTAGGATTAGTTATAAATGAAGATTTTGAATGAGAAGTTAGTTTTCTTCCATCCTTTTTGACGGACAATACATCACACCTAAGAGAAACCACAGGGAAACTGTGAAATTATAAAGTTTTCTAGCTGCGATTATGAATAACTGCGGGGGAAAATGCGTAACCGAAGGACGCACAGTATTTTCTTGGTTAGAAATAAACTAAAAAGGAACTCTTTCATTTTAATATTTACCATAATTAATAATAATACAATCTATCGTTAAAAGTAAACTTCTGATTTCGACTTGTTTAATTTCCGATACTTATTTCCGAATGCTTTTAATTTCCGAATCTGAAAAATAGAGGTGAAACGTTTAAATTATCCCGCCACTGCCTCGATCTATCGATACAATCGAGTTCTGCAATCAAGCGACGCGTATAAGTTTGAACGGGTGATACAATTGTTTAATTATAAATAATTACATAACAGTTAAATCAGATGAGCTTGGAATGAGCTCGGATTTTAAAAAAAAACTCCTCATTTGAAAAGATCCATGATCCAGAAGTATTTGTACAGAAACGGACCATCAGAAGTACCTATGCAAAAGGTCGCGATATTTTTGCTAGGATCAAACGGGTGAACCATAGATCTATGGTATAATGGATTGATCAGAAGAAGTGATCATGCTTACGCATTGAATTGCTTAAAAGAGGTCTCTAAAAAGATGTTGCATTTTATGGATTTTATCTAAAAGAGAAAGGAGACTCAGTATTATTTGGCTTCCTACAACTTTGTTCCTAGAATCGCTCTTTAAGCAGGGGCCCCAAATTATAGCTGACAGTTCAAAAATGTAGTTTGAGGATGGATATGAATGTAATTATTTCTCAATTATGATAGTAATTTGTGGTGTTTAGATTCGAATTTACACTTGAACACAATAAAACGGAAGCATTCGGATCTGCTAGGAAAATGTGGATGCCCAGCAAACGATAGTCATTTCCTACTCCATGTTTATTCAAACTAAAATAACCAACTCGACTGAATCACGGGAAACTACAAGAATTCCTCGCAAGACATCACATAACATTAATTTAAAAAATGGGGATATTTCAAAGCAGCACTTCTCTCTCTCGAAACGTACCTTGGACGTGCAATCTAAACTCAGATTGGGAAAGTTTGAAACGTTTAGGAGGGTCTGAATATTCAAGCTCATAAAACAGGTGGATTTACCTAACACTGCGGTCGGCGACATAAAAAATAAGAGCAATTTTATTTATAAATCTCAAAGGAATTGCAGACATTCGACATTTTGGATACACGGAAATAGGCATCATTTGATGTATGCGTAGATTTTACGATTATTCCAATTTCAGTCGCGTCAGGGACAAGCAAGTACTCAACTTAAAAGGAGATCCCGCAAAGTTAACATTTCTTCACTAGACGACTAGTTTTTAACTAGCTATAAGCAGGAAAAAGTAGGGGAGGGTAGAAAGTTACTATAAATGACTCCTTGTTTCCCCAATATAAAATTACACCATAAGTGAAACGCTACTAAACTTTTGCACTCGCGGTGCTCGTTAGGATCCAAACTTCACAGAAAGCGCGAAATGAACTACTAAACCAACGAAAATTCTTTGAAAACAAAACCGCGCCTATTCTTGATTTGATGCTTAGAGATGCAGATGTAAAGAAAGCATAAGTAAAATTGCAAAGGTACGTGAATAAATTTGGAGAAAAATCTGAAGATTTGACTCATTACTTTTTGGATAAAGGGGTACGCCCCCTGGCCGCTATGCGGCCCAATCCCTAGGAGGCGCTTTGCGGGCTCCTATGAGTCCATCTAAATAAAGCGGGCTCCTATGAGTTCATCTAAATAAAGCGGGCTCATCTGGGACGGACTGTTTCCAAGTGATAGCCGCGAAAATCATGAAAACCGCGGCGGCCTGGCAGATCTCTGAGACGAAGGGTACGTGAAAAATAATGAATATTTACAGTTTTTTAAATGGGAGACACAACTTTATCACGTATTAAGTAATGAGCAGTAAGGGTGTCATAGAGCTCATAATAATGATGTTGCGAAGTAGTGATGATACTTTTTATTGACGGATACTTGGTTGCTCATGAAGTCGCAAGTAAATGGCTGTTGAAACATATGGGATGCAGTTGTAAGAAGCGTAATACACAACGCAAGCTGTGCTTTAATTAGAACGTGAATATAGTTAGAGCGTACACAAAGTGAAGTAAATCTTAGTTTTCAGGATTTGTAGGTCCATTTTCAGATCAAGCCTGATATTCTTGTCTTACTTACGATTGCACTTCTGTGGTTACCATTATTATACGGTTTCAATGATTAACTAAGATCGGACTGCGACCGAAAAATGACCAGGAGTGTCTGCTTATATCAATACTTGAACCGGCATGATTTATTTATTTATTTAGTTTGTCGTACCTAAGAAAGGAGCCAATCGCGATCCAAATTACATAAAGCTGTAAGTATTGACCGGTCCACCGAAGTATTTCCCGATATTCCTGCCTGTCTACCATATCTTAGTAATGAAATGGCATTGTTACCGATGCTGAAATCATAACTGTCATACAAAGAAGCCAGTTTTCTGACACTTTAAAGGCTAAGAGCTGTTTGCTCCGTGAGATTCCATGGCAAATTGCGTTCACAAAATGCAGGCTACTATAAGGCCTCACGGCGAGATTTCATATTAAGATACATTATTTCAATCCTCAGAGCCAAAGGGTCGTAACAAATATCTTTCGGAGGGTTAAAATATCGGTATTTATAGAGTGCTTGCTAAATGGTGGAAAGTTTTAAAAAACTTGGTTGACATACTTTAACAAGGCCGATGACTTTAAAGATTGAGATCAAATTACGAAAGGGAGGGAGTGGGTCAGTGGGGAGTATGTACTTGTACATAACCATTTTTCCAAGAAGCCTTAAAATGAAAGATATGTAAGTACAATCCTTTGGCTCTGAGTTACAGACTTTCACTTACAAATTAAAATACATTCACTAGTAAGACACATTTTTTTTTTTTTTTTTTTTTTTTTTCATTTTTTCATTTTTTCATTTTTTCATTTTTTCATTTTTTTCATTTTTTTCATTTTTTTCATTTTTTTCATTTTTTCATTTTTTTCATTTTTTTCATTTTTTCATTTTTTTCATTTTTTCTTTTCATTATTTGTTCTTCATATTGTTTTTTCCGTTTTTTCTTGTTATCATTTTTTTTTTTTTTTTCATTTTTTTAAATTTGTTTTTATCGTTTTTTCAATTCTGCCATTAACCCCAGAATCTTCGCCGCCGTTATGACCTTTCGTCCTCACGTTGCCACAATTCCTATCCACACATTCTTCACGTTGCACGATATTTTATTTCGTTGATCTTCATATCCTTCCTCCACCCGAGCTAAAGTTTCAGGAATCAATTTGTCCAATGGCTGTCCTTTCGTCTTGTCCACGCGAAGTGACAGTTTCAGCTCCATTTTCCCATTCAATGATTTCTCTCCATGACTCTCATGATGGCTGCCTCTTCCACGTGCAGCGGATATATTCATTGTTCGCAGGGACTGAGCCTGCACAATTCACCCATAAGAATAACTAGTATTCATACGATGAAAATCCATACTTCCAATTCATTTGATTTTGTCGAGTAATCATTTTGATTAAACAGTAAAAATGTTCCGCTCCGTCAATTTACAAAGGTCTCTGCGTTCTGAGCTGGCACAATGAGTAGTCTGTCCGGGGTGCTAGCACTTTTTTCGTTGGTACAAAAAATCATTTCTTCATCTTAGTGCCGTGATGAGCCATATTTTCAAAGGTGTCAGCTTTTTTTCATGGCAATCGAACTGCTTAGCAAAATCATCCTTCTTTCTGTGTAAACGATGAAAATTCTTTACTTCCAATTTATCGTATTCTGTTGAATGATTTTTTTTATGATGAATGATTATTTTATTAAACGATAAAATGTTTCGTTGGAACCTTTTCATTGTAGAGATACAATGTCCGTAGACATCGGAGGGATTTTATGCACATCCATGCTCCATTAAATGATGCTCTATAAGCTTTTAAAGCTTCCAGGGATTGAGGCCTAGTAAAATCTGTTTTTGCAGCTCCACTCGTCAGTTCCGTGAAAATCTGACGCCATTATTGAGACGATTTGAAAACGCTGATGCCGCAGTTCGAGTAAAGATATACTTCAAGTCAACTTCAACTTCATCGAGTCTAACTTCTTCGAATCTGACTTCTTTGAGTGTATTACATAGTACTTCGTTTCGGCTCCATTCGAAACTGAATGCGCATTTTCCGACGGTATTTTAAATTCACCTACGAGAGGAGAATACAGACTTTCTCGCCAACGTACTGATCAATGTTGCATTCAAATGGATTCATCAATGATCTCAAAATGTTGACTTTTAAAACTGGTTTTCGATAGGCTTCACAATGTTCCAGTAAAATTTTTGTGTGCCTCCTCTTTCACGATTTTCATAATTCGAATGATTTCCGTCTTGTTGGAGTTACGACCATGTAGACATTCGGCGACTATCGGGCTTAATCTCCGTAGACCAGGTGACATTCACTGGACCGTTGCATGAACTCCGCATTCTTTCCATCGTGCTTCCACATTGTAGAAGTGTGGAAGAGATCAATCAGTGAGCGTTCTTACTATTATTGAATGATGAGCCGGTGAGGTAAGAAGCGTGCATCCTCATGTTCTGCGTGTTTTTTTGGGATCTGAGCCGAACGATCATTAACTTGGAGGAATTTTGGCGTCTTGATGCTATCGAAACATATTTCCACTGATTACAGGTGGGCAGAATGTGCTCGGTTGTTCGATCCGTAGAAAAAGTTAATCATCGGATTTATAAGTGAGCATTCATTCGAAATGTTTGCATCGTACACAAATGTTGTTCCAAAATCCTGATAATGTTGTATGTGCTCGATCATTAGATACGTAGAAAAAGTCAATCATCGGATTTATAATTGAGCATTCATTCGAAATGTTTGCATCGTACACAAATGTTGCTCCAAAATCCTGATAATGTTGTCCTTTTGATGCAGTAAGTGTAAATTCATGTTCTCAATGATTCAAAGATCGCGTAACAGTATAATCGGAAGAGATATAGTATGAGCGAGCTCATTTTGATACCACTCGTGTGGAGTAGACACACCAAAAAAAATTTAAGAAAATAAAATTTTGAAAAACGATTTAGCACGCTCGTCAAATGAATCCAAGTCTCCAGAAAACGAGAATTTTTGTAGGTACATAGTCAGTGACCAAAACCAACGCTGCGCTCTTGAAATATTGAATTGTGAATAATTTCATACGAGTATTCATTTTCCAATTGATATCATTTCAGGAAGTCGAGAGAGAAGGTGAGATTGATGTAGCCGATCCTGGACGGAAAGTGATGACGAACCGATGATTACGATGATGAGAGGTCCGTGTGGATCAAACTTGGCGACTTGAGAAAAGTCATAAACCGGCACAGGCGAGAAAATAGGGTTCACGATGGCAGTGCTTATTTACTTGAGGAAAAACAGCAGACAGTCCCTGCTGGTTATAGATAGTTAAATACGGGGTGCTTAAAAGAGGAGAAAGATTGGAAAGATATTAATTTTCACGAAAATATTTCATCGGCTGTAAGTTACAAGACTTCGTGAAATATTTCATATTTTTCGAAGGCAAAAAGGCACAAGCCACACAACCTAAGCTAGCTTTTTAATCAGCCTCTATTCAAGTTCAAAAGCTCGCTCTCGTATTAATTAATAAAAGAAAGTTAAAACTTAACACAAAGTGCGGAAACCCAAGAGCAAAATCAGATACTTCTTTAATACTGTAAAAACAAGATAAATTTTAAAAAAAAACAAGCGTGCCATAAATTATCCAGCGACACGTCGCAGATGAAGTATAGTGTCTTGATGAAGTGCACAAAAACTCATGAAGAGATTCGGAACAAATGTAAGCGACTGTTTCCTGTTGATGAGAGTGAAAATCTCTTATTGTTATCGTCACAAGTTCCATAGACTATAGCTAGAGCTGTTGCTACTTAGTAATAAAAAAGAAAGCTGACAGCACTGAAAAAATAATGTCCTCAAAAATACTGATTAGGAAAACTGAGTATGTAACAACTAGCGTGAATTTTGAACATTACTTTCATCATAGTATAGCACCAAAGTTGAACATCTGTAAATTAAAGCACATTTTCCCAAATCTTTCCAATTTTTCCTAGGAAAAATCTCGCGCGACATTTCAAGATTTTATTTTTCTTGAAAAGTAAACACTAAATATACCCTAAATATACACATTTAATACAATGACACAGCTAAAAACGCTTGAATGCTCGGTATTGAAACCAGAGATCGAAAAATGTCCTCCAATAGTACCTCGGGCATAGTGGAAACTTTTTCTTTTGTAGATTTAACATATTTTAGCGGACAGCAACAGTCATCTTGACTTCTTGTTGGCTGCGGAGCTTCGAGTAAAGCCTGCTATCAGCAGAATTATTTTTCAGTTTCATCGCGTCTTTTTCAGCAGGTTATCTATGTATAAGTCATCATAGTCATCAAAAAGTAGCACGTGAAAATATCCTAAACAAATCGGCGCGGTGTTAAAAAGCACAGGATTAAATTACTGATCCGCAGACAGCCCCTGACGGTTAGGCAATCATAATTATCTCTTTTGAGCTACATAAAAAACACCATCCACTTTCAAGTGCGACTGATTATCTTTCCTCGTTTTTAAAATGCGGGATATATGATGAAGCTCCGCCAACAGCCCCTAACGATTAGGCAATATTCAATGCAAGCCACAGGAGTACAACAGAGAAATTTGGATTGTTAAATATGTTTGGACACTTCAATATGCGACCCTGAGAGAATAGCGTTGGGGCTATTCAAGTAGTACGTGAACCCCATTGCGAAGAGGGGGCGTGAACTTGCTTAATTGGATCTTATACGAAGAGGGAGGGTCATGTTCAGTCTTAAGGAAACTTCCCATTTTAAAAAAGGACCTATTTTTAATGTTGTTAGAGGTTTTTAATCCATTTGAGGATTCTGCAACCTTAAATGTGCACCGACACATCCATGCTCCAGGAGGCTTTCAACTTTCCAGGGATTAAGGCCGAGTGAAGTCTGTTTCTGCAGATCCACTCGTCAGTTCCTTGAAAATTTGTCACCACCACCGGAATTCGAACCCGGGACCTAAGTTGGTTTAAACAGAGTTTATTTTTTACTTTTCTAAGAATTTAAGTCAATTATCAGGATTAAGGCCGATGGAGTCTGTTTCTGCAGATGCACTCGTCAGTTCCTTGAACATTTGTCGCACCACCGAATTCGAACCCGGACCTTGGTCTTAAAGGAACTTTATTGTTTAAAACAAAAGTTCGCTATATTTAAGGCTTCATTGTACTTTTTCTAAGTATAATTTAAGTCAAATTTTCAGGGATTAAGGCCGAGTGGAGTCTGTTTCTGCAGATCCACTCGTCAGTTCCTCGAAAATCTGTCACCACCAACGAATTCGAAACTAGGACCTATTGGATTAAAACAGGAAGTTTTTTTTAAATTTTCTGAGCAGCAATTTAAGGTCAAAATTTCAGGGATTAAGGCCGAGTGGAGCCTGTTTCTGCAGGTCCACTCGTCAGTTCCTTGAAAATGTGTCGTGACCACCAGAATTCGAACCCGGGACCTATTGGTCAAAAAAAAAAAAAAAAAAAGTTTTTTGTTTAAAAAAAAATAGCCGCTATATTTCAGGATCCATTATACATTTTCCGAGTAATTTTACGTCAAATTTTCAGGGATTAAGGCCGAGTGGAGTCTGTTTCTGCAGCTTCACTCGTCAGTTCCTGGAAAACTTGTCGCCACCACCGGGATTCGAACGCGGGACCTACTGGTCTAAAAAAGGAACTATTTTTGTTCTAAACGAAAGTTCAGCTAATGAGGGGGAGGAGCGGTCAAAAATTTGGCCAATATGCCTCGCGTAATACTTGAACGGCCCCATTGCTGATAATATGAGAAATGTGTCTTCAATACATGTAGTACCTTTTGGCACGTGAATTAGAAAATCTACTATTTACAGAAGTAAAATCTTCATTTTCCATGCCCCCCCCCCCCCGCCACGATTTCAATTTTTTTTTTTTTTTTTTTTTTTTTTTTTTTTTTTAAGAAGAATGAAAACTTTAGAATGTTACGTGGAGGGATTGACTTGCATTGAAAATATATTTAAAGAAATATTTTCTTGTTCATTTTTTCTTTCACATTTCATAAAAATTGACTGCAAAGCTATCGCGAAACATTGACGATTTTGAGCGAACACTTGCGCAGGCTTAATCTTCAGCTAAAAGCACAGTTGCAACAAATAAGGGGAAAAGTCTACGGTTAATGAAAAACCGGGTAGATGTGTTACTTCCGCAAAACGAGGCCTTAAAGCGATACTCATTTGATTCATTAAAAGACTTATGTCCTACCGACATTTACTTATCTAATTTTAGCACTATTGCACTCACCGCCTGTTTCGACTCTGCCCGCACGCAGTGCGGCGATTTCGGCCAGGCTGTGAGTGCGATTCCTAAGTTCTTACACACGAATAAAAAGGGCTATGGAGTTGTGGGTAATAGACTATCCGGCTGTATATTATATATGCATATATTATATGCTCCCAAGGAAATCTACTGACCAGTACCAGATTCTTGATCGTTGTAACCATACAACTAGTAGATCTAGACGTACGGTTACACTCCTAGAAGTCTGGTGCTATAGCCATTAGATTTCCTGGGAGATAAAAATTGACACCCTGACCCATTGCCACTTTTTGCCCCATGGCTAGCACACGGATTAAACGGATTATTTGAAGAGGGGCGTATCCGTCAAAATTCAAGTTTAGAGAAAACATACAAAAAACTTTATTTGTTCGACAATTGTTCATATTTTTTTATTTAAAAAATTGATCAATGTTCTACATTTGTAGGTTTATCATTGAGGGGTGCTCTGTGCTGGAAGAGGTGGCTCAAAACTCGAACCCTTTTCCACTGAAGCAGATATTCAGATGTTAAAAAAAGAAGTTTAAAGAGCAATTCTGGTCGAATCGCTCGGTAGCGAGATGTGTCCACTCTAAAAGAAAATTACTCCGTCAAAAACTTAATTGCTGAAAATTCAGCGGTTCGACGCCTTCTTCAAATAACCCTTTCGATTATTGTTCTCACTGCCTGTTTCGACTCTGCCCGCACGCAGTGCGGCGATTTCGGCCAGGTCGTGAGAGCAATTCCTTAGTTCCTAAACAAAGAAATTATAAAAAAAACAACACTGGAAAAAAAACACATTTGATTTAGAGTCCAGACTCTTGAAAACATTGACAAGAAAAAGGACTCTTGATTCAATCAGATTTAAGCTTAAATCAAAAGGAAATCCGCTCAAATTAAGAGGCTTGGTTCTTGATTTAAGCTTAAATCTGATTGAATCAATCTTGTCGATGTTTTTAAGAGTCTGGACTCTAGATCCAACGTGTTTTTTTTTCCAGTGAAATTAACAATTTATTTTTTTTCTTAGTTACTGCAATATCATTTTTCGAGTTTTTTTTTTAATATACTTGTGAAGTGAAAATATTCATTTCGATCAAAAAGTATTTCAACGACGGGAATAAAAGGCAGACGGGAACACCGCGAGAAAAATGTCGAAGGACCGGTCGAACGTAGGGTAATTTTGGACCGGTTCGCCGTGCAAAAACATCTTTGATAGGCCGGTTCAAGCATTGATGGACCTAAGTACATTACCGCCCACAATTTGTGGCTCTCATGTTCGCCCCTGACTGACTAGTTACTATTAATAGGTATACGAAGTATAATCCCCCGAGTCAAACAAATTGTGAGCACAAAAAAACGCGAAGTCGTGTTTCATTATCACTGCCAACCCTCTGTGATTCAACAGCCGTCATTGCGTGTAATCGCGGATGCTTCCAATGAAGTTAGAGAATTTCGATGAAAGAACTAACGTCTTGATGGAGAATTTCAATCGAAGTTTCCGCTAATGTTTTAATTTTTTTTTTTTTTTTTTTTTTTTTTTTTTTTTTTTGAAAAAAATTATATAAGTTTTTTTTCACTTTAAGTTTCTGTGAATTTCCTCCGATCTTTCACATATACTCACAGATTATTTGAAGAAGATATTTGTGGTAGTTTCCACTTAAAAAACTGTAAAACATCATCGGAGATTTTGAAACTTTGTAAACGAAATTGCACATAATGGGTGTAACTAAGGGAGCCGGCCAGTCCCAGAATTCTACTAGCCCCCCTAGGAAAATGGGACGGTCTTGCGAGATAAGCGGATTGCATTTCTGTCATCTTTGAAACTGTATTTTACTTAATTTTTCGATTTTAAACTTTTAAAAAATTTGCTGAATTCATTTCCAGGGACGTCTCAATTCCCGAAATTTAAAAAAGAGAATTCCTTCGACCCCCCTTACAAACTGAGAGAAACCCGGCACATCCACTTCGTGTGGTGTCTCCCGGTGCGCCCCTAGACCCTCCTAGGAGAAGTGCCTTTCCTTTGAAAAATTCCTACACTGGAAAAAAAGTCGCTTGGATCTAGAGTCCAGACTCTTAAAAACATTGACAAGAAAAAGTACTCTTGATTCGGTCGGATTTTTGCTAAGATCGAGAACCAAGCCTCTTAATTTAAGCGGCTTTCTTTTTGATTCAAGAAAAAATCCGATTGATTCAAAAGTATTTTTTCTTGTCAGTGTTTTTAAGAGTATGAACTCTAGATCCAAGCTACTTTCTTTTCCAGTGTATAGTTCTGCCCAGGGGTTCGTATTTTACAACTTAAGCATCAATGCTAACTGATCGAAATTAGATTAAAAACTTATTGCGAGTACGGTAAGCTATTCATTTGCATGCGCATTCCGTAGAAAACTAAGAATGTAAGGAGTATAGTTACATTATTTTTTTTTTTCCTTTTGCACAGTAGGTCTCATTGGCGGATCCAGCAAATTGGCAACATTGTTTTTTCTCCATTTAAACCTATGGAAATTTATTGATTCTTTGAGGGGCCAAGTGCTCCGACAAAAATCGATTATTTAACATAGGTTTAAAGTGAGAAAATCCGGTGTTGCCAAATTGCTGGATACGCCTCTGATAGGTCTCCGGAAATATGAGTATTCAATAAATCATTTGAAAAAGTAATCAATTGCGTCAGTGAAGCTACTAATTAAGAAAGGATCCTAACGAACATTCGAGCTAGATGAGACAAAAAGTACGAAAACAACGCATGACTCTACACAGAAAATAGCCAAAGACGCGAATACTTAGATATTTGCAAAGAAAGAAAGAGAGAGAAAAAAAGGAAAAAAACTGCTAGCCCTCTTGAAATGTTATGGCTTAGACCAGACTTGTAAAATCCATACAGTTTCCGAAAAATAAAGGAGCAAGAAAGTAAAGGGTTATCCCATTAAAAGTTGGAATGCTTAAGATGTCGAGGTCGATTCCTTTGAGGTTCATAAAGGATAAGTTTTTTCATTTAGAGAAATGTTATTACTTTCGATCTTTCGAGGAAAAGATAGTGAAATTCATATCCTTACAGTGGAAAATATTCGCCCGCGATCTAAAAACTGGAAAGAGGATGATTTCTTTTTGAAAGGCATGTTGCAATAAACATAATCCGAATGCTTCCATTATATTCTTTCAAGTATATACAAAACTAACACCACAGCAGCATCAGAGCAAGCGTCGTCAGCAAGTTTATTTGGATTCTTATTCGTCTCATCTGAGTCTCAAGTTAAAATTAAACAAATATGTAACTATCCAAGGGAAAATGAATCCACGGGGGCATCTCCAATGAAGAGATTTTTGTCGAGTTAAGAGGTTGAAAAAAAAATCGGATTTAAATCTTTGGGTGGAACATTCTAGACAATGTCCTGCAAAATGAAATCGGAGCGATTTTTTTACTTCTGCGCCACAGAGAGGCATAAGTTCAATCACGACCCTACAATTTCATATTCCTTGAACATAGCTATAATTTGAATAATTTTTCTCAAAACTACGCTACATTTTCTGAACTACAAAATTCAAATCGCCATAACTTCAATTCGGTTTTATGCGTTTGGTGTCCCCCCCCCCCCCCCTCATATTGACTAACACCGAGAAATTTCGAATATTCAACGATTAAAACGCGCACCGATACGGTGTACGCGCAACGCGTGAAGTATTCCTACTAGGTGCTAATGCGGCCGGGCTTTTTGGCGCAATGCGTGAAGTATTCCTATGGTCTGGTAGGCGCTAATATGCTTGTAGTAACGCCGACTTCGCTGTGTTCGGCGTGATAATTCCAACTCGCGGGAGTCGGGGTTTTCAATTTGTTACGATGGAGTTTCTGTACATTCATACATTCTGTACATTGGAGTTTCTGTATCATTTACAATGAAAGAAAAGATAAAAAATTAAAGATAATCAAACTACTTTTCTTCTCTGTCTGTACATATGAGACCATTGATAAATGGTCTCCTAAAATGACGCATTGTAAGTGCGTAGTTTTTAAGAAATATTATGAGCGCGCTTGATTAAATTTTGCGAAACTTACTGCGACAGCGTTTAATTTTAGTGAAAATATGTGCGTGTGCTTTTTTTTTTTTTTTTTTTTTTTTTTTTTTTTTTTTTTGGAGGGGTGCGCACACAGAAGAAGTTGCACCCCAGCCATTTCCCGGGGACGGTCACGTGTTTTACGAATTAGAATAGACACACACTAGGTACTTCAAATCCTGAAACTTTAAATACTTTATATTTGAATAACCTTCCCCGTCCTAATAATAAAAAAAAAAATTCCAATTATCAAAGTACATGTCAAAGGGGTGGTTTCGCGACGGAGTTAAGCTTTAAGGCATTCGAAACGAGTCGATGATTTAAGGTCAGATTTGACATACTTGAATTCGTGCAAATTTAAACATATAATCACTACAAATCTTTCCTGATGAACTAATCGTAAGAAAAATTCGACGAAAGTCGCTATGGAAATTCTGGGAATCGCTTTAAGAGAATCTGGGATCAGGTCGCCAGACAATTGCTTGGTATAGTTTTTTTTTTTGCGCAGCTGAAAGACCTACTTACTTCACTAGTATTTTAAATATTTAAACCTTGTGTTTCTCAATGTTTTTAGATTTCACTCTGTCGTGTTTATATTTTTGGGCTGTCTCTTAAGGTGATGTTAGGGCGATTCAGGTCAGAAAGGGTTTCAAGGATCATCCGGAAATTATGCGGATTATGACTCAAATTAAACGGTAATGAAAACATCAATTCGGATATAGGTTCATTAAGCACGGTAAGCAGGATAGCAGCATTCAACTACAGATTTCTAATATTCGTTACTATGTATCATGGTTATGATTAGTTTAGAAAATATTCAACGATGAGGATATGCGGCAACAGTGTCCAAAACTTCGACGGTTCATTGAACAGTGTCCAAAACTTCGACGGTTCATTGCTAATGAGAGTAATGCTTTGTGTCTTCCTTATGAAAATTTTTCAGGCAAATGACCACGAAATAAATTAGAGTTCATAATCAGATCATGGCAAAAAAATTAAGCTCGAGTAAAAGGAATCTAGACAAATAATTCAATGTGAATTCACTGAAATGATTACTAAAATGATGACTTTAACTTAGAACGGTAGAATCGCATCGTCACATTTCATCTCCTCACACAGCTTAAAACTGAGTAGGCAGTTACACTGGAGTACTTTCCTACAACTACAGCAGTGTTCTGCCCTCCCCGGGCGCCATGCGCCAAATGCGCCTAAAAATCGGGCCTTGGCGCCTAAAAATTGGGGGGGGGGGGGCTGGGCCACCGCTGCGCCTAAAAATTGGGGGGCTGGGCCACCGCGGCGCCTAAAAAAAAATTGGGGGGCTGGGCCACCGCGGCGCCTAAAAATTGGGGGGCTGGGCCCGCGGCGCCTAAGAATTGGGGGAGGGGGGGGGGGCTGGGCCATCGCGGCGCCTAAAAAATCTGACAGATTGAACTCTCAATCGGGAAGCAGCGGTACTCTCTGTCCAGGGCCCGTATGCAAAAATTTAATTTGGCTCCTAAAAAATAGTAGATGGCTCCTAAAAATTGGGCTTTCCGGCCAAGGTAGCCCCTAAAATTTTAGGGGGAAGGCAGAACACTGAACTATACGGCTGAAATAGAATTAAGTATGGTAATACTGTACGGTATTTTTACAAGACAGCTCTTGCGTGCCACGGGCATGTGCGATTTAAGTTTTTTTAGACTGAGTAAGATTTCGCGAGAAACACAATATTGATACAAGCTGGTTTCCTCAGAAATGAACTTTCAACCTAATAATGAAATCTCTCAAAATTGTCGTCGTAATGGAAGAGAGAGCTTACGCTGTGAGAGGAATCCACCTCTTTATCATGTCGAACTCTACATGCACATGCTAGTGAGCAAATACACGAGCAAGGTTGCAGCACATATTCAAAATTTCGTCGAGGTGCCAAAAAGGGCTGTTTTTAGCTCCGAAATGTGTCTCATTGAACTCATTACTTTCTTCGCATGTCGAAACGATTGACATTTTGGCAATAGAGCCAAAATTCGTCAAGTTCCTTGCAGATTGACATTTAACATTTTCTTAGAAAAATGTACAATTTGATTTCAACCCCTTAAAGTACCTGGGACTTTAACTTAAATTAAAGCTCCGCGTCTGTGGGTTCGGATTATCGGCAGTATCTGCGGTTCCAATTTCGGCGAAAAACTGGATTTACGCTTTACTTAAATCGCACATGCCCGTGGCATATAGGAGCTTCGTTGTCAGGGCCGGATAGAGCTGGGGGCCCGAGCTTTGCGGGCCCTGACGCTGGTGTTTTTTTTTTTTTTTTTTTTTTTTTTTTTTTTTTAAATGGGGATCGGGCCTGCGATTTGAGGAAGCCCGGCTTTCAAGGGGCCCAGCTTAATTCCTCCCTCAGCAAAGATTATGTTTCTGCTTAAAGGTTGCAAAATTTAAATGATGATAAAATCAGAAAATTCCAAGAAATATTTCAAGGAATTTTGAAAAATTTGAGATATTTCACGGCCTCGACTTAATTGTTTTGCTTAAAAAATAACACAAAATGTAAAAAAGGGTCGTATCCTGCACATTTTAGGACTTGAAAATTAGCGCTCCCTGAATGAAGCGTACAATATCAAAAAAGTGGTGTAAAATGAAGCATTTACAGGTCAATTTTTTCAAAATTTTCCGGGGGAGGCCCCCTAGACCTAAGGGGGGGTCCCGGGATCCCCCCACACCCCCCGTGGGGGCCGTCACCTTTTGACCCTACGGGCCCTTCCGACTTCCAGCCGCCCGGGCCCTCTAGCTTCTATCCGGCCCTGTTCGTTGTCACTAAGCTATAGATATTTTTTTAGTCGTCATAACGAGTGCCTGGGTATTTATGGGGCTTTGAGGTGAATCGTATAGAGCCTTGAGGTGATTCTTATAAGGCCTCGAAGTGGTTCCGCTGAACCCGGGTTCCCGGGAACCCGAGTTAGGTTCATCGCGACTTGCCTCTCGCAGTCGTGACGTGCAACGGCGACCGCCGCTCGTGCAGCTCCGGCGAGGATCCCATCCGTAGACCTACCTGGACCTGCTGGCACTGACCTCCGGCGGACGGTGCCTCCGACAACCCCCGGACCTGTGCGCCACAATACGCATGGCCACCCGAGGCCCACGTTACACGGGCAATCGCAAACGGATCCCCGTCCGAGTGGAGCTCATCAATGCTCACCGATAAGCATCGATGAGCGTTGATGACCTCCACTTGGTTGGGGGTCTGCTCGCTGTTCGTCCATGCAACGAGAGCCTCCGAGTCGAAAGTGCGTGTCCACGGTTCATCCGACTGTCAGGCGGAGGGTATACGTCAAACAGCCTCCCGGGCGCTGTGTCACGTGACAGAGCGCTCGGCGGATTGGTTGGCGGACCATCCATCCGGCAGTCTGATGAACTGTGGAAACGCACCTTCAGCTCAATTCCCCCCAACGCCCACCATCATAACCAACACCAACACATACACCATCACCAACACCCCAAGTTGAGGGTACGTCTCCACAATTCATCGGACTGTCTGTCGGGTGGAGGGTACGGCAGACAGCCCCCCAGGCGCTCTATCGGATGACAAAGCGCCCGGCGGATTGTTTGACGGACCATCCATCCGGCAGTCTGATCAACTGTGGAAACGCACCTTCATCTCGGCCTTGGGGTTGAAGGTGCGTCTCCACAGTTCGCCCGACTGTCGGATGAACTGCGGAGATACACCTTCGTCCCCTTCATTTACCCACCACCGACAGCACGCATATTATACAGGGTGTACCGACTGAGTGGCGAAAAACTTTCAGGGGTTATGCTTTGGCTCAAAACAAACAGAAATGTCCGATACCAAAATCCTCTGTGATGCGCGATTCTCGAGTTGCGGGGAGTTCAATTTTTGAAGAAAAAAAAGACGGTACGTGTTCGGTTATGACGTCACAGTGGCTATCGTAAGTACTTGTCGGAACCCAAAGACAACTGTGGTTTCGTAAAGTACTCGTCAAGAGCTTAAAAGAAGGTTGTTTGGTTTTTTCGTAAAACCCCTCTAAATGGAGTTATTGAACGCTAAATAAAAATACCGTATCACCTTACGTCGCAAATAAAGTAGACCAGGACATACGGTAAAACGGTATTTTTTTAGCGATCAATAACTGCATTAGGAGGGGTTTTACGAGAAAACAAAACAATTTATCTTTGAGCCCTTGATGAGTATTTTACAAAACCACAATGTTTTTGGGTTCCGACAATTAGGATAGCGACTGTGATGTCATAACCGAACACGTGCTGTATTTTTTTCTTCAAAAATTTAACTCCCCATTACTTGAGAACCACGCATCATAGAGGATTTTGGTAAAGGACTTTTCTGTTTGTTTTGAGCAATAGAACAACCCTAGAAAGTTTGTCGCCACTTAGTTGGTGCACCCTGTATACAAGCAGTAGAAACAAGCGTTCATCCACTCACAATCTCAAATCAAAAAAATTAAAAAAAAACGAAGAGAGAAAATAAAATGGTAAATAAATAGACAAAGACGAAGGCCGAGTGGTACCTCCTACTTTTATGAAAGGGGATAGAAAAAAGAGAACAAAAGAGAAGAAGATAAAAAAAGAGAAGAAGATAGAAAAAGAGAAGAAGATGGAAAAACGAGAACAAAAGAGAAGAAGATAGAAAAAAGAGAACAGAAGGGAAGAAGGTAGAAAAAAAGAGAACAGAAGAGAAGAAGATAGAAAAAAAGAGAACAGAAGAGAAGAAGATAGGAAAAAGAGAACAAAAGAGAAGATAAAAAAAAGGACAAAAGAGAAGAAGATAAAAAAAACAAAAGAGAAGAAGAGAAAAAAGTATATAAGGAAGAGAAAAAGAGAGAAAAAAAAGAAGTAAAATACGGAAAAAAGTATGTAATGATAAGAGGGGGGTTACACCGGCGACGAGGTTATTACAGAAACCAACCGAACATTGCGAAGCAAAATTTCAAGGGCTGAAGTAAAAGTTCAATGAAATGGGAGGTGAATGGTAAGCCGAAGCAGCAGAGTACGATAAGAAGAAAAACGTGTACCTATGAGAAAACGGCCTGGAGACATACCTATAGCAATTTTATGAAATTGAAAAATCTGAGGAAAGTCAGAAATCGCCACCTGCTAAATTACAGATTTCTTGGCACCTTCGCCAGAAATCAATGGGAATTACCAACAAATCGAGACGAACGAAATGAACAGATAAATAGTTGCATCAGATGTAGCAAAGAAAATCTAGCAATTTTCCGCTAAGGCTCTTTTTCGAAACGCACGAATTCACCAAAAACCTGAATAGGTACAAATGACAAAAAGCACTTCGAGGTCTTCAAAATGACCAATTTCGAGGGAAATTATGGACATTTTCCCCAAGATTCAGAGCCACTTTAATTACAAGTGGCAAACAAAATTCTCTTAGAAGTTGGAAGGAGAATCCCGTTTGGAAGTTGAAATCCATTAGGATTTTCAAATAATCCATATTTCATTAAACCGCGTTTTTCTTAGGTGCGGCGAAGTGGTATACTTATACTGATAGTTGAATTCGAAAGCCGCCCAACTGCCATCGAATGAGGCAGGGAAGCAGGAGGGGGGGGGGCCTCCACTGGTCGAAGGAAGATCATGAACTTCATGACAAACAAGGAGAATGGAGGAAGTGCGCGGACACACGAGGACAGAACGAGATTCGAGAGTTGTGAACAGTCAGTCTGCACATTTCTGAAAAACGTGTGATGATGAAGGGGGGAGGAAATGTGAATTTGCTCGACAGGGACGTAATTCGGCAGACTGACAAAGAGCAAAGACAAGTTGTCGAGAGAACGGAGAGATAACAACATCGGGCGGATGAAATCTGCTGAAATCATTCGGAGCGGGTCTATTTTCCGAGAAAAAGGGGTGCTTATCTACCTGCTAGACCACCGGGCGGACCAGACAGCTAGAGACAGACATCCGGCCGGTGCCTTGTTGGTTACGTGAGCGAGACAAAGGCTCGCCGCTTGCACCCTTTCGCCGCCACCTCATTTCCTTCACACTTGCAAGATAATGTCAATCAAAACGCTCGAAAACCTTCGATTTCCCTCATTAGCCTTTCATCCAAATTAGGCGGGAAACTTCCTTAAAGTATCTCCGATCAGCTCGGTCTCTCTCCCTCTCCCTTGGTTAACTCTGATTCTAATCGAATTGGTCTGGGTCTTGACTTGAACATGATTGCAGGAATTTTCTGGGACTTTTCATCAATTACTGAGATCGAAAATTGCATTGGTATCTCCACTGCGATGTTCAAAAATCTACGATAATGGTTTATTGGGCCTGAGAGAACACTAACTGAAATATATAGGTGCATGCTCTTGAAATTTTTCGTGAACAGAATGGCCACATAGGATTTGATAAGTCTAATGCCCTGATATTTCCCTGACAAATGATGAAGTTTCCTAATAATTTCGGATGGGCGGGATACTTGAGAAGACGCAGTTAGAAGTGATTCTCACGGAACATCGGTTTTTCAACAACAAAAATATTATTTACAGAAAATCCGAGGGATTCAACCAATTTTCACGACACTTTCCATAAAATTTGCTGAATAAAAAGGGGCTGCCGAGACACGGATTTCACCTGAAATGCTATAAAAGACCTATGTATTTCCTTAAATACACCTCAATCGACAAAATCTCTCCTGAGATTTGAGGCCGATGGAAATTCTAGAACTAGATGCTGATCAATTTCAATTGCTCAAATGTTCTCCACGTGAGTCTCCTCAATGCAAAAATTATAATTTTACAGACTACACAGAAGACAATAGCTGAAGGGGCAATCAGAGGGGAATTTCAAATACCGATGAAAGATCATTCTCAGCAAGCCTAATATTACCTTCACTAAAATATTATCCTAGTTAAATACCAAGAGAATGTGAATCTCGACCACTTTAGCAACTGCCTAGCCAATTTGGGCAACTGCATAACTACAACAGGTACCTAAATTTTCGATTGGAAACAATATAGAAAATAAGGAAGAAACGGTCGAAAGAACAGATAAAAAGAAGTAAGTACCTAGAAATAAAACATGAGTCATTTAAATTACAAGTGTTAAATTCGCTGAGACATGATTAAAATGAATCACTCAATGAATGGGCAGAATTTAAATCAGAATAGTAAATGGTTTTCTCAAACCTTGATCCCAGAACCACCAAACCAAATTGTAACACAGGTGAGAGGCCAAGTTTTCCAACGTGGTGAGCGGCAGAAGAAACACTACAGGTGAATTCAATGTCTTAGTCCCGAAAACATTCGCGAATATTTCTACACGAACCGTACACGCACTGACGAGATTATTATACGCATACTGTGAGTTCACTTGAGATTTACAGTGAGAGAATAATGGCGAAACTCTCAACGTGACACAGTTCAAATCCATCGAGTCGCGAAATCGCGTTGGTTAGAAGAACGAGAACCGAAACCGAAGCCGGCCGGCCGGCTGTACGATTCGCGAAACGCGACACAAGTATTCGGCGGAAAGCACTCTGAAAACTCGTACGCGAGACTTAAAGTCGAAAGATTTGCGAAAAACTCATCACGACACGAAAATATAACGCGCGAAAAGTACTTGTATGCCCAGCAGCGGTGCCAGAAAATAGTGTAGCGTCAGGCGACCGGGCGAGTGAAACGCGTGCACACCAGCGAAAAATCTCGAAAGAATGAGGAAGCTGAAGGAAAACTGCAGAGCAGACAGGACGGAACGAGTAGCAAAGGTCGACATCGGCAATGGTCGATTCGTGGCGAACGGTCAGAGGTCGATTCGCGAACGGTCATACGTCGATGCCCGAACGCACCGAACCAATCGAACCTAGTTCACCATTGTGCATTTTATTTTACTTCAAGGCTGATTTTACTTTTCATTTTATCGTTTGTTGCAAATGGAGCATTATGTATAGGCTGCTTGTCTTTGCCGTGGACGACACTAAAGACCTCTAAGTTTAAGTAGCTCTCTTAGCAGAACGAGAGCCATAATGGATCAGGAAATTCCATCAATGGTTGTAAATTAAACTAAATTTATGCTTTGTTTCTGACCCTTAAAGTAGATACCTAAGTAAACAGGTCTCGATTTTTCATTTGACCTCGACTGATGAGCAATAAAAGCCTAGCGTCACCATTAATGTCTTCCTTTTCTTCATCACAGAAAGGCTATGTCCAATAATAGACTTAATTGAAATGAACTTTGGAGAAACGTTCTCCTCTTAATTTTGCACCATGATTTGAAGAGAAAGGTCTTCAGGATTTTTCCATTCTGATACTTGGAGGGAATTTAAGTTTTTTTAATATCTTTTCTAATAGGACCCAGCTGGGCGCTAAGTGGCTTTTTTTATTTATTTTTATATTTTAATGTGATTAGACATACACATCAATGGTGAACCTAGAAAAATTTCCATTGTGCAAGGAATATGGATTGATAGCATCTCAGAATCGGTGCATTACATGCAATTTTTCTTCATGTACTGATCCGTTATGCTGCAAAATAGTAAAAAAATTAAGAACATCTGAAATGATGCAACTGCAGATAGGATTGTGGTTAAGTGATGTCACCTTTATTATGCATCCCCTCAAAATGGAAGGATTTATAAAATGAACTTCAAATTTCTTCAATGAAAGTGAAAAACTCTTATGAAGTTGCGTGTAAAAATCAATGTCTCATTTCTGTGTTTTCAGAAACAAGTCGCGGTGAAAATACCTAATTTTTTTTTTTATTTCATGGAAAATAAACTTGATTTTCTCGTCTTTGCAAGTATCATGTCCTACCGCGATGTGCAAAAAGAATGCTCGATAGGTACCTATGTCATAACTTTTTCCATGTTTGAATTAAAATGTTCCGATTAGGACTAGTGTGAGAAGTTCCAGTTGTACTTCTTTGAGGCTGGGCCTCAGCCGGCTCTTTCACTTTTGCAGTCAAGTATACTTAGTAACTTAGTGTTTCATCCTCTTATCTTTTTGTGTTCGTGTTTTCAGCACCCTGTCTCTCTTTAGTAGGGAGCCGAGGCACCCTTCTATGACTCAGTCTTGTCACGTTACAGTATGAGGAACTGCGCAAAAGCAGATTGAAGCAAAGGAAACTGTGTCGGTAGTAAATTCTAGGTATCCTACATGAATGTATTTATTTCCAAGTAACTCCTGAGGGTAAAAAAACGTTGGCTTCCACATCAAGAATAAAGTTGTCAAAGTAGAGGCTTGAAAGCAACTTACAATGAGGTAGATGTAAAGACCTGTGATATTAAAGCGTATTAAAGGTGATAAGGAACTTTACCATCGAAGAAATCTTCAGTCATAGCGACTATGACCATGGAGCAGAGACGTTTCCCTCGCTGTATAAGAAAATCTGCCACTAAAGTTTTTCAAGAACAAGAAAAGCTACAGTTTCATCTGCATTTTTCATCAACTTGGTTCTCAAGAAACCTTCAATGATCAGACGCAATGATATGCTCCTTTGGCGTGGTAGCGAGTGGAGATAATCTATGAGCTGCTGAAAGACTACTTTTTCCTCAAAAACTGGATTTTTCCACCTACCTACGCGAAAGTCGTAGAATGTCCACTCAATTAGGGCTCAGACTGAAAAAGAAATTAATTAATTAATTTAAACTGACTCAAAAACACTGCCGGATTGAACAGCTTCGATTAACTTCCCACCGTTCCGACAATGAACAGCAGTGGCTAGGCAAGAAATTACTACTAAACAGACACACTGCCAAAAAAATAATTTATCCGACGACATGCGAAAATTTATTCAGTGAAAAATATTAGACATTCTTGACTATTAAATAGGTAGATGTACTATCACTATTACTAATGTCCTCAAAAGGGGTTAGTTTAATGGGAAACAATAACAAACTCGTCCGAACTCGCCCCGGCGAATGTTCATGACATTCGCGGCAGTTCGCGGAACCATTCGACCCGTTCGCTTCGAGTCGACGACTGCCCTTTTTTCGAATTCGACTTCTGCCGATGTCGACGATTGAACTCCGCCCACAGGACGCTGCCTG
Source organism: Bemisia tabaci (assembly GCF_918797505.1). Classification (NCBI taxonomy): domain Eukaryota; kingdom Metazoa; phylum Arthropoda; class Insecta; order Hemiptera; family Aleyrodidae; genus Bemisia; species Bemisia tabaci. The sequence continues at coordinate 4,572,352 of NC_092793.1, forward strand.
TCGCAGAGCATGAGAGAGGGGGAGCGTCACCTGGCGGGAAGCGGGTAGCAACAGGTGGAGGGGGAGGGTTGAGAGAGAGAGAGAGACGGAGAACTTTTACCCCTTTCCCTCTCCACTGATCAAAAATCTTGGCGGCCGAAATTTGAGTACGTCGACCGAAATCATACACCCATGCAAGTGACAATGAATGGGATTGTGGATTATATTTCTTCTGGGGGGACATCTTTGAAATTATTTACATTCTGCCACGCGAACAAGGAAAATCATGGACACTAATGAGATGTAAAAAGACATGCGTATTTCGATAGCGGTATGAGTAGTCGAAAAGTGCATCACTCCATTGATACTTTTCAAAATCACATCTCCGTTTGGGACGTTCTCAACTTCCTGTCATACTTTATTCCTCCTTTAAAGAGTCAACGTTCTCTCTTGAAAATTTCCTTGATTTTTCCTCCCTTTTGACAGACTATTTTATAGGACTTTCAAACTATGACGTTGATTTGTTTCTCTTCGCAATAATAAATTAATAGCAGAAATTTTGAAACGTCGCAAAATGATGATACGCTGCTTTGCACTTACATGGCTGCATCGATGCCGCGCTCATGCATGAGTTTATGATGGTCTCAGGCAATGATCAACTGGGGCGGGGGGGGGGGGGGGGATAAAAGAGGGATTTGTCCTGTAGACTACTGGAAAATTGGTAAAAAAAAAAGCTCTGAAAATTTCAGTTAGAATGTGTGCTGAGTCATTAGGAACCACTGTTAATCATTGTGGTTCTTTTGCAGCGTCCCCCCCCCCTTCTAATTTATCAAGGGTTTTGTCTTAATATGTTTAAGTCTCCTCCTCCAGAGGGATTTATTCCAGATGAGCATGTAAAGTTAATTGCCAATTTTTTTCTTCGCAGAAAGGCTGTTTAAATACTAAGATGACCGCTGAGGCAGAGGGTCTGAGCTTCCCTCCGAGGAGGGTGGGGGAGGGGGGGATACGAGAGGGATGGGGATCAAGCCTAGTCGTGTGTCATGCTTCTCACTTAAAAAAATTCAGACAAACAATGACTCAAATAAATTAAAATGTAAATTACCTATATTTGTCAGTTACCTAATTCTCAGAATTTCTCTGTTATTTTCTGAAATATTGGAGAGAGGATGGGAAGTCAGGTCAGTCTTACATACATAATTCAAAAGTAGGAGAAAAAGGGTCATAAAGTGGGCTCAAATGTCTATCGTAATATTATTAGAACATGTATTGGAACGGTTCCTAAGGTGGAAAATAAGCACATAGATCACCTGGACGGGAATCGAACCTGGGGCGTTATACGGTCATAGGGCCAGCGCAACAACCACTACACCACAGGAGGCCAAGGAAAATCATAATGAAGTACCCATAAAGTAAACTTAAGGCACGAAAAAAGAGCACATTTCTTCGGGAAAGCAGAGGCACACAAAAGTTGAAAGCGACTTTGGCTTCATATGAAAACTATTCTCGAGAGTGACTAGGAGTGGAAAATGGCTTAACACTTTCCCCGGTGTCCATCTAGAGCCCAGAATTTTGAGTCTTTTTCTTAGGATATTTTGGTATCTGTACCAACATTTTTTCCATTCCATCTGAGAAAGTTGAAAATGCGATATAAAATGTTCCATAGGATGCAACTGGCCGGGAAGAGACAAACGATCCAACCCTAGTTGCAGAGACTGTAAAAAATCTCTTAAAAACTTGTCAATTTTGATTAAAGACTCTTCATAAAACTGTTAAAATTAATGAAGAAAGAAACCCTTTTGAAGATTTTTTTTCTAAAAACGACAGGTCAAATTTAAGTAAGTGCAATAATTGTTTTAAAAAAACTCTTAAGTACCTAATAATGATACACTGGTTTGTTAACACACTTTCTAACTTAAATTTTACTTTAAAAAATTGTTTTAAAAAATCATGTTTTTTGAGGAGTTCTTCAACACTTTTTTTACTTGAAGTTCGCCTCTCGTAAATTAGGTATGCGTAAAAAAATCCCAAAGAGAGTTTCCTTCTTTGTAAATTATAACAATTCTTTTCAGAATTTTTAAAAAGAAATTTTATCAGCCGTTGCTAGTATGGAAGCCCTCTTGCCATTTATTGTGGCTATTTGGTGCTCGGATTTTAGAAGTTATTTTTCTCATTATTTTGGAGCGTTCCGTTCTGGTGTTTGTTCTTTTTTCAATAATTATTACAAACTGTGAGCCCGGCTGAGCCTGCATGACCAAAAAGGCCTTCCTAATATCTCTCCTTACCTAACTTTGATCTGTGTCTGATTATATCTCACTCTGGATTGATTTCAACTTCTGTGTTTGTATTGAGGTACCACAAGATTTTTTAGGTGGATTTTTAAAAATTTGCCTGGGCCACTCACTAGACAAAGAATTCATTCATCCTACTTACTTACAGCTCATTCATTTTGAACATATTTCCTTCTCCCACCCCTGTTTGCTACTTATTCAGTTCGACTTGCTGTTGATTGCATCATTCAAGTTGATTCAGTTCAGTAATTAAGTTTTTCTCTCCACTAACTTCCTATTCCTACCTGCTACACTCAAGCAAAGCACAGATGGATAACTCGAAAACTCACATGGAATCTTCTGAGCACACAGCTTAGTTTTTACTCAAGATTGCAAGTGGAATGACATATCGATGGCTAGATGCAAGAAATATATACCTTAAGTGAGGGGCTTGGAGAAGAAGGTGCATAAGTGCAGTTTTTGATACTTCGAGAGATAAGTACGTGTTTAAAGTTTGAAATTTCATGGATCCAAATGGCGGAAAGAAAGTTTAAACTGACTTTTTGATGCTTAAAAATTTGAATTTGGGAGCGAATTTTTCACAGAATATGTAATAAGACTAGTGTCACTTGAAAGCATTAGGATCTTGATTTTTTCAACAACTGCACTTATGCGCCTTGTCATCCAAGCCCCTCAATTGCTCATTCAAAAATCTTAGATCACGTGATACGGAAAATTGATTAAAATTTTTCTTTGAATTCTGAATAATTCTTTTAGAGCTAGTGAAGAAAGTTCACAGAAAAATCTTCCAGGAACTTTTGATCAATTTTTTTTTAAATATTACACAAGTCCAAAAACTTGCAACATTGCAATCTGGAATACATATTTTATTTTAACTTTAATCATTAGTATTTAAATTTTATCACATTCAATTGATGGCCTATTCTGTGTAAAATTTGCCATCCTTACCTTGGTTGCTAATTATTGAAAAAAGAGGGTGATATGTATTATTACCCAGTGGTTCTGTGAAAATGAGATATCTTGAAGGTATCAATAGCCCTTTCTCAGAAGTTGTCAGTTTTTTAACTTGCAAAATTGCTCGCATACAACTAATTACAAAGGTGCTTCATTGGTTTATACTAATTGATTTTGCAGATATTAAAATCGCAATAAAAAATGTTTATTTCATAGATAAAAATATTCAACACAGTTGAAAAAAAACATGGAAAAAGTGTGTGGGGAGAATATAATATTGAGATAAAATTAAAAATCAATTGAAAATAATAATTAGAAATATCACAGAGGGAAAATTATGAAAGATTAGTTTTTTAAAAACACAATTACAAGAAATCGTGTTCTCGGCAAACAAACAAAAAAAAGGGTAGAAAAATGTTTAACTTAGATGTCGTTGCATTACAACTAATGCTTTAAGTTGATCATGCATAGCCAGCTGTAAGGCGGGTTATTTAAAACTTACACTTTATCCCTCCAATTGAGAGTTTTGTATTCAACTAAGTCATTATCCTTGGTTAAACTAGACAGTAAAATTGTTTTTTTGTTGGAGGAACCGAGTCTACCATAAGCAACAAGTTGACGCAGTGATACGCCTTCCAAAGAATCAACACAAACAACGATCAGTCGTGCATGAAATTTTGCTGGATCACCTGAATTAAAATAAATTAATAATTAGTACTGTGGTCATCAATAATAAACTATATAATATATCAATAATAAACAAAATATTGAGTTTTGGCTCTATAATAATTTGAGCGCCAAACCTTTGAAAAATGATACCATAATTAATCAGTTATAGAGTGGTTATTAAAAGAGATGTCAACAAAAATATGATGACAAAAGGCGATGTCAACAAATTAGAATACAAATCACTTTTATTGATTTCATTCAATATCAAAACGAAAACGTGAAGCTATTCTTAAAATAGGGCCTGATTAGATTTTACATGAACACTGGTAAACAGTAAAGAAAAAATTAAATTGAGCTATGCAGTGGGTTATTCACGCTTCAGCCTCAAATGAGGTCTTATTTTGATTACTTCGAAGGAGGTTGTTAGCAATGTCAAATTTTCTACTTCCACAACTCTGCTGCCATATAAGGATTGTATTGAAAAAGATGAGACCCATATGAATTTGCGAGGAGGAATGAGACGATTTACTTTAGAAACCAAGAATTATTTATGCAAGAAGAACCTTTAGAAGGGAGGCATATGGATGTTACTTTAATTTTCAAAAAATACTCTTTTGAGTAATCTGAACTGATATCTAAGCATTCCTTTTGGCATGAAATAAGCTCGCTGATTGTTGGATTTGTTAGGCTAAAATCTCACACCAAATTTCATTTATTCTTCAATTCTTCAGTTTTTAATGATGATGCAGTGACGGACTTTTTCAATTTTGGAAGAGAAACCCTCCTCCCCCCTTCCCCTATAGAGCTGGATAGGGCAGAGTGGAGCAGATGATCCCAAATTCCCAAGGATCACATTCAACTTAAAAACTGCGCTGATTCATTTAAAAATGAACTTCAGGTACTGCAAGTAAAAAGAATGATGAGAGAAGGACAGATATTTCAGCTACTTTTCTCTCGATGGAACTCTTCTGCTCACAAACTTTGAATAATTTTTGACTTCCACTTTGTAAGCAATGCTAAGGGCAAGCTGCAAAACTGACTTTTTTTCTATCAAGCAGCAATAAAAACTCTTTTTCTCAATTTTTTTTTAGAATTCAAAGGAGATAATTAACAAATAATGAAGCTAACTGATTAAAAATTACCTGGATAGGCCAAAAAATCGCCGCCAAATTTTATGCCAGAGGTTAGATAAAACCCTTTCTCCCAAAGATTTTTGAAAGTTAAATACTTCAGCTTTTCTGCTCGTGAAGAGGGATAGCTCCATTCCACAGAAACTTTCTTTTCTGATTTTGACCATGGATCAGCTAGAGGAGACAGGAGATCATTTAAGAATTAAGTAAAACGATGAACAATAAAGGAATGAAAAAAAGAAAAAAAATTATCAAAAAGTTGAAAATAGATGGATGAAAAATGTTGTTGGCAAAAAATATGTTCCATTTAGCCAAAGCTCTCATCTTTAGTTTATTTGGAGGTGTTCAATCGGTAAGAAATATAATACCACAGAGATGTTTAGCTCTTTTAATCAAATGAATACACATGCAAACATAAAGCAGGGCGAAAATCCTCAAAACTCAAACCTCTAAAAATTTTGGGAATTCATGGTCAAAAAAAGTGAGCATTATTAAAAGAGGAATGGGTACAAAAGACTTATCACTTGGAAATTCTCTCACAAGAGGCCTGCTCAGTTTAATTAAATTTTAAGCAAATTGCTGTGACTCTCATCAATGCTTTGAAACAAACTATTGCTGAAAAGGCAGTGGGTGAAAATGATTTTTACTACCCATGATGAAACTCTAAGCCCCTCTTCCATTAGAATCATAAAAAATCAGAAAAACCTCCTTCTGAGCCTTCTTCCAAAAATAGCTGCAAATTTTCTTGAGCCTAGTTTTGTTAGAAAAAAAGCTTATACCTATATTTTTCTTGCAAATTCTTGCTAAGACAATATTCGTGCTTTAATCCCCTGCTCACAATGTGTTGCAAAAAAAATTTAAGTCCTTCTGGCCTCTCAAATGCACTCATACATTAATGAATTTAGTTAACAAATTTTGGTAATTATATCTACAGTTACATTAGGTAAGAAAATGAAACTTCACGGCAGTCTGCTATGTGTGGATGCCATTCACAGCCATAGAATACTGAGTTATGAAACATAGGAAACAAAAAATAAACTGGAAAACGACATGGGAAAAAATGTCTCAGTGAAATAGCCATGAATTGTTTCAGGGTAAGCTCCACATATTGCTGTTTGGCATAGGGATGTTCGAGAGGCTTTCTAGAAAGAAGAGATCAAGAGGATGGAACTGGCGATTACAGCAAAAGGAGTCCAGTTACTTTTAAAAGCCACTCCTGTAACTAGTAGTACTGGACCAGCCACTCATTTTGTTCGAATTTTGAATTAAGTAGGTTCACATCCACATTCTCAGCTCATTTGATAATTTTAACTTTAGAAAAATTTGTGGACGATCAAGACACACATAATTTCTCAAGTAATTGCTGATTGAAATCCTGAAATGTAGGGCAGCGCATTAATGGAATACCTGTGAAAATCTGCACCAATGCATTCGATGCAGGAGGAGGAACGATTTTATCCAATTCTGTCTTTAAAATTTCCTCTTTGTTAATTTTCAAGGATGCATCCAAGTCTGTGTTATCGCCAGTAGCTTGAGCTAATTTTTTCTTCAGCAATTTTTCTCGCTGTAACTGTTTGCCAGCTACAATTTGATCTATCATTTGTACAACTTGAGCTTTCCTTTTTTCTATGTAAATTTGGCTCTGAAATTATAAAGAATCAAAACGAGATTAATAATGAGAAACACCTGTAAAAGTAGGTACCTAATGAAAGAATGAACAAAATTTAAGAATGAAAAATATGGGATTTTGATAGTATCATGTGTTGTTATTTAGAGGTACAGTGCAATTAAAACTATATCACACCATCTGAAGACATGGAAAAATAAGCTGCTAAGTGGGAAAATACTACATAAGCATTTTAATATCTGATCAGCTGAACTAAACAGTTGCCATCGATCGATGAAAGTTTACCGATACACTTTTTCTGATAGGTGCAAACAAAATTCTGCCCTGAATTCAATTCTCAAGCAGGTTCCTCAGCTTAGATTAGGTATCCATCAGTGGCACAAGAGGCGGAAATCACTAATTAGGGTATTAAATTCACCAGCTGTGGCTCTACTGTTGCTAACATAAATACAATGGGTCAGTATAAGAGTATGCAAATAAAGTATATGGGTTAAAAGTAAAAAGTTAAAGTTATCAGTTAGTTACAATATGAGAGTTTGATGATTGCTACGATACCGCCGATCATTGAAAAAAAAAACCCACAGATATTGGGGCTGACTTTTTCCTTAAGGACAATAACATCACCTTGTGTAGATGACATGATACTTGCACAGGCTTTAGTTTATGGAAATTTCAAAATATGATACTGTTGCTGATGTTTTTAAACGCTACCGCATAAGCCAAGGGCAACCTAACCACTACCCTCCAAGAGACACTTTTCTTGTTCTGATGAAAAAGAAAAAATTCTCATGATGAACATGCATTTCCTACACCAAAAGCACATCTAATTGTTTGAATTTTGTTTTTCCAACAAGGTTGGCAGATTGAGCCTTAAAATGTGGATATTTTACATGGGTTTAAATGAGGAAAAACGAGTTTTGTGGCACCATCTGCCACCTATTGGTTGCAAGGTTGTGGGGTAAAATATGGATATTTTGCATTGGTTTAGATGAGGAAAATTGCTGATTTTACAGGACATTGCCAGACAGCACTGAAATTCAGCTTTAAAACCCACATAAACTATACACATTTTGTCACACAATTTGGCAACCTTGTTGTTGTTGCTAAATAGTTCTGAAAAATTAGCTTTTTTACCCATTTAAATTTCGCATATATTCAAAAATTTTTGCAAAGATACGAAGACAGGCTACATCGCCATCCAAACGAAACTGCTATTGAACTTCTAAATAATATCAAGGAAATTAGAAGACTCAAAAGGGAGAAGCCATGGGAGCTTGTCACCAATGCTGATTCTGACTATTAGGAGATAATATTACTCACTACATTTGAATGTCACTCATCTCATCCACCTAATCCTTATGATTCCTTATTAATCTTGAAATTAAGTCTTAAGTTTGACTATAATCATTATAGAAATAAGTAATTATCCAGTTATTACTTTTATATACCTTTATTTATATACATTAAGATAATTGTATATATTTCCTCCTAGGAAGGTTACAATAAATAAACTCTTTAAAAAAAAATAAAAAAAATAAAAAAAACCCATTTAAATCCATGTAAAATATTCACATTTAATGGCACAACTTGGTAACCTTCAATCAATGTTTCTATTGCAGAGAACTTTCGATCGCAATGCAGCCCTGGGAAATAAATACTCAGGTTTGGCTGAAATATAGAATGGATCATTCTTTCTTCTGAGCTGCACTCCTTTACAGAGGGTACTTGACAAAGGCCAGAAAATATCTCAAATTAAAGGGGATGGCAATCCTAAAATCGAAAATGAGATAGTATTAAAAATTGAAGTAGGAAGGTATACGAAGGAAAATGGCTGTAAGTCTGACTGGTGACATCATGCTCTCCCGGTGCGACTGCGGCTCACACGCACACAACTCGAAATCTGGCACGTTCGCTGTCTGGCGCCGCAAAATCGCCTTATAAGTCACACCAAAGCAAAGAAAAAAGAGTCAGCCAGGAACAAGCTACATCCTGGCGAACTAATAACTAGTCACGAACACGCGTCAGTTACTTAACGCCGGAGACAGAATGCAGAGTGCAGACTGCGAAATGCGAGACTGAGCTCATGATGTCACACGCTCAGCTGTTTTATCGCAATAGCGGCTCAACGAAAGCAGATATTCGCAAACGGATTTAGGCATCGTTCATTGCACACTCTTCTTCATCGATTCAGCCAAACTCATTTTCAAGGTTGCCGTCCCCTTTAAGTAATGATGTGAGCCTATGTCGTCACCTTCCAGTCAAAGTATCACAAGCGCCATGCGACGTATAAAAATTTCTGCCGCGATTTTATTTTTTTACAGAGAAATTGTAGGTTGAATCTGTTTGAAAATTTCACTGAATTTTATCCGCAACACAAAGAAAATTCGGTGAAATTTTCGGACAGCTTCCTTGAACAATTTCTCTGTAAAAAAATAAAATGGCAGCGGAAATTTTGAGACGTCGCATGGCGCTTGTGATACTTTGGCCAGAAGGTGACAATGTGTGCATGCATGTTTGTAGAATGCATAGGACATGATTGGCAGAAATCCACTAAATTATCATGGGTACCTGATCTTTTTGTGATTGTTCCCTGAGCTGCTGAAAAGATTGCAAGTCGTCAGCAGAGGGAATGTTGCTAAGAGATTGGTCATTGACTAATTTGGCTTCGTTCAACTCCAATAACAGCGTTGTTTCTTCTGGCAGTAACTGAACAGGCAGACCTAAGAAACTGTTTTGCCTCGGTAGTGGAGCAAGTGATCCAATTGGGTTTCCTACTATGCGAAGTTCTGATCTCAACTTGTACCAATCTGAAAGTTAATAAATAAATATAATTCAGTGGTATTTACTTACTTAATTATTACACATTGAAAATTCTGCAATTGGAGTTTCTCAATTCCACAAACTTTAAACTCATTGGAAGGATTGAATGGAAGAGAAATAATGTATAGTAATATTAATTTATGATTATATTAATAAAATTAATATGTGTGGATGTCTGTTAATTTCTTTGAAAATTAGCCACTTTGATGCAGAGGCCCTGGTAGCAACGACACTTACTTAAAAAAACTTTTAAAAAAACTATTGAATTTCAAAAAGACAACTCATAAAACAACTGTTAAAATGTTCCAATTAGGAAACCCTTTTTGGGTATTTTCCTGAGTAAAATTTACAAACGATAAAATTAAAGTAAAACACTGTAGTTTTCCAACACTAAAAATGTCAAAAAACTACAGAGATATTTTAAGAGTTTTTAAAAAACTTGTTTCCTTAAATTTTACTTCGTGTAGATTTTACTTTAAGAAATAGCCAAAAGGGGTTTCCTAATACAAACATTTAAATAGTTGTTTAAAATCCTCTTGCCAGTGATCTCCGATGCCCCAAAAGGGTAGAAAACTATAAACAAGACATTAAAGCCTGCCTAGGCACATTGTGATCTACAACAGCAAAAAAAAAAAAGCTTCATTGTTAATTTTAAAAATGTTTTAAAAGATCATTGCTACTAGGAAAAGCATAAGATGCAAAGTATATTATATGCCAAATTTTGAGTGTGCTTACTTCTGCACAGATGAGTTTAAATATTAAAAGCCATATTTGGTGCTTTACAGTAGCCTTGATCAAGACTTGACAATATCAATGTTCATTAGTCAGAGCAAGTGAACATAGTTTCTTCCATTCCACTGGCTGAAAGTGCAAACTTCATACTTCCTTGCCATTAAATAATGAACGGTTTGGATATATAATACAGCACAAGAAAACGATTTGCCTGGCCAAATTGTAGTGTATTATGTAGCTTAGATGACAGTTGGATACATACCTTCGGCCGACCATACAAAGACGTCTTGACCGTTACTACAGCTGAGTTCAATCATATTGATCAGAGATGAGAGCGCACAAAAGTGAGAAAATGGAACCTGATGATGTGGGGAAATTCTTAACATGAAATGTGAAAAATTTGATCAATCTTATTAATTCTGACGCTAAAAATTGTGGTCAATCGTAGACACATCTTCAAAGAGAGAGACATAGCCCGATTGGACTTTAATGTACCAATCTCAGGAGACAAAATTCGCGAGAATATCACGGACAATTTTTGGTGAGATAATTAAAGACTTGATAAAAGAGAATATTAGAAAATTGTGGCTGCGTTCGGGGAGAACTCCTCTCTAAAACTATTCAGGAACTAAACTACTTGAAAAACATGTCAAAGAATAAACATAACCACAAAACTTTCTTGCCCGCCTTCCGGAAGTTTTGAGGAGATCGGAACAAAAAAGATTCCGGACAAAGTTCCGGAAAATCATCCGCCATCTTTGCGTTATCGCGAAAATGGAGCATTCATTACGTCATCCAATCCCGACACCCGCTTATCACTTATCATGCTTGGGCTGCTGAAAAGAGTAATTATTTAGTTAATTCAGCTCAACGTATGTACGCAGTTTCCTCCCTCTGTGTCGCTGGTTTTTTACTGCAAAGCGTTCGAATCGAACTTTATTCTACATTTATCATAGAACTGTAAGCACTATTTCGTTGATTTTGTGTTTGTGTCGTTCAAAAGTGCGTGCGAGGTATACAGCCTGAAGATGGAGAAGCAAGATCTGGAGTCAGGGAAGAAATTGGTCCCTGAAACTGGAGTCGCTAATTCCAAAGACATCGAAGTCAAATTTGTTCCTCCAGACCCGCGGAATGGTGATGCTAAAGTTGATATCGAAAATCTGAAATGTGTCTTCACAGGCATGGGCAAAGAGGAGCTGATGAAATATGCTGATGACCCATTTTGGGTCCGCCTTCGATGGTTCCTCTTTATTCTTTTCTGGGCCATCTGGATTGCAATGTTAGTAGGAGCCATAGGTATCATTGCTTATGCTCCCAAGTGTTCATCCGTAACCAAGTCTGAGTGGGAATTAAGTCCCATTTTCAAGATCAACGTCAGAACTTATGGCAACGGCAAGCTGAAAGGTAACACCCCTTGAGTTCATTTTAAAAAGAAACCATCCTTGTAGGTACTTGTGCCTATACCTCATGTCTAACCTTTCTTCTCTTCCCTAAATTGGTCTGACTTCATTCTACAATTAAACTTCACTCATTTAAGCGTGCTCGCTAGAATGTTTGGGTTGGGTTACATTGATTCTCTCCAATAATAGATCAGTGGCATAACACTTCTACAGAGTATCTTTTTTTTATTTTTATATTTTATTTATTTATTGAATTAATTAGCCTGCAAGGGCTAATCCCATCTGTCAGCATCTTATCGACAGAAACAAGAGACCCTCCACTGACTTCTTGGCGACAGGTGGAAGCTTTTACTTTCGGGGATTCAACAATTCCTTATGGACAATTACAAGGGAGCAGCAATCCACCCTAATTGCGGCTGTTGACCTACCTACTTGGTGGATGATGAGCTCTGAATGACATTGTCAAACAAGTTTCCTTAACTTCGGCCATTTTCGGCTTGTTTGCCAAACGAAACTGCCAACTCGTTGTTGAACATCAACCATGTGGGTAAGTCAACAGTAGAATGCGCAAGACCCGAAAGTAAAAGCCTCCATAATGGCCAAGAAAGAGCGGAGGGTCTCTTGTCTCTGCTTTTTGAGCACACCCTAACTTTTTAACCTAATTGCCTTGCTGGTGTCCCCCCACTGACCTGATTCTGTCACTCACTAGCTTATTTTTCTAATTCATATTTCCAGATTTGGAGAGCAAGTTGGATTACATCAAAAGTCTAGGAGTCAGCAATTTAGTCCTTTCCTCCGTTTTCAAATCAACCTCCAAAGTTGAAGCTGCCGATTATGTTGAAGATTTTGAGTCGGTTGATCCTTCAGTTGGAACCCCTGCTGATTTTGATGCTCTCCTCAAAGCAGCCAAGGATAAAGGTAAACGTAAATCACCTCTTTAAGAATAACCACCTGATAAGCCAGTCAAAGGTCACCAGTTTATCACATGCATCAGTGATCAGGATAACTGCCAGGGCAAACAACTGTTTCCATGCATGAAGATTTAAGAGGCAATCTTACCATGAGTGCTAGATGCCTCCTTCATCAATTTGCATCACATGAAAGCACATTTGGCTGTCAATAAATAAATATTTGACTCCACGCTTTGATGAACAAGACATTGCCTAGTTGTCAGAATAATTTGTATAAATGCCTCAGTGCATCATACAACTTTAGAGTGGAGTAACAAGTAGACATAGAGATGGTTGATGGCGTACTTAGCAGTTTTATACTCTTCAAATACATACATATGAATCGCAATCATCTGAATATTATTAGGTGCTTATCTTTCTTTTACTTCTATTAATGGTCTACTTACCCAGTTTTACAGAAATCACTGAAAATTTATTCCATTTTGTCCATATTGGAATCCAGTTCTAATCTCTTGTGTTTTCTCATGAAAAGTGGGAGTATAACAATAATTCAATGTTTATCTTTTCTCTCGTCAGGTTTGAAAGTGCAACTGGCATTAGTACCAAACCATTCCAGTAACAAGCATCCATTCTTTGAGAAATCTGTGAAGAGAGAGGTATCTTTTGCTGACTATTATGTTTGGAGACCGCAGAATGGAACGAACTCAGCTGGAGATCCTCAGCCTCCCAACAATCAGGTATACATTTCAACTGTACAATGAACCTTGATCACACTAATAAGAGTCTAAGTAGATTTTCATGCCCAAACTCTGTGGTTATTTAGATCCTTATAACTGCACCTACTTGGTGTACAGGGAAAACCGTTCAGAAAGGCCCATTAATTTTTTGAATCATTGCATTCGGAAAATTAAGTCAAAGGTAATGCCTATTCTTTGAGTATACCCATTAAGCTTTCATTTTGTTTTGTCAAAAAAAAAAATTATAAGTTTTACCCTCACTACCATCATGCACCAATAGAGGTCTTTGCCGAAATAAGTAGAAAACGGGACTTGAAATGCTGTTTCAAATTAATGAGAGTCGTTTATCACCTATGTGCCTAAAACCCTCACAAGAAAAAAAAAGTGCCCACTCATGATAACAGTGGGCTGTTTTATTTTTATTTTTTTTCTAGTGAACATACCTAGTCTAGGTATTCTACAAATTCTGTGCAGTTGCATGAATCTCGATACATCTGTTCTAAAAATCAATATCAAGACCCTCATTTGTAACACCTCATTTAAGTAATTCTCTCCTCTTTAACATCCCCTTATTTCTAAGTGTGCTCCTACCGTAAAAAAAAGTTTGGTAAAGCCAAAAATTCATGCTATATATGGTAGAAACACATCAGTTACTGGCAATTAATCAAATCAAGCATTTTTTCAAATGCCTAGGCAAAGTGTCAAACATTCTCTTTTGAATGGAAAGTCAACAAATATTTCCATTCAAAATAATTATTCATCTTTACAGATAAGAATTATTTTTAAAAATTTGCATCATTCGGTAGTTGGTGTAATGATTTTTAGCCCAGACTTGAACATTCATCTATAAAGATACAGTATTTTTAAAGTACAGAGTTTTTATAATTTCTATGGTTTAAGGTATTTACGAAGCATTTTGGAAAGAAACATACTTTTATAGTTTGTAGTTTTATAAATTCACACTTTCAAAAGATTGAAAATTTGAGAGCTCTGTAAAAACACACCAGACTTGGTGAACTTACAAAATTTGACTATCAACCCAGGCATTTGATAATATCTAATTTGGCTATTTGCCTGCAACATCTAGTTGCCTTAGTCGAAGTTCAACTCTGTTAGGCAAAAATTCATAGGCGCTGACAAATTCAATACCCTCAGTCTAGTCACGAAAGTATGGATGGTGCTCCCCCTGTCACAGTTAACCTGTAGGCAAGATAATAAAATAAGGGGCCTTAGAATGTTGGAATGAATCGTTTCACACATCTCTGATAAACTTCAGCTGCAAGTGGAACAAACTCAGCAGGAAGCCTCAATAGATCTGTGCCAGTGAGTGAGTGGGAAAAGATCTTCCCCAAAAGGCCTGCCTTGAATTTAATTTTGTATCTCATTGACCTTAGTCGTTACTCAGTGAGAGTTAATTAGAGATAATAGAACTGTCTGTTCAATTAAATTTATGAGTCTAGCACTGCTTGTCAACTTCTCTACAAATGTAGCAGCCTTCCCTGTCAAGTTTCTCTTCATTATGAAGCATATACTGATGGGAGAGTTTTCTTTCTATCAGTTTACAGCACACTTTTTCTTCATTTAAGCTGTTTTAGAAATAAAAACCAGTTCAATACAGCAGTATCCTAAATTTTCCTCAAAGGTTTAACTCAAATCTAAATTGCTTAATATTGTTGGAATCAATGGAAATTTTAGTACCGCGTGGAAAAAGAGAAAGGAAATGAAGGCTCAGACTAAGACATGAAGAAATTATGACCTCTTTTTTCGTTTTAAACTCGAAATCTTCCTAGTAGGTACTCTCTCTTTCAAGTTGATTTCTTTAACACCTTGTTCTCTTACATGAATGTCAGTTCCATCATAATTTTGTTTTATTTATTGCAGTTAAGTGTAAATGGAGGCTCAGCATGGACATGGAATGATGCCCGCAAGGAATTTTATTTCCATCAGTTCAAAGCGGATCAGCCTGATTTTAACTTTGGATACCCAGGCATTGTCGAGTATTTCAAGGTAATTCTTTTCCAGAAATTTTTTTGTTGAGATTTTCATACTTTACAGAATACGCTCATCTTACCGTAATTTTTATTTTTTGATTGGCAAATCACATTACGATTCACAAATTTCCAACATTATCTAAGCAAAGTCCACCAAAAAAATATAAAAGTAAAAATAATTGACTAATAAATGGATGTATTTCTGTCAAATGGAACTAAGCGCCATCGGGGGAGGAAGGTAGAGGGGGGCTTGGATTGGCGGCAAAGCCGGGCGTCAGGCTCATTCCGTCTTATACTCGCAATGCTTTTCCATGGCGCTTAGTTCAGTTTGACAGAACGCGCTATCCGGCTTTCTAAATTCCTCAAAAGGAACTCAAATTGGCGCTTAGTTCCGTTTGACAGAAATACATCCAAATGAATAAATGGTCATTCAAATAAATGGTAAAAATTGTCATTAATTGCGAAGAACTCATTTCTTTGCTCTCCATTAGAATGAAACATTTCTCAAGTAGCGCGATTACGGGTGTGTCAACAGAAACCCTATGATTTAAGTTAAATTATTCCTCTTTTCAATTAACATAGCCATTTCTAAAAGAATATACTCACAATATGAACACTTTTTGCTTTGAAAAGAAAACAAAATAATGATCAATACCCATTATGTACTATGATGTGATTGTTGTGACAAAATTAATGAATACCATTTCAAAATGATTTACTTATTACAATTTTTTTTTTTAGAGTGTTTTTGGATTGTGGTCAGCAAAAGGTCTTAGCGGCTTCAGCTTGGAAAAAGTCCAGTACTTAATCACCGATCCTGGATTTAGCAGTGATTCATCAAAGATCACCGGGACTGACCTCTTGACCCTCAAGTCTCCACAACTTGTGAACATTCTACAAAGCTGGGAAAAAAGTGTTTCCAATTATTCTAGGTAAATTAATGTTTTTCTCTCACTCTTACCTCACTTGCTTTGTATATTTTCTGATCATAACGAAATCCTTGAATTTAGAGTATCAGATCCTAATTATTCCAGAGGAGACAGAATTCTATTTTCCAGCAAGCATTGTGTTCTCTTTGACAACATTTTTTCCGTACATGACGCAATTGCGTTAACCACTTGTTTCCAGGCGAGATGCCCTATATTTACAACAGCTTAGTGCTTGTAAATGAGAAAATGAATTAAAATTAGCAGGCTCGTCCTTATTACAAAATGTATTGTGCTCTAAATTCCTCAACCCTCGACCTAGAGGAACCACAATGATTTTCGACTAATTTTACTCATTTTAGGTACATGGATCTGAATTTTTGAAATAAGTTGTTGTAGTTTTGTGATTCTAATCTGTAACTATGATTTCAGTGTCTTGACTGTCGATGGTCTCATCAGTAAATCAGGCGATACAGTGACTCTAGTCTCACGCCCCCCTGCTCTGAATGACGTTTTCACTGCTGCCAACTTACATGAAGT
The DNA here is from genome assembly GCF_918797505.1 of Bemisia tabaci. Taxonomy (NCBI): domain Eukaryota; kingdom Metazoa; phylum Arthropoda; class Insecta; order Hemiptera; family Aleyrodidae; genus Bemisia; species Bemisia tabaci. Next base: position 4,589,056 of record NC_092793.1, read on the forward strand.
TGTAAATTCCTATCTCAGCCACTCATCTTGGCCTGTCTGGCAGGTATGATTCAGTTCAAAGTGGGTGTTTGCAAAGCAGGCTTTTTCTAATACAAAATGAATCAGTGATATGCTTCATGAAGCATAAAGCCGTACAGTGCGCAGAAATATCTCTGTTCCAAAACTTGGACTAGGCGATGAAACGATTAAAAACTTATCTAATAAAGATGCACAAAATTTTGCATCTGATTTTTGATAATATTGGTATTCATGCTCTATTTAATCCGAAAGTTAGGGGTCAATAGTCTAGAGACCCCTTTTTCTCGTGATTTATAATGACCCAAATTCTGGCTAAAAATCCCAAAATTCTTGCTAATTTTTATTGCATTTTTCGAATTCTTGCCGAAAAGTCTAAAATTCTCGCTAGCAACTGCCAAATTCTTGCTAAAAATATTTTTTTTTTTTTTTCATCTCTTATTTTAAATTTTAAAAACGTGGTTGGCAGCGCCAGTGGTTTACTGCGCAATGAAGCACAAATCTACGATTGATCAACGACAGAAACGGAAGTTTTACGAAGTTTCTCGCTTCCCGTCCACTGGAATGATCGGCGGCTCCGAACAGGATAAAGATAATTTTTCTTTGAATTTTCCAGCAACAGCGCAAATTACGTCGGAATTCGCGATTCGTTGTGTAAACTGGCGAATTCGCGTCAAATGCCGAAATTCTCGATTACATTTTGGAAATCATCGGAACTCCATATTGCCTCTGAGCTTGGTGCAAGTGCTCAAAAACGGCTTTTTGAAAATTCACGCAAACGAATTTCTTGGGTCTCTAGTCATACACTTCTCCAAACCTCTCAGTGATTACAGCATCAAGTATTTCAGTCATATGTCATCATAATTTAAGTTGATGTTAATGACTTTCTTTAACTCAATTATTACGTATTTCCCTACATTTTTGCCATTGTCCTCCTTTTTTCAAGCGTAACATTCGTTTTGTTTGGTAGGATAAAACAGCACTCATAAGTAAAGTAAAATTCACTCAGTTCTATCAAGATGAAGGCCTCAATTTTTTCTTGCTGTTTATGAAGGAAACCATCAGTTTTTCATGTTCTATTTTTTGCAATCCCTACTTTTTGCTCTACTTTGTAATACACATCAGTTACCTTTTCAATAACAGCATGCGACTAAAGTTCCTGTCACTATTGTTGAATTTTCATTAATGAGATTGTAATTATTATGAATGGTCAATCCTCTTTGTGATCAAAGTCGATAGAGAAGCTGAATCAAATCTTCAAGTACCTTGAATGAAATGACTAACGCCACCAACGATTTTTAACACCCATGCCGTAGAGCTGCTGTAAATGTTTTTCCCGTCTCCTAATACCAAATTATTTTTTTCTGATGACTCATTCTACTCCTCCTCATTTTACATTGATACTCCGGTGCCGAGGAAAAACGCTGTATGAGCCTTTATGCGTTGTCAAATTTCCTTTAACGAATCACGAATTGCCAGGAAAATTGGTAAATATTGTTTTTCTAATTTTTCAGAGAATTTTGTTTATAGGCTAATCAAAATTATCTGTAAATTTCAAGGAAAAATATCAATAACTCTCCTCAAAAATAAATATTTTGTGGGAAGAAAGTTGGGAACTATCGAATGTTCATACATCGTTTTTCATGGGCATGGCAAAACAGTCCACGGAAAAAAATGAATTATGTCTCGTTGTTTCTTTGTGGGGTAACGCAATGACACAGTTTTTTCTTTCATTCCAGTTTTCGTGCACAAAATCTGCTAAATTGGAAGAGTGCTGGAAGCCAAATGTGAAGAATGCTCTGCAGATGGTTTCAATACTTCTTCCAGGAACACCCATCATAAATGCTGGTGATGAGCTGAGTGGTGGTCTCATCCGGCCGGAACATGGTCTTCCGGTCACTGGTATGCAAAAATATTTGTACTGTAGTTCTCTATCTTGTCTGAATGTATTTGTCTTTCTATGAAACAAGTACATAGGATGTCCCAAAACAACTGAGACCAAGTCTGTAATGCCGTAACTATGATAGATATCAAAATGCGATTTGTGGGAGGCTGTAGTTTATACTATTAGCTATCAAACTTCAAAATTTGAGCTTATTTGGTTGAAAGCTCACCGAGTTATCGCAATTTTTTGGGGACGAGTTGCAAATAACCCTACAGGACTTTCTAATAATTTTTCAATCGGCGAACTGTTCCTGAGCCTTGCTGCAGGTTGCGATACTACAGATCATGTGAAGGAATCATGTGGACACTGTTCTGGATGCAGGTTTTAACCTTCTAAAACGTGTTTTCATCGCAATCGAGACATTTGTCCACGGCCACAGTGCCGATGTTGGCCTCTGTCGCGGAAGTTGACGGCCAGACGCCATGTAGAATCAAAGCTGCCGATTCTCAACCCTTGGAAAAGCATTTATGCCAGGGAAGAATGGTACTTTTGCCAGGTCGATTAAGTCCATAACCAACTGTCATCTTATTCAAAGTATCAGTGGCAAAAGGGCCATGGCAAATGCAATAGCGAATGGCATAATGTTGTTCTTGTTTCAACTCGGCGGACGAGCTTATTGCGCTTCGCGAAAAAACACTTCGTTATGCTAGACGGTTTTAGCTGCACTAAGATCTCATATGGACAAAGTGACTCGATTGCGATGAAAACACGTTTTAAGAGGTTGAAACCTGCATCCAGAACAATGCCCACATGATTTCTTCACATGATCTGTAGCGTCGCAACCTGCAGCAAGGTTCAGGAACAGTTCGCCGATTGAAAAATTACTAGAAAGTCCTGTAGGGTTATATGGAACTCGTCCCCAAAAAATTGCGATAACTCGGTGAGTTTTCAACCAATTAAGCGCAAATTTTGAAGTTTGACAGCTAATTGTATAAACTACAGCCTCCCACATTGCATTTTGATATCTATCATAGTTACGGAATTACAGACTTGGTGTCAGTTGTTTTGGGACACCCTATGTACGTGATTTCATTCAAATGAGCGAGTATCAATCACCGCAGGTTCCTTCTGAAATATAATCGATCAAAAGCAGGGTTAAAATGAGCCACTAGACAAGGTCCGCAGTAGAAAAAAAAGGACATGTTTTCTCTTCAAAATCTTATATTGCAAACAATCCGCACTACGGACAGTTTTGAAATCAACTCCTGATCAAAATATCACCAATTCTTTTAATCACAGATCAAATAGAAGTTCAATTATACAAATAACGTCTTTTGTATTTTTGCCATTTAACAAAATGTCGTAACAAATGAGAAACTACATAGCACTGTGCTTTAATTCACACTATGTCTAGAGGCCCATTACACATCTGAGAGACATATACCTCTTTCAAAATTTCTTGTAGAACACATAGAATGCAACTAAAGCTGCCAAAATTAACCCTTAAGTGAGATGTGTTTTTGTAGTTTACATTATAAAACAGTGAACTTTAACTTCCCACTCAAGAAAAAACCATGATCAACATAGGGTAATTCAGCCTTGGAAAACACCCTATAAGTTACTTACTTTCTTACTCATTTTCTTCCCTCTCTGGCATAAGACATCTCCAAGTAATGTAGTCAAAAAGAAGTCAACACATAGGGAAAGTTTTCGATCATGAAGTTTAGTGTCCATCTTAAATAATTATTATTGGTCACTAAAAGTCACGCACCTACCATTGTTCCAAATGGGGCTCTAGACAAGACATGAATTGAAACACTTCGCAAGATGTTTTCTCTTCAAAACTTCACTATGAAAACGAATCACGCAAGGGGAAGTCTACAAATCAACTCCTTAATGAGATGTAAGTGTTCAAAATCAAGATTTGTAAAATGGCAATAATACAAATGACATCATTCGTACAATCTAACTTCTATTTAATCTGCGTTAAAAATATTTGCTAACATCTCGTTCAGGATGTTGTTTTTCGAAATTCCCGTTGTATGATTTCTTATCTCTGTAAGTTATTGAAGAGAATGCATGTGACGTTAATTTCTAGTTCAGGCACCATCTAGTGGTCCCTTCATTTTCATCATTCTGCCGCCTAGTATTTCGAAAAGTGGATTTGCACTGCACCAAGCGCTGATTAGTGATTGTTCAGTGAAAACTAAAGTTTTGGGAGCCCAGCCTTCTACCAGCAGTAAATTAGCAAATTTTAAATTTTATGAGGTACGCCTCCTGTTTAACTCTATCATTTTATAATCAGTTTCAGACACTACTCCCCCTCCGGCAGTGAGCAATGGAAGTCCCAAACTAGTTGAAGCAGGCAGCACTAAACAAATTCTTCAGAAACTCGTAGAAATTCGAAGCCTGCCTGCATTTGCACAAGGAATCTCTGAAGCAAAAGTGCTTCATGACCGATTGTTTGCCTTCACTAGGTGAGTCAATTCGATAAATTACACGGTAGACGAAGGTGGACAAGCGTCAATTTGCCGCTTCAGCAAGCAGCTTTTTTCGCCATTTTTTACAATTTTTTTTGGACAAAGTCCATCGGCAAAAACGTAGTAATAGGGGTCCGATGATTTTGCATGAAAAATCTCTTGTTCACACTCCTAGCTTAATCTAGGTGAGACACAACGTGACCTTCCCTTGTTAGATGAATTTTCTGCGTAGAGAGCAAGGATAAACTTTTTCCGATAAACTTTTTTTCAGGAATGTTTTTCAATCGAGCTCTTCAAAAGAGAACTCTCATTTTCAGCGGTAGGTACAAGGGGAAAAGCAGCACTAAGCCCTATTGAGAAGCGAGACCTTGCAAACTGCACCCAATGCAGTTTCGCTTTTGTGTGTGTGCGTTTTCTGATGTGATTTTCTAGCTTAAAATTGACAAGAATTAATTAAACCCTCTGTGTACCCCTGCGTTTTAAAATATTACAAAATACTTTTATGTAGGGAAAATTTTCTCAAATTTTTGTAGTAAATTTTTCAAAAATTGTCTATTTTTGTCAAAGAATCAAGAACTCCTGAGTAGGTAGCTAAGGACTTGCCCTGTTAAGAAATGTCTTTTCAGTTCCTCACCACCACCTTTATCATGAAGTGATGTTTTCTTCTCTTTTTTCTAGAATAAAGAGAGGTAGCCTCAGTTTTTTGGTAGCATTTAATCCCACCGATGAAACAGTTTTTGCTGATTTCTCTGAAATGAAGAGCATTCCCTCTGACCTGACTGTGGAGGTTTGGTCTCGACTGCTTTCACCGTTTCCTATCGAATTGACGTAAGTCTCTCTCCCAAGTTCTTAAGTTAATTTTGAAAATAAATCCAGTCTTCTAAGGGTGTCAAAAATTAAGCTAACACTCTGATCTACTCTAGTATTTTGGAAAACCTGGAGGAAAATCTGTTCAATCAAAATTAAAACTGTGCGATTAAGGATTTTCGAATTTGATTACAATTAAAGAAATTAACTGCAATTACCATTACAATTGGGAATAAAAGTGCATAATGATACAATTTTGTCATCTACATCTTTTTGTGTGATTTTTGTCTTTTTGAATATGAAGTTAAGGTAGATTCTTGAAGAATTTTTCCAAAGACTGAGAAAGCTGATAATATTCCTCCGCTATTTTTTTCCCCCTCTTTTTTTTTAGTGTTGATTCATTATCGTTTATTTCTAAAGAAACAAATGTCAAGAGACAAGAGATAATTGGATTGTAGGGATATTTTCACAGGGTTGTAACCATGTTTAGTGCAATATTTACCGTTAGAGACTTACAGTGCGCTTCCGTAGGTTCAAGATAAATTCGAATGAACTTGACAGAAATGTCAAATAAAAAAGGGTAGACAATGCAGAATCTCATGAATTCAAATAACAATTCAAATTCTACTCCTGACTCGGCAATGGACGACCAGACAAGGCACGAATTCAAGCATTCTGATACATGTTGCTTAACCAGAATTTTACGTAGAACACGATTCGGGCAACGAAAATTACTGAAACTAACTCCTGATAAAGATATTAACCTATTTATTTCACATTGGTTACGCGGATTTTGAACTGCCCGCTCACAAGAAACTCAAAGCTCTATGTGAGTCAAATCGCGCACTACAACAGTTTCAGCAAGCCTCTCAATCGAGCACTGTTCATTTCCCACCATGTGTTGTACAAATTATAAGCAATTTGCTACAGCTGGCCCAAACGTCAAAATTGAGGTTGCCAGATTTTCATATCGCAAAGACTGTCGTGATAATGTTCAGTGCGCGATGTGAATCACGTAGAGCACTGAGTTTTATTGAGCGGGTGGTTTGAATTCACGCATCAGGAATCATTAAATATCTTTGTAAGGAGTTGATTTCGGTAATTTTTGTTGTGCGCATCGTGTTCTACGTAAAATTTTGGTTAAAAAACATGTATCAGAATGCTTAAATTCGTACCTTGTCTAGTGGTCCATTCCTATATTTTCTGATGCTCCTATCTCTGTTAATAAGAGCTCTGAAATTTGAAAATGAATTTGCTCTATAAGTGCCTCTTTCAGCTGTCCATTTCACTTGTCATTCTCTTACTTTCCCATGTAGTCTTTCTTCTCTCATGCCAAAATTATTTTTTTCTGTTCACTCTCTGCCTAAAATATAAAATATTAGTCAAGTCTTTCATTTAAAACCCTAACATATGAGACGTCATTCTCAACGTGAGTAATTTTCTGTTTGAAGATTAAACTTACGATGCTTAAAAATATCTTAATTTGACTCATTTATTCCCATAGCCCATCTGTGAATTTGAGACTAGATGCCACTTAGAGGCAACTTGAAGGAATTGCTTCCATGTTTTTTTTTTTTTTTCATTTTAATTTTCCAACTTTCTTAATTTGTTTTTTCAGCGACACGATTAGAAGTAATGCTGCGATAATACCCCCGGAAACAGCTCTTCTTGTTTCTTTCATGCCACAAGTGTAAACACCACTCCACATTTTTGCCTCGCCATGTGTAACCAAGACAATAATGAACCTCTCATGAGTCATCGGTTGTGCTCCACATATATTATGTATCCTGACATTTTATTCATAGCTATCATCGATTTTTTTCTTGCATTTAATTTTTGCCATTAATTGATTAAAAGGATTGCATTTAAATTTCAAGTTTGAATTTTTTATTTTTAGTTTCATGTGGTTTTAAGAAAAGGGTAAAACCCTTTGACCGCCCACTGTTTCTACGTTAAACATGAATGCTAAACTTTACAGCAGGCCATGTTTAATATTGTTCAGTCTCGCAGTGTTTTTCAAGTTAATGGTGTGCATAATGCTAGGATACAAAAGGCTAGCAGGAGCAATAGAGCTACTTAAGGTACTTAAGTCATGACTAAAAAATGTAACTGGATAAAACTTATTTTTTTCCTTTTTGTACACACATGTACAAAATTTTATTTTTAATAACAGCCAAGTTTGAGAAACATTAGAAATAATGTCAATATATTGAAAACTGTCTCTTTGTTTCAACTCTCATCACAAGATACCTCGAGATAGTTACGTAAATGTGACATCATGTTTTTCATATAAAATATTAAGTTCAACAGTTCAATTTCTAATTTCATACAGACAATTCCTGATTTAGAGTTTCCGATAAAATGTAAGTTTGTAGAAGAAAAGCTGGTGGGTTGTGTTGATTTTGATAGATTCTAGATACGTGAAAGACACCGAGAGCAGACATGTGTATTAAAAAAAAGAAAATTAAAAAAATGAACAGTAACTCATGCTCTCTTAAGGGATTTCTTGTTGCTTTAAAAAAACTTATTGTGTATAGGAGGACCCTGCCTCTTCTTTTATGGTCTACTGCTCAATGCGAAAATTACAGACAGTGCATTCAAATCAGGGAGGAACTTTTCCTTATGGAAAAAGTGTACATCCTCATGAGTAAAAATTTAAATCAATCTTTAAAAGGTCTAAAAATAAATACAATATACTTTCTTAAAAAAGTAAAGGTAAATACCTTACCTGAGGTCACAGGGATAACCATGTAATTATCCAATATTGAATTTTGAGCCCCCTGTAGTAACTTTCATTGAAGTTAATGACTTAAGAAAATACCAAAATCATTAGAGGACTATACTTGGAATACTACGAAATTTGGCGCCAGCTAAGGATATTTTTTGATGATGTTCTGTGTAACCTCCTGAATACGATGAGCTTTTAAAATTAAACTTCCTTTGAGCCATTCTCAAGAAAAGCGGGACTGAAAGGTGACTTTTTCGACTTTCAACACTCGACCTTCTTCCAAAGCTGAAGAATCGACTAACCAGTCGATTATTCAGCCTGATAAAAGGCAATGCGTGGCTTCTTTGGGCACTCAAACGACAAGACTGACTAATCATATAGCTCCATTTCACCGCAGTCTTGTTTTGTCTACCAGACAAACAGAAAATTTCATTAATTAGACTGCAGTGAGGAAAGAAAAGATCTCTTTGGTCACCAAAAAGATGTTGCAACATTCCTACTTGATATTGCATGCAATAATGCCGAAAAATTCACTTTTCCGCCCCGCTCTTCTCGAGTCTGACTAATTGAAAGTTTTATTAAAAAAGTTCATTGTGTTCAGAAGGAAGTAATGGAATATTGAAAATTAACCGACGCCAAATTTCTTCGTATTCCAAGCTCGGTCCTTTCTTTTGGTTTTCAAACGCATGGTTAGCATACTGGAAGCATTTAACATTTTACAAAAACCAAGATCATCTTCAGAGAACTAATTTTTATCAATTTATCGAGAACGTATTTACTCTTTTACTACTATCTCACAATTTCAACTATGAAACTGCTACGGTTAGTGGTTCATTTACTCACTAACCAAAAAAAGGCTCTTTATACAAGCTCTCATTGTTGACATCAGGACTCAAAAATCATTTTCTAATATAAAGAACATAACACTTGAAGCATTGGAAATTCCTCGCACTTAAAATTTTGGAATTCAAGAAATTGTCCAGCAAACATGTGACCATCTCCTTTCCTCTGTTCATGATGCTGTTTTCCATAGATTGAGAAAAGAATGTGTTGTGTAGTTTTGAGCCCATGATGATTGATAAAGTATTAGTAGGTGTGATAGTAGCGACAGTGCCAGTCATTGCCCAAGGATGTTGTGTTATGAAACGAATGGGAAAAAGGAAAACGTGCATGTGTCACGGAGCTACCCAGCAGAGAAACGACAGATTTCCTCATTGATCTGATGATGTCATGTCCGCCAACACGTAATCAACATGTAATACTTTCTACAGGCAGTAAGTTGAAAACATAATTATGAATAGGAGAAGAAGAAATTTTTGAAAATCATAGTATCAAAAATGAAACAATTTTAAGTATGAGAACTTCCTGATGCTTCAAGTTTAAAATCATTCATGCTACTATCAGAACCTGCATCAGATAAGTCAGCTTTTGCTTATTTTTTATTTACGAATGGCCAATTGGCTATGATCGGAACAGAAGGTTGATCAAAAGCATCAAATATAAAACATAAATCGGTCCATACAGCACAAAGGTCTGAATAACAACTGCCAATTTATCTGGTGCAAGTTTTGCCGATACCTGAGAGAGGAGAGATTTAAAAAAAATCATGAATTTTATAAATATATACAGAAAAAACTTCCATGAACACGAAACTTGTAGGTTTGGAACTCAAAACAGAAAAATAGAAAAGAAGGATGAAACACAGTCCGTTCCAAACGAAAATGAAGAGCTGGTCATGCATTCAATTAATCCGCGGAGTCTTTGAAAGTAATAGACTTAACAATACTGAAATCAACAAGAAATTTTCAAAAATGTGCAGTCATTCTGTGAACATCAATTATATCTTCTAGCAAATCATCCACTTTAGATCCGATCTTTCTTCCAACTTCTATTCGTTCTTTGATTGACAAGTTTAAAAATACAAAAACCAATTCTCCATCGACAATGCCTCTTGAAGGATTACCAAGAAGTCTTCTACTACTTTTGAACACTCTGTAAAAAAAGAAAGAAAGCAAAATGCATTGAAAAGATGAAATCATTACCACAGTTTAGTGTCAGAAACTATTTACATGGTTTAAATGAAAAACGATTAATTAAAAAAATAGACATTTACATGCTTTTTTCCTCTTACAAAAAAAACTTCATGTCAAGAGGGTAATTTTGAGGTCCTACATGCTATACTCCTCTTTTTAAAGTATCCATACTGAGAAAAATGTATTTGTGCTCGTTGTTCTTTATAATTTTATCAATCAAAATTGAGTCATGGGAAGGTTGGGAGGTTAATTTTCCGGAATCGTCATTGGTGCTTTCACTGCGAGACCTAGATACGTGATGACAGTGTTGAAAAAATACAAAGCTTTCAGGATTGCTCATTAAGCTCTGACCATTCAGTAAAAAGAAATTTTAAAAAAATAATTTTGATTTTTGAAGCAATATTTTCTGCTTTCGTGAAGTAATATTTGAAAACTTTTCGATAAAAAACATACACTTGTTTCAGGATATCAAGATCAATGCTAAATTATCCTGGATTTAAAATTAAATCTAGGTCTAGGAAACCACAACGGGCAGAACTACACGAGGTGCAGGCTGTGATTCAAACACCATCAGTAAAATTTATCAGTAATAAGCCCGAAACCAAGGAAAAATAATAAGATCAAAAGATTCAATTACCTATAAGCCCTAGGATTGAGAGCAGCTGTATGAGGAATATGTGTGTGCAAAACATTTTGCAACATAAGTAAGCGCCGGTAAGTTTTCTCCGAGACTGGTAGAACAAATCCAAGCCCTCCATCAAGTGTTGCGAACATGGTTACATGGCGTTTTTCAAAAACCACCTTTTTGTCATCAGGCAAATCGCTTGTTCTGCATCGAATCCTAAAAAAACTATTAATGTGTTGACCTACATGAAAATCAGCCTTTCTAAGTAACTTTTGTCCACCCATACTCTCCAATGACTCAGGCTGGTACATGTATAAAACTATATTCTTTTCTCTATCTGAAACTAGAAAGCCCATTTGAGAATTTTCCAGGAGAAATTCAACAGCATAGATTTCGGCCGGTCGGAAATCGCGACTAACAAGAGATAAAGTTCTGTACTCTTCTTGAAACCTAAGCAAAGTGATAGACTTGTAGACATCAGCTATTAATATTAAACTTTTTATACACAATAATTGATGAACATACACTTGCGTATCAATAAAGGCTATTCCAACTAAATCATTATCTTTCAATTGCCAAATGTATATTTTTTGACCAACAGCTGATACTAAAAAACCCAATACGTGATTAATAGCGGACACAGGGCCTTTTTGCTCTTTGGAGTATAGAACTTTGATCTTGTTTTTTGTCAAAGGTTGCCCAGGCTCAGGTACAACTTCAATAATGTCGAACAACAAAATTCTTCCTTTACTTGTGATATCCTCTGAGTAATTGTAGTTGGTGCCGACAGCCATGTAACCTTTGAAACCACTTCTAGTACCTTCATATGCCAATGAGACGTTTTTTAAACACAGAGCATGTTCCCACTCTTCAAGCTCCACATTTGTGTTGGGAATAAGTTCCCATGAAACTGGCGAAAACAGGTTAATAGTAAATTTATCAAGATAGGGCCATGGAAAACGTTCATCACGTTCTTCTGTTGACAACTCTTTGTCTTCACCATTGAATTTGTAATACTTAGTTGTCAGCTCTGCTGTGCTTGTTACAATACAGTATGTTTTCGTTTCAAGATGGTAAGCCACAAAATGAGGAGTGCAGCGGACAGGAACTTTGCGAACTGGCCATGGAGCATCGTAGGAAAGATGAGTGGGAAGGATGCTTATTCTAAGCTCTGATTTCCGGTTGAAGTAGACAAAACCTTGTGGACAGTTAACATTGTGGAATGGGGCAAAGCATGCAACTGGTCCATCGATACTCATGGGATGAGTTCTCAGTTCACCTCTAGATGTCAGAAATAGCCAGTGAGGAGCTGGTCCCGAAATGAAGACACCATTGTACCCAGATATATCACTGAAATAGCGCATTTGAGAAACAAAAACTTCATCGCCTCTCTTCCTTGCCGTTGACAGGCCTCGAAATATTATATTGTGAGGAATCTTGGAGAATCTTAGCTTAAGGCCACCTTTACAATGCCTGAAAACTTGGTAAATGAAAAGTTCCTCTTCCAAACGAATCAATAGCAAGGGCCGTGATCCTCGATTCCCTAATGCAACAAGAAGAATTTCTCTCATGCTGCTTTCTTGACTTGGAGTATCACTTGATCTCAAAGCTGCAACTTCAGGGTAATTGTCAATGAGACTATCTTTCATCACTTGACTGCCATTGTCTCCATCCACTATTGCATAGCAAAATTTAAAATCAGGAACTGAATAAATTTCAAGGAGTCCATTTTGGCGCGCTAAGACGAGCCAGTAGGTTGGTTTTAATTCAAGTAAATACTTTTGCCACCAGTAGCTTTGTTGAAAATTAGATCTTATGTTGAAATCAGAGGGTTGGAAGGTATCTGAATTCAAGGGAGTAGATGAGTCACCATACAGTAATTCATCCTCATCATCTACGGATCTAGCATTCTCTTCTGATCCTTTATTTTTGGGCTCATGAATATCTTTCTCATGATCAGGAATCACTCGACTGAAGAGTCCACTTACGTCTCTGTACAAACAGAAACATGCTGTGTAGGGCTTCAACGGGATTTGAGAAGGCCGCGTCACAACAAGTTTCCATGTGCCTAGACGTGATTCTCTGAGAGTCAATAAAAGAATCTGCCGATCCTCTGTAAGAATTATGACATATGGATCTGCAAGCGAAACTTGGATGAGAGGTGATCCCAAGTCTAGAGGGATATGCTGTACTTGCTCTGCCCCTTGGAGTAATCGCACCCCATTTGGTGAGACTTGAATGATGAACTTGTTACCTCCTAGATTGCCAGCAAATATTGTCGGGTCTTGCGTGAAGAACCCTGAATTCTCTACCTCATTAATTTCAGTGTCTGTTTTAAGGACCATTGTGTTGTCTGCTTGACTAAGGATGAGGAAAGAGTGAGCTTGTTCATCAAAAACTTTTTTGTCATTTCCAATGACAGTCCACATGTCAAGACATCCTGGCAGTTCGAAGGTTGTGATAACTTGAGGGCGCAAAGAGCGCTGCAAGACGCACAGTGCTCCATTCTTTCCGTACCCTGAAGTGGTTACAAGCTCCACATCTGGTTCAGCAGTATTTATGAATTCTTCGGAGAGAAAAGCAGGTTCTCCCATGGAAACTTGTCCGATTGGACCTACATTCAAGAGACTGTCACAAACCTCGAAAACATACGATGACACAAGTTGTAAAGATGTTGCAGTTTCTGTGCCGTAAACTTCTAGTTCATCAATATCACGAATATCTGACACATCAGATGCCATCCAGTCACCAAGAGCATCCAAACGTCTTTTCTTTGATGGTTGGTCTCCCGCTCCTAGAGTATTGGTGACAGTACTTTGTTCTTTAACATAGAATTTCAGTAAGAGGGAGTTACCAAGACGCGACCCTAGAAACAAATAGCTGTCTTCCCATAAACAAAGACAAATTGTAAGAACACTTGCAGCAGATTTTTCAAAATGAAAATTTCTAATACTCCTCATACTGTCAACGAACAAAGTCATCACATACAATTCACCACCTTTCAAGGAAATGACCAACTGATTGGTGGCAATGAAAGTTCCTTTGGCTCCTTCCAATGTCATCACAACGCCTTCTTGCTTCTTCAGTGGAAAGCTTGTGCTTTCATGCGCTATACTGTTTAAAGAGACACCGTAAGGAGGAACACTTTGATTTAAATATATCATAGAGTTGATGGCAAAAATTAGAACACCGCCTAGCGGTTTGGAGACAGGAATAGCCTGCGAGCAATCAAATGGTAAATTTGAGACTGACCAAATGACTGGGTGGACTTTTTGATGAAGATTCAATGATATAGCTACCATGACACATGTATCTCGTCTCACTGATATTCGCCTGAAAAAAAAGAAGCAGAAATGTAAACAAGGTATTCATTCAAAAATTCCTTCATAAGATTAGGTTACATTTCTAGGTTTTGTCTGGTATAATAAATATATACATTGTTTGATGATCAGATCAATGTATTACATATATGTGTGGATGCATTCTTGCAAATGCTTGCTCTAGTTCATTTTTGTGATTTTAAATTTAGTTTTCATGATTTTTTGGCTTGGCTTTCCTCTTGGGATAGAGTGGATTTAGCGCTAATATGACTCCCTGTTTTACATCTTATTCATATAACTGAAAGATGCTACAAATTTTGTTGACTCGACACTTATATCTAATTTGATGACCTCTCAGGCATTGAATGAGTGCAGAGAGAGTTTATACAATGACAACTATCAAAATTTTAGATTCTCCCACATCCAAACCGGTCATTTAAAAAAAGATGGAGCCACATGAAGACAATGTAATTTTTTCTAAGATAGTCTCTCCTGTAAAATACTAACTTTCTTGATAAGCTTTAATTTTAAGGGCCAATAATGGAGAGAGAAATTAAAGAGAATTTGAGCAAATAAAATAAGGAATCATGATTTACCCTGAGAACGTTTTCATTGGCTCATAGAGAATTAAAAGTGTTGGCTCGTAGTATCCATGTAGAAACTGGATGTCTATGACGTTATCCATTTTATCTTCCACCTCTGCTAAAGTCACAATGTACGAGTCTAAAATCTGATCTTTTGACTCCTGGCTCAGTGTTTCAGGATCATCAAAAACAGTTTCTTTCCGAAAAGGCAGAATCAAAAGTTTCCGACCGTAAAGGAGCATCACAGCACACCGACCCTCTGGGTCAACTCGCAAAGATGGAATGTGGTAGTGTTGAGTCCAGCCACCCTGCAAAATTCCACAACAATACATTCTATACGATGGTGATACTTGAACAGTTTATCACTTTAAGATTTGTAAGTCTCTTACATACTGCAGTTACTTTCCGAGGATTGATAAAATTTTCATGGCTTCAATGAAAATGGGAGTTAGAAAAACCAGATACTCTGTAAAACTGCCTCAGTTGCCTCTCTGATTAAATGAAATTAACGTTGCTGTCAGCAGCATATCAATGATCAAAGTCCAAAACCACGTATCTCCATTGTGATCTTTCAAAATTTTCACTTCTATTTTATTTTTTTGACGAGAGACAGGTCAACTTCCTACCTTGAAATGTGTACAGAATATTTTGATGATAGAGAGGAAAAATGAAGGAACTTTCCAAGAAATTATGTTGACTACTTTTCCAAGGGCTTAAGAAAAAATTTTGACAGGAAGTCTAGGACATTGCGACCAGAGATACAAGGTTTTGTACTTTGGCGATTGACATTCCTCTTATTAAGTCTATTCCTTTGATTACATTAGTTAGATTGCATTTTGCAAAAAGGAACCAAGAGCATTTCAATGTTGCTACGATTGTGTGACTTAACATTCTTTGTAACAAAATCACTGAAATCCAGAAACAATGAAATTTACAAAGTTATTTTTTGTCTTGAATTACTATTTTATTGGGAGGAAAGATAAAACGTGTTTGGATGATCGGTTTATACTTAGAAGGTAATAAAGTTGCACAATCTTAGCGACATTGGAATGCTCTTGGTTCCTTTTTGCAAAATGCGATCCATTTTTTGTTATGCGCAGAATTTTGATGTTGCCTCAGATGAATATTTGATGACTTATATATGGATTGCATTTTGCAAAAAGGAACCAAGAACATTCAAATGTCGCTAGGATTGTGCAACTTACATTCTTCACAATACAATGGCCTGTTGCAAACTTTTGCTGAGCAAAACTAAGATTGTTCCTACAGATAATGCCTCAAAAATCACGATGAGCGCATCGGCAAGTCTGAATGCACTCATAACTTCACAATCTGCGTAAGAAATTTGCGGTTTTTTGAGCTTCCCTCGAAAACGATACTACGGTACAGTGAACATTTGTAAGGATCGTTCCATTGCGACAATACTCATCATGCCGACGCCAGTCGCCAAAACACGTGTGATGGACGAGATAACACTTGAACAGATTAAACCAGATAACAATCGGCGTGTTACGTTCATATTTTCCTCGCCCGCTTAATTGACTTGAACTCTCCTCGAATTACGCGAGGAACTGCGCAAGCGTCGCCATGATGAATATTGCCGACGATGGAGCGACTCTCTAACAAAATGTTCACTTTGCAGTAGTATCGTTTTTGATGAGAGCAACGAAGAAGTCGAATATCATTGAAAAAAAATGCACAATCGTCGAATATCATTCAACGGTGAATGATATTCGATCGCGAAAATTCGCTTAATTACTGGAATCATGCAAAAAATTGAATATATGAAGGTAATTTTTGTCATGAATTCATAGTTTATTGAGAGTAAGTAAAGGTGAATCTTGTTTAGATGATTAGTTTATATTTGCGAGGTAAACCAAGATGCACCATCTTAGCGACATTGGAATGCTCCTGGCTCCTTTATGCAAAATGCAATCCATATAATGATTGGTGTCTCTGACTGCCTATTCCATTGTAATTTTCTTTCTGTGTGAAAAAAACTCTTGGTTTGCAAAATGGTAAGAGAATCTCAGTAAAAAATGGCAATCCCTACACAGAAAAACAAAACCTTACACCAAATCCAAGGCATTTAAGCCTATCGGATATTTACCAATAACTCTGTTCAAATCTGTTATACAAATACAATATATCAGCAAAAAAGGTGTGACAGAAGTAGCCACCAAAAAGTACGATTAAAGACAGATAGACCGACAGAAAAAATTACAGTGCGAAGAAAGGCAAAGAAAAATCTGAATACTTACTTTTGTGTCTTCTGTCTCAAACTGCTGAAGAAAAAGAGTCCTGAGATCATGAGTGTCTGGATCGTACTCTACAATACTTAGTTTAGCATCTTTAAACGAGATAATCAATGAGTCACGAACTGAATTGTTCAGTGCAACTGCTTGGATGGACATGATGTTGCCAAAAAGTGAGTATTGAGCGAGGCATTCTAGTTTCAATTTTGGTGGCTTCCCATCTGAAATACAAAATTTTACAGAAAATTATAGGCAATGAGAGAATTCAACTTCATAAAAGCCAAATAAAGTGGCAAAATCAAAAAAGAATCAGGGAGATTTTTTAAGATCAAAATTATGTGTTAGTAGGATACTAAACACAAGAGGAAAATAAGTAGTAAAAGTTAGGGTGGAACAAAAGATAGATTGCAGCGTATCATTTACTATTAATTTTTTAGTTTGATTTCAATCCTAAAAGTAAAGTCAACTACATAAGCAGTTTGATGAAAATGTGGAATGTATTAATATGTCCAGATCTAAGGATTCCTTTTTGGAGGGGGCACAGGGGCTTGCATTAATCTTCATTTTTTTATAAATTCAACTATAGCACCTGAACATTTTTTAATCTATTCTGTTTCCCTAATGAACATGTTTTGCCATGTGGCAGTTGGAATGAATTGAGTAATTCAAAAGAACACCTTCTCTTCAGCAAGACTTTGCTGGACCTTCAACTACCAAACGCTATTTAGCATATCTCCCATGGACAGAAAAGTGATTACAAACTCTAAATTCATTTAGCCTGGAGAGGTAACAGACCAAATAAATCAGGCGTGAATCTAGATTCATCAAAAAAGGTCAAATTCAAAATAACGAAACTATCATCTCATTCTAACATTTGATTAACACTACTATTAACTTCAATATCTTGATGTTTACTTGAGAACATCACAAAAATGTTTGATCAACCTCATTGCTCCAAAGAAGAACTCTTCAGGATTTTCAACAGCTAATGACAGTTGGCACAACAGCTGCCATGGAACTTTCAGTCATGAATCAGTTACTATGAAATCAATCACAGACTTTAACTTCTGGCTCTTGCATACAGCAAATCTTTTGCACCGCACTTGACCTCTAGTCAACTATTTTGCCTCATTTCCTTAATAGATAATTTTACGCCTCAGCTTGCTGGGAGTAGCTTGTTGAGTAAGTTGCAAATCTATTGCAAATCAAACACGAGACAAGTGACGAGGCGACCGGTACCTACAGTACTCACTGCAGCAGGCCTGTCGTAGCTTTTAGGTTTAAAAAACTTTTACCTGCAATGATAGATTTCTTGTCTTGCGGCTCAAAATCTGGAATGAGTCCATACACCCGCACAACATTTGCACCAACAACAACTAAGGACTTCTCAAATCTGTTGAAAAAATGGCACGACACTGCGTGCTCAACAGCTGTGGGTGGATGGGTTTGTTTGTATATAGAGAACATACTTATCACAATGCAAAGAATTAAACCAATTGAATGAGAAAGTGAATAAAAAAATAATGATAAACATTTACATTCTAGCAGATTTTAATAAAACCGGGACCGAGTCTGCCAGACCGGGCGCATTGTTTATTATTGATAAAGAATGAGGTTATCTCTTGCAAGCTTGCACAAGCTCACGAGCCAAATTACTCTAGAGGTGTTAGTAACTAAGTTCATTTTAAGTCTTTTCGACAGTAGAGCTGCTGAAATTTGAGAAAGGTTTTCAAATAAATTTTAATTTTATGTATGACAAGTTTCAAAATATTTAACGGGGAAATTTGTGTGAAACCAAGCCTTCCTCCGTATGTGTTGCAGCGTAGCGAGACATCTGAAATAATTGAAAGCTCGCAGTGGTGGCCCACCTGGAGAATGCACACAACAACTTTTCAAAGCTCCAGCGAAAGCAACGTGACTCAATCGTTTCGTCGCGAGCGTGATAAGAGCGAAAGCGTAGCACAGATCGCCTGTTGCTGACTTCGTAACGTGAAGTTCAACTTTATAGTGATTACGGTGGAACTATGTCAGCTTTCAGAGTTTAACATCATCGCTATGAATTGTTTTAGTGTGCGTGCTGTCGAACTCCGAAATTTCGGTGAACAGTTCAGTGATTCAAGTGCTGCAGAAGTTCTTCGTGTGGGATAATTACTATCAATGGCTCGCTGATTTTCTCGTTCAGCTACTCCCTGATGGAAAATGGTAATTATTTTACGCCTCTCATTTATCCATCCTAACTTAATTGTCGTTTTCTTTGTTTGCCTCTCCAATATCTGATAAATCCTTGCGGAAAGTGCTGTGGCCATTTAGAGGTTAGATCAGAATAGCATGATCCTTTTTCTATTTTTATTTTTTATTTCTATTTCTGTCAATTAATATTCACCTCCAAATTCATATGTCTTTGTTCATGTCTTGTTTCTAAATGAAAGCCAAGATATGGTTAAGTGTATCAGGACAAGCAACTGTAAATGCTAATGTAGGAATTTGGCGTGAACTGGTTTTTGAGGCTCTGGTGATTATTTCAACTCTTAAACCTCTCTTCCCTATATCAGTACTAGATTTTATTCCTGCAGTAGAAAATTCCATGATTATTGAATCAGGTCAAGTAATTTGGGAAGCAGTCTTTAATTTCCCACAAGAAATAAATTTTAGGGGAGAGCCGGGCAAAGTGGAACACTTTTTTTCAACGCGCTACAGAAAATTTGTCTCAACTACCTAAAACATTCTGTTTATTTACAATTGAAGTTTCATCGTTTTTTTATCAGAAAAAGGTAAAAGAAGCCGGAAAAATCTTCAAAAAGCGCCAAGAAAATTAAATTCAAAAAAAGAGGCCAAATTCCACTTTGCCCGACTTAAGTCGGGCAAAAAGGCAAAGTCAAAGGCAAAGTCGAGCAAATTATTAATACAATTTCAAGGGGCGGTGAGAGCTTCTTCTTAAAAAAAAAAATTAAAAAATGAAAACAAGTTTTGGGAATTTTTTGAAAGATTTTAAATTTTCAAATTTGAAATTTTCTGAAAGAGCATTTTTTAAAATTTTGATTTTCTTTGTAGGTGACCCTTACATAATCTTTAAGCATTTCCTAAAGTTTCATTGTGGGCCGCCAAGCGGTTCCCAAGTTACAGCAATAAATACGTACCGTAATCCCACTTAAGAAGCATCATACCTACATACATAAGCCATTCGGGTGGTTCTTATTTTTCGACTTTTCGAAAATCAAATGTCTGACACCCCCCTTCATAAAGTTGTCTTTTGGTGTGAAATGAATGCACAAAAAGTTTCAGCCGGATCGGATCATCCTTAAGTGGTGCCGCCATTCCCGACAAGTCTCCAAGCGGGAACTTCAAAACTAGGACAATAGCGTTTTTCCGTCATTTGGCGAATTTTTTCCCCCCCTTTAAAATGTAGCCACGGCTTTGAAATTTTTTTAGGTCACTTGGGAGGTTAGGGACCACTTTTAGGGACTTCGGGGTCGTCAGATGCGGGTTACTTAAGTCGAGAACCCATACCACCTTTTTTGGACCTCCTCGCAAATTTGGTAAACCAGCATTTTATCGAGCTCCCTACCCTGCTCCCCCCGGTCCCCCAACAAATCAGATTTAAACTACGGAAATCCTGTTTTTCAACTCAGAATCCCCCTTTTAGCTCCTCAGCTCGGGGAGCTTCGGGATGAAAAATTACGATTCCTTGGAGTCGATTCTCCGGTCCGTAATAACCTCGTCGGACGTATCGTAACCGAAAGAAAATCCTGGTGCGGGTGATTTGGAACACCCTGTATGTGCTTTTCCTGCGTGAACTTGATGAATAACCTCTGCATGCAGTTTTAAGTAGGTTGTCAACTTGATTGGGGACTTGGAAATGCGACGCCAAACATACTTTACCAATAAATGATCGGCAAAGCAGGAAAATAATTCTAAAATAGTCGCGTATTTTTTAATGTTCACGGAAATGTGAAATAAGGAATCATCATTGGTCAAAGCGGACACCAAGAGCGCAACTATTCGGACTCCGGAATCATAGTCTCGTGGTATAACGCGAAAATGAAGGCAAATCTGAACTTCTTCCCTGTCTCAAATTACTGAATCTCCTAAATGTAGGTATTAAAGTTCGCATCATCAAATGCATAAAATCAAGCACGCAACTATTCAAACTCCGGAGTGGGTCTGTGGTATCACGCGAAAATGAAGGGGAAATCTTAGCTTTTCGCCTGTCTCAAAGGGTAACCTAGAATAAAAGCGGGTTGATAAAAAACTTTGTGTTGTGTTACTTTTGGTTAATATAGGAAGTGAAACGCAAACCAACACAAATTTTGTGTCGACTTCAGTAAAGTTTGCGGTGATTTAGCGCAGAAAAGAACGGAGTGACTGGGAAAGTGCATTCTTCCGATTACGACGTTGGTATTCTGCCGTGCTAAGGAAAAACGCCGTATGAAACTTCAGGCGTTGCCAAATTCCCGTGGCAAATCATTAATTTTCATGAAAATTTATGAATATTTTTCTGTCAATTTCTCAGATAATTTTGTTTGTAATTTGATCTAAAGTGTCTGAAAATTTCGAGGACAATGGACCACTAGATAAGGTACGAATTTCAGCATTCTGATACATGTTTCTTAACCAAACTTTTACGTAGAATACGACACGCACAGCAAAAATTACCGAAATTAACTCCTTACGAAGATATTTAATGATTCTTAATGCGTGAATTCAAACCACCCGCTCATGAAAACTCAATGCTCTACGTGATTCACATCGCGCGCTAAACGTTATCATGACAGTCTCTGCGATATAAAAATCTGGCAACCTCAATCTTGACGCTTTGGCTCAGTTATAGCAAATTGCTAATAGTTTGAACAACACATGATGGAAAATGAACATTGCTCGATTGAGAAGCTTGCTGAAACCGTTGTAGTGGGCGATTTGACTCACGTAGAGCTTTGAGTTTCTTGTGAGCGGGCAGTTCAAATTCCTCGTAACCAATGTGAAATAAAAACGTTAATATCTTCGTTAGGAGTTGGTTTCCGTAATTTTCGTTGTGTGAATCGTTTTCTACGTGAAATTCTGGTTAAGAAACATGTATCAGATCGCTTAAATTCGTACCTTGTCTAGTGGTCCATTATTCAAAATTTTTCTCAAAAATAAACATTTTATCGTAAGAAATTTGGCAACCCTCGAATGTTCATACGGCGTTTCTCCTTAGCACGGCAGTATTCACCTCTCGTATTTTATTAAATTTTTTCAAGAAAAGTAGCCGGCATTTCTCTTGAAACTGTCAACCAAAGGCTAGGGTTATTTTGTGTTTTGCTTCCCGTCCCTGGTAAAAATTGGCAGTTGAATCTGTGTTCCAAAATACCATAGACCTACAGCCGGCTGTAAGATTTCCAATAGCTTCTTTAGCCGGCCACACAATTTCTTATAGCCTTCTATAGCCGATGACGATCAAGCAACAGCCAGGCGATAAAGTGTATTACTAGGACTTTGGACTTTTTGGACTACTGCTCTCTTTTTGGGCTGTAGTATCTTGATTTATTTTGCGACGAAAGCTCCGTACTTTTGACGTATGCCTGCCATTACTAATATATTAGAGCGCCTTCAGTTTCGTATGATACTGTGCAATACCTCTGGTGTGAAATAGTTGCTTCAAGCGCCGTGGCAGGCGGGCAGCTAGCGCGAAACACGCATTGGCGCCTACAAACCTAACAGGGATACTTCACGCGTTGCGCAATGCGTGAAGTATCCACGTTAGGTTTGTAGGCGCCAGTGCGTCGCCGCTCCGCTTCGTGTTAGGCTCTAATATTTAATCTGGCGGAGTCAGCGTTATTCAACTCATGATTTTGAAATGTTTGCACATCCTGTATGGATTATTCTCATTTTAATTGATGAAAAAATATATGTATTAAAGGAAAGATATAATGTGTGTTTTGTAAATATTAAGGTGGTTCCGTATCAAATTTAATGATTTCCAAAGCACACGAATTTCTACACAATTTCTTTTAGCCTTTTATAATCTATGGCAAAAAAACAACAGCCAAGAAATAAAGTGTAAAGCCCGGCGATAGGAACTATAGCCGGGCTGCATAATTTTTTATCGCTTCGTATAGCCCGGCCGTATGATTTTCTCCGCATTCTGCAGCCAGCTATATGATTTTCTGTAGCCTTCTTTAGCCGGCTATAAGAACTCCTATGGTATTTTGAAACGCAGCTCTTATCGCCAATTTTTACCAGGGGTATTAACCAAACTTTTGTGTTGAAATTGCATTCTGTGTACGCGAAGAAGCGATCGACCAATAGAGAAATGGACTATCTACGAAATGCGTTTTGGGATCGCCGTGTAAGAAAGCATGGGGTCTGGATAGTCCATTTTCTGATTGGAAAGAAGTGATTTTTTGCCAGCCAGTTTAGTAGACACCCCGCATCCATCTAATTTAGAGTAAGTATAATTTGTTGAAAACAGATCGCACTCACATTTCATTCTAATATTTTCATAGAAAAACGAGTGGAAATGTTGAGCTCTTTCAAAATTATGGAAAAAAATTCAGTCAAACAATTTGTGGTGTCTCATTTGCATTTGACTGATAATAAAGCTATTCAATCGGTAAGACAATTTAGTAGAAAGAGTGCTGAAGAAGAGGTGAATGGGTTTTTCCTCTTTTTTTGCCTCCAATTTTAAATTCCATACTAAAGCTTCACCTAACTTACATATGCGTGCCCAGTCTTCACGATTTGTACACACACTCCCGCTATTTAAAATTTCCAGGTTTAGTGAAAGAAAATCTAGGTAATAATTGAGGCATTTTTTGTTAAAAGGGCGTATGAGACCTCCAATGCTGCTAAGATTGTGCTATGTAGTTCTCCAAGTAACTTATCCAACAGCTCTGCTATGAATATTTCCCTGAATCTGCTCCAAGTTTTTCCTCACTATACTGTAAGGAAGTAAGTCGACTGCGTATGAATTTCATTCTGCCGCAAATGCCATAAAAAATTACACAATCTTAGCAGCACTGCAAGCCTCATACGCCCTTTTACCGAAAAATGCCTCAATTATCACATTGCGTGCATTTTCGCAAATAAAGTTGGTTCCGTAACTTGACACTCATTGCAGTTGGCATTGGCAGTAGCTTCGAGGGGGGGGGGGGGGGGGGGGGAGAGAGAACACAACAACACAATCAGAATAATTATTTCATCTTGACAATAAAAAGAAGTAAGATTTGTTGTCGCAGCAGAATTTTGACTCGACGCGATAAGTTGCTCTCGCAATGCAACAATTACTTCTCTCAGCGCAACAACTGTAAATACTGTCCTGAGTTCGGTTCTCTTCGTGATGATGAATCCTTTTGTCCTACAATCAATGTGGCTAGAGATTAATCCAGTTTTAAATTCTTGTAAATATTCCCAAGCGAAAAAAAATTAGGTAATGCAATGGTTGACTGATGAGCAGTTCTTAACGGAAGATAGGATTAAAAAGTAGAGAACAGAATTTTTTCTTCCTAAAAACAGCACAATGCTGCGACCGTGGTGTAAAGTTTTATCTTTTCAGGGTTGTTGGCGGTCTGGAAAACCGGGAAAATCAGGAAAAGTTAGGGAATTCGTAACGACCGGGATAAGTCAGGGAAAGTTGGAGAATTTGTGGGAAAAGTCAGGGAATTTCTGACACATCTGAGGATCACTAGAACATATCACTGATCTTCCAGCTGTTCGTCTTTTCTGGTTAGGCTTGCTATCTTAACTAGCTACTGAATGCCTTTTGCCATAATTTGATCTCTCACCCAGGACATTATTTCGACGGTGTAAGTCGGCAATCACAAATCTCGTTTGCGGTGTCTGAAAATCTCCACCTCTTTGTTATTTTTTTGAAGGAGAACATATTGACATAATTCCTTGAAGTTTTTGCGGAATTTTTTTCGCACACAGAAAAATCACGACAGTTTTAAAGAATTACCGTTGAGTAGTTTTCCGTTTAAAAAATACAGTATGACAAGAAGTCTGCGACATTGCAAACCGAGTTTTGTGATTGCCGACTTACACCGTCCATTTTGTCCTAAGTTTAGGGAAAGCCAGCGTAGAAATCTTTCTCGGAGGTCAGTAAAAGTCAGAACATTAAGCATTTTTTGAGTCAGGGAATTTGAAAAAGAAGGGAGTAGGTATGGCAACTCTGTTTTTATTTTTTGAAGCAAATTTCGTAGGTTAAACACTGACAATGTGGAGCATTTATTTTCTGCCCCTCTACGTGATGAATCATTGGTTCATCACGACTGGATGACCACCGTGCGAAGTCAACGCGTTATCCCATTCATTTGTCAGCTCTAAATGAATTAATCACGGATTTTGGAGCATGGGCCCCCCCTCGTTTCTCAGATATTAAAAATAGCTCTCCGAATGTTCGCGTGGTGCTAATAAGCAGTCGCTGATTGGTACTTCAAACAAATAAGCCGCCTGTACATACAATGCATATGCTCATTCGTGTAACAGAGGGATATTTATCATCGGGAGATCGACATTCTTTACTCATCCAGTCGTGGTTTGTTGCGTCAATACACCTCGGTAAAGTCAACTTGCGCGCTTTTGAACTGCGCGCTGCACAACGCAGCTCTTCAGACTTCCGCTCTCTCCTTGCACCGCTGCCATGTATGCAATTTTTTGACGACTTCTCTCTCCTCGTCAATTTTTTAACCGAGAATTCTTTTTCTTTCGCTTCGAAAGCGGGGTGGAAACCGAGTTCCTGCAACCACTGCCCTCATATGCATGGGACAAGCCGCCAATTCCACTTCTGGAGTAGGAGGCTCAGGCAGGGTGTCTACTGGTCCAGAATTTTCGGAAATCGTACTGATTTTTCAATGGCGGTCCGGAAGTACTGAAAAAGTGCGAAAATTCCGCAAGGAGGTCCGGTTTTTATTCCTTCATGCCGAGCGTGTCTCTTAAGGTGATTCGTCAAGCTCAAGTAACGTGGTCGAACTGGCATGCGTTTTATAGCATTGATTATGTCACAAATCTCGGCAGATTTTGAATTTTTTGCAAAACGAAGGACGATAGCCCCTATGCGCACAAGCCTAAAGAATCATTCTAAACCCAAAAATCGGCAAAATTCAGAAAAATGAAAGCAGAATAGTGTTCGGAAAAAAAACCTCGCATTCGATACAGAAATCGGTAGCTGAATCGAATGCGAGGTTTTTTTCCAAACACTACTCTGCTCTCATTTCTCGGAATTTTGCTGATTTTTAGGTTTAGAATGATTTTAAGGCTCATTCGCAGGGGCTATCGTCCTTTTTTTTTTTTTTTTTTTTTCAGAAAATTCAAAATCTGCCGAGATTTTTGACCTAATCAATGCGACATATCTCATGCCAGTTCGACCACGTCATTTGAGCTTGACGAATCACCTTAATAAAGTCTGGAAAGCATGCAATTCCCTGCGCGTTGATTCTTCGAGTAGTAATTTCACCGTCACCATCGAATTGTTCTCCCTTTTTCTTAGTTTTGCAGCCAATAAATCTGCTTCCTCTCCTCTGTCTTTTTTGTTTTTATTCGTTTTTTTTTTTTTTTTGTTTTGTTGTTGTTGCTGTTGCTTGAAATAGTGCGACTGTACCTTCTGTAGACGGGAGTAGCAGCTGTCACTGCTAGTTTATGGCGCTCACGATCGATTCATTCACGCGACACATCACTCCGTTCGCACGATTCTTAGAAATTCAATCATCTAGGATGAATGCTGTCATTGGATTTTTTTTTTAATTCTATTATCTTCGCCTCTTCCTATCGTTGTTTTTCGTGACACCTCCCCGTCCCATGTATTGCCTTGTGCATTTTACACTCATGCGTGTACA
Organism: Bemisia tabaci; assembly: GCF_918797505.1. NCBI lineage: Eukaryota > Metazoa > Arthropoda > Insecta > Hemiptera > Aleyrodidae > Bemisia > Bemisia tabaci. Next base: position 4,615,597 of record NC_092793.1, read on the forward strand.
ACAGTTGAGACGATCATTTCCCATCGCATCGTCAGCAAAATAGAGCGAGTCGGTAGAGAATTTTCTTTTAAGTTTGTAAAAACGACCCAAAATCAGTCATTCTCTCATTTTCGCTTGGTTTTAATTCATCAGTTAAATGTTGACAATTAAGATTCACTGGAAAAAAACACCTTGTATCTAGAGTCCAGACTCTTGAAAACATTGACAAGAAAAAATACTCTTGATTCAATCGGATTTTTGCTTGAATCAAAACGAAATCCGCTTAAATTAAGAGGACTTGGTTCTTGATGTAAGCTAGATTCTGATTGAATCAAGAGTACTTTTTCTTGTCGATGTTTTTAAGAGTCTGGACTCTAGATCCAATGTGTTTTTTTTCCCAGTGTTGTATGATTTTATCATTTTACCGGATGGATTATTACCACCTGGATATTATTTTTTCGTCCGGTTTTTCTTGATTTTCGAGTTAGGCTATGTACATTTCGGAATGTTCTTCCTTCTTCAGGCCAAAATTTTGATAGTTGTCTAGCACTCTTTCCTTGTGCGCGTTCTAGAAGAAGGAAGAAAAGGAGGAGTAACGTTTTGGGCCTTTTCCGGCCCCACCTGGATTTTGCTAAATGTTTCATATTTTCAAAGTACTAGTCTTAGGTAGACTCTGTGCCAAATATTAGACCGAACGGAGCCCATGCAAGGGCGCAGCAGCGCCTCAAACCCAAAATCCTGGAATCGAAAAACAATTATTTTCGTCGACTTTTTCGACTGTTATCACTCTTCCAGCACATGATTCTTATGTATTTTTTTGCGTACTTTTCGTTTCTGGCCTTTTTAAAGGCCTCCGATAAATTTTAAGGGGCCTTATGGCCCATTGTTGCCATTTTTGGCCCATTTTTAGGGATTTTTTCCATTTAACACATTCAAAACTCAATTTAATCCAAAAACTGTGTACATTTTTGAAAAGTACGTAAAAAAATGAATAAAAAATGTTCAGTAAAATTTTTTCCTATGTTGCCAAATTTCCGAGAAAATTGGTCCCAAAGTGTCAAAAACGGCAAAAAATCGATAAATCGCCGCGTCTAAGGTTCAAGAAAGTGGAGTACATTTTTCATACTGTACCAGATAACAGCTCTTATCCATCCATACAACATATTAAAATATCATAGTTGTACCTGGATTCCCACGATGTGAAAATTGACCGAGATGTCGATTTTAGCGGCCTTTTTATACTTGAAGGCAGCTCTTTTGAATGTTTCTCGACCTTAGTCACCCTCTATGGGTGTGTACTGTATGTATTTTTCTACGTACTTTTCATATCTGGCCATAAAAATGGCTTCCTGTGAATTTTAGAAGGCCTAACGGTCCATTGTTGCCAATTTTCACCAATTTTTAGGGGTTTTTTCAAGTTTACGTGTGTGAAACTTAATTTAATCTAGAAACCGTGTACAATTTCGGAAAGAACGTAAAAAAATACATAGAAATGTGATTTGTACCTTTTCCCTACGTTGCCAAATTTTCGAGAAAAATCGTCCTGAAGCGCCAAAAATGCCAAAAATTGGATTAATCATCACATCGGAGGTTTCAGAAAGTGAATTTCAAGTTTTTCATTCACTACAATACTTATGAAAATGGAAAATTGCAATGCATCTCAGGATACGTGTAATGGCGCGATGAATCGTGACAAAACGAGCCCATAAGGTGCTTTTACGTTATCTTCATCCAAATTCACTCTTTATTCCTGTAACCTCGAGATAATCCTTGGTTCTCAAGATGCTTGCTACGGGCAAATCCAAATATAATCGAACAACAGAAAATGCGTGGTGAAAGTGTCCCATGAATGTCATATATTCACTTCCTGAGAACCTCCGACGTGATGATTAATCAATTTTTGGCATTTTTGGCGTTCAGGACGATTTTTCTCGAAGAATTTGGCACGTAGGGAAAAAGGACACATACATTTTTAGTCTTTTTTTAGTTCTTTCGAAATTGTAACGATTTTAGATTAATTAAGTTCTCACGTACACTTGAAAAAAACCTAAAAAAATTGGTGAATTGAAAATTGGCAACCAATTGAGTTAGGCTTCCTAAAATTCAAGGAAGATTTTGTTATGCCAGATATGAAAGTACGTAGAAAACAATACATACGAGTACACACCCATAGAGGGTGACTAAGGTCGAGAACATTCAAAAGAGCTGCTTTCAAGTTATAAAAAGGCCGTAAAATCGACATTCGGTCAATTTTACATCGTGGGGAATCCGGTAACAACTATGATATTTTAATATGTTGTATGGTGGATAAGAGTGTTATCTGGTACAGTATGAAAAATAGTACTCACTTTTTGAACTTGACCGGCGGATTTATCGATTTATTGCGTTTTTGACACTTATGGGACCAATTTTTCTCGGAAATTTGGAAAATAGGAAAAAATTTTATGAACATTGTTTATTCATTTTTTACGACTTTTCAAAAATGTCACAGTTTTTGGATTTATTAAATGAGATTTTGAATGTGTCCCTGAAAAAATCCTACAAATGAGCCAAAAAATGGCCAAGGATGGGCATGAGGCCCCTTACACTTAATCGGAGGCTTTTACAAAGGCCAGAAACGCAAAAAGTACGCACCAAAAACATAAGACTCATGTGCTGGAAGAAGTGATAACAGTCGAAAAAAGTCGACGAAAATAATTGTTTTTCGATTCCAGGATTTTCGGTTTGAGGGCGCTGCTGCGCCCTTTGCTATGGGCTCCGTTCGGTCTAATATTTGGCACAGAGTCTACCTACGATAGTACTTTGAAAATTGGAAACATTTAGGCAAAATCAGGTGGGGCCGAAAGGCCAAAAACGTTACTCTCCTTCGTCTTGTACATAGCTAACTCACAAATCAAGAAAAACCAGACGAAAAAATAATATCCAGGTAATAAGATAACAATCAACAGTAATCAATTAAATTTAATTGGTTTGGTCATTCATTCACTGTGCAACTTCAAACTTTTATTACTGAATGTTTTTCGGATTTGATACTTTTACAATGTCATCGTATTTTCAACCGAAGAGAACTCAAACATATATTTTCTACGACACTCTACAATCTGCAGGGAGTCCGTTTGGCTCATATTATGAAAATGCTTGCGATTTTTTATTTCTTAGCCGAAGGAATGTAACTTCATCCCCAGGTTGCCAAATTGACTCGAAGATTCCAACTTTTTCATCACGAAAATATGATTTTACAATTTCTGTCCAAAATATATCGATATTTTTGTGTTCTTGGCGCAAAAATCAGTGAAATGTTTCCTTTGAAATGCCACACAATTTTGTAGGGTATAGGTAAATGTAATTCACGATCGAAGATTTTGCAGCATTGACATGCAGTTCCGTTCTTTCGTCCATTTCCGCACGAGCGATAGTTCTCAGTTTACCAAAGAACGATAAATTAAATAGAAGAGTTGAAAGTCATAACATAGTAGCCCCATTAGTGCCGGTTGTCATGTGGGTGTCATATTGAAAAATGGACTAACGCCAGTGCTGCCATAAGGAAAAACGCCGCGTGAGCATTCGAATGTTGCCGAAGTGCTCTCAGAAAATATTACCTTTTGAAGGCAGTTATGGATATTTTTCCTTGCAATTCATAGACACTCTCGATCAAATTACGAACAAAATTCTATGAAAAATGGAAGAAAAATATGTATAAATTTGCCCGAAAATGCGCAATTTGTCGAAGCGGCCGAAGGCTCACACAACGTACTTTCCAACACGGCAGGGTGACCCGACTTATGTGCGCATGCGCAATCGGTCCAAAATTTCCAGTTGGAATGTCGACAGACAGAAGTTTTTGTGTCGCTATATATAAGATTGTGCATAGCTCATTGTTGATGCATAAGAACCTAGATTCCTCAGCTTCATAGAATTTCTTTTGTAAATGTCTGTCTTTCTTTTCATGATGCAAATGGAGATGTTGCATGTGTGAGAGATTTGCGATTTGACTATCTATTCCTATGTAAAAGTTCGCGAGAAAAACGATGGTACCACCGGTTTTCTCTGAAATCAACTCCCAAGATCAAAAAAAGCTTTTAAAGTTGAGGCTGTAATGGAGGGGATATCCCACGCTATCCTTAGAGTCCACCTCTACATCAAGACAAACTCCCCATGCAAAGATAGGGAGCAAATATATTAACAGGGCTGCCACTTCATTTGGGGACTCTAAAACTGAAAACACGGTTGATGCATTTGCTTCCTATCTTTGCATGGAGAGTTTGTCCTGATGTAGACGTGGACTCTCAGGATAAGGTGAGATATCCCCTTCATTTTGGCTTCAACTTGAGAGCTTTTTTGAGCTTGGAAGTTGATTTCAGAAAAAACCAGTGTCACCATCGTATTTCTCGCAAACTTTTACATAAGAATCAACAGTCAAATCGCAAATTCCTCGCACATGCAACATCTCCATTGTTACTCTAGGGCTGCAGGGCCCTCGTGATATTAGAGTTAGCTATGTGCCATCCAGCCATCCTAGCAACACCTGATACACGGAAAAAAAGTTTTAGGGATGATCCTCTAAAATTGTGGTACTACCCCAGCTTGTTGGATGATATGGACTTTTCTAGTTAATTTTCGTAGTGCTGCAACATTTGGGTTAGTAACCTATTATATTGGTGGCAATTAATTGGAATTGCCCTAGCTAGGACTTGTACCATACCCCTTTTTTCCGTGTAGGGCTCCGTTCTTACACGGAGAAAGAGAAAACCTCGGTTACACAGGGTGATCCAAGATTAAATCGCTCGCAGGCTGAGCGTGTACAAGCGTTTTAGCACTTTTAGCAAAGTGAACTGAAGAGCTTCGGTCCATATTGAACTTGGTCCATATGAGCCAAATTCTTTGGTTCTGTCAACCGAAAGGATGACAAGTTGTTTCGCACGACTGACGGTTCGATCTTCAGAAGCAAAGAGCGTCCACTGAAATAAAGCTCTAGAATACGTGAGGGATTTGCAATTTTTAGTACTTTTTCCATGTTTTTCGCGAGAAACACGATAATGCCACTGGTTTTTCTCTGAAATCAGCTCCCAAGCTCAAAACAAGCTCTCAAAGTAGAGGCCGTGATGGAGGAGATATCCCACGCTGCCCTGAGAGTCCACCTCTACACCAAGACTAACTCTATGCAAAGATAGGGAGCAAAAATGCATTAGCAGGGCTGCCATGTTTTCAGTTTTATAGTCCCCAAACAAAGTGCCAACCCTGTCGATGTATTTGCTCCCTATCTTTGCGTAGAGAGTTTGTCTTGATATAGAGGCGAATTTTCAGGGTAGCGTAGGATATCCCCTCTTTATGACCCCGACTTCGTGAGCTTTATTAGGCTTTGGAGTTGATTTTAGAGAAAATCAGTGGCAGCATCACTTTTCTCGTGAAATTTTTACAATTATGGAATCAGTATTTAAATCGCAAGCTCCGTTATCGGTTCGTATGATCCAGGGTTTTTTTCATCCAAAAAATAACGGTACGTTTGTTTATTTCTCCTCCAATGAGCAATTACTATCAATCGGACGAGGCTACGAGCTGTCGCGTAGGCTCTTATTTTGTGTCAGTTTCCTCGCTCTCCTTCGCACCTACAAGGAATCGCGTGGCGTGGCGTCCTTTGCGGTAAATCGATTGATCTGCCATTTAACTCCATGGAAAAGGATCGATAGACAGATTGTTCGCAACGATCACCTTAATAATCGATTCTTTACCATAGCTCCAAATGGGTAGATATCGATAATCGTTCATTCACGCCTCGCCACTGATCTTAAACCTTTCTTATTATCAGTGTAAACCAAATTAGACCTCCTAAAGAAATGAGCTGTTCAAGGATGTGCGACCCTTGACTTTTATTTCTATCGAATAAGGCTCCTTTTCATGCGAACAGAAGCTCTGACGTGCTGAGGGAAAACGCCGCATGAACATTCAAGAGTTGTCAAATTTCCTTTAAATAGAAATGTTAAATAAAATGTTTAATTTTGAGAAAAGTTGTGAATATTTTTCATCGGAATTTTCAGGAACTTCAGATTAAAATACGAACAAAATTCTCTGAAAAATTGGAAGAAAAATATTCATAAGTTTACCAGGGAATCCTTGTTTTATTGAAGAAAATTTGACAACGCCTGAAGGCTCATACGGCGTTCTTCCTTAGCACAGCAGAGCCGTAGCGAGGCGTGCTTCGCAATACATCGATTAATCTGCCATTTAAACCTTCGGGGAAAAAAATCGGTTAAGAGGGTGCTCACAACGATCCTTTCAATAATCGATTCTTTACCAAAGTTTCAAATGGGAAAATATCGATAGTGGATTATTGAGGCCTCGCCACTGCGCGTAACGTGACGTCAGTCGCGCCTCCGGTTTCCTAGCTGTCAGCATTTGGACGTATTTCTACCAAACAGACCTATGCGGAGGTGAGAAATATGGGGTGTGCTCTAGGAAGCTGCATAAGAAGCAATGTAAAAGTGGGTGTGATTCCTTTGAAGAATTGGAAAAGCGGGATTTTACATATTATCAAACAGACCTATGTGCCAATTGAATGCGGAACTCATGAGCCGCGGGTATGGCAAGAGAGCGTTGTGGACAGGGCTCATGAGTTAAAGACACGGATCCGCGGATCGGAGTCTCCATCGTCCCCGCTGACGTCACTGGCGCTTCATTTTTCTCATTCACTCTTACGCAAAGAGAACTAACAAGCACACCCCATATTTCTCACCTCCACATAGGTCTGTTTGGTAGAAATACGTCCATTTGTCATTCGTGATGATGGCTCACTCGCAATAAATCACAGTGACTAAAAGTCAATCACGGCGCGGCGGGAGAAGAAGCGATTGCATGGGAAGCGTGATGGAAAGATGGTCGGTATCAATTCCATCGGGCGAGGAAGAAGGTATTTGACCTATTTCCACGAGTTGTGAGGGGATGAACAAATGTCACGAAGATGAGCCTCGATCCACGGCGAAAGGTCAATCGCTCCCCTTTTCACGTGGCCAAGTACCTTCGGGCCTCGGCTCCCGCCGTCGCACCGCGCGCCGCAGTGGCAGTGCCGCTAGCTCGTTGACCGGAAAAACCGTGTCTGGGAGCCAGAAACCTCGGCTGCTCTGCCGTGATAGCGAAGAGAGCCGTAAGTGCAAAAATGAAGTTTTGAGAAAACGGGCTCAGAAGCTTCTGACCGGAACATTTATTGAAAGACTTGCATTCTACGCCGGAAATTGACCATAGAGTCGATGTCATTTCAATAATCGCCCCGATGGCCACGATAGTTGTTAAACGTTTACGGTTTCCTTGGTAACCTTTGTTTGCTATCAGCTGATATCGAGTAATATGCCTAGGAAGCTCCAACCACTGCATTCTTCCAAAAAACCGCGAAAACTTTAAAATTCAAAATTTCAAATTTTGAACGTAAAGTACATTTTTTCCATCACGAGATTAAAGCACAGACAAAAGTTTTGAATTATTGACTGTATCACCATGATTCCAAAAATACACTACACAACATAGCATTGGCTAACAATAAAACAATATGCAATAAAATAAAGTCATGACAAGGTACATAGTCGAAAATGGCGCCGATTCCCATCAACCAACGCGCGGTCTCTCCAATGTAACATGGTCCATTGATACTCCCCAGCTGGGACCGTCCGGAATAGCAGCTCTAGTGCAAGCACCAGAGCCGCTAAAATGAAGTTTTGAGAAAACGGGCTCAGAAGCTTCTGACCGGAACATTTTATTGAAAGAAGCATCCGTTCTTTGTCAAATTGCCACTAATCGTCCGGAAGACTCCTAGAAATCGTATGGATGATTAAAAATCGACTGATTTTATTTCCATTACATAAAAAGGGTATTTTTCATTTTCATGCTAGGTTATTGTTAGGCAAGACAGCCGTAAGTGCTATCTTCTGCATGCTTTCGTGGTTGCGTTTTGGACGCACAACAAACACATTTTCAGGTTAGAAATTGGCAGAAGAGGGCGGCACTTTACTGGAAAGCACCGTTTTCATTGGCTCTCATGCATCTACGGCTGTCTTGAAAAAAAACTGTGTCATTTTTGTGCACTTACGGCTTTTGCATACGTCTCGTTTTCATTAAATTAGGATGAATTTTGCTGTTTTAGCTGTCTCAGTAATTTCATCTAAAAGAGTTTAGACGAATTTTGAAGAAAACTCGATTTCGAAAATTTTGCACTTACGGCTCTCTTCGCTATCACGGAAGTACTGCTCTGCCATGCTAAGGAAGAACTTCGTATAAACCTTTGAGAGCTGCCGAATTTCCTTCGATAAAATGTTTATTTTTGAGGAAAGTTATGAATATCTTTCCTTGAAATTTTCAAGAATTTTAGGTGAAATTGCAAACAACATTGTCTGAAAAACTAGAAGAAAAATATTCAAACATTTACCAGGAAATTCGCGTTTCATCAATGGAAATTTGGCAACGCCTGAAGGTTCTTGCGGCGTTTTTCCTTAGCACGGCAGTACTCTGCTGTGACAGCGAAGAGAGCCGTAAGTTCAAAAATGAAGGTTTGAGAAGATGATTTCTGTAAGTCTCTCTCGGGTGATTGGTGAGAATTTGATAGAGAACAGAGGCTTTTTTCAATTAAATTTTTCGCTCAGACGTCTGAGCGTCACCAACGTCTGAGCGAAAAATTTAATTGAAAAAAGCCTCTGTTCTCTGTCAAATTCTCACCTATCACCCGAAAGACTTTCAGAAATCATTCATACGATTGAAAATCGACCAATTTTATTTCAATGGAGCTTCTTGCATGCGTGAGGGATTGGCGATATAAGTACTTTTTCTTACATAAAATCTCACGAAAAGTACGATGTTGCCACTGATTTTTTCTGAAATCAACCCCAAAGCTCAAAAAAAGCTCTCAAAGTTGAGACCGTAATGGAGGGGATATCCCACGCTACCCTAAAAGTCCACTTCTGTACCAAGTCGAACTCTCTATGCAAAGAAGAGAAAGCCTTAACTTTGAGAGCTTTTTTGAGCTTTGGAGGTGATTTCAGAGAAAATCAGTGCCACCATCGTGTTTCTCGCAAACTTTTACGTAAGAATCGGTATCTAAATTGAAGACTCTTCACACTTTATGTAGAAAGCAGAGGTAAAAAGGGTATTATTCATTTTCTTACTAGGCTAGTGTTAGGCAATACAGCCGCAAGTGCTTTCTTCTGCATGCCTACGTGGTTGCGTTTTGAACACACAACTACCATATTTTCAGGTCATAAATTGGCAGAGAAGGGCGGCGAATTTTACTTGAAAGCACCGTTTGGCTTTCTGGAAGAATAATGCTACTTACGGCTGTTTTGTTTGAAACTAACATAAGTCATTTTTTGCGCTTTTACGGCTTTCTCATAATTATGTCTCGTTTTCATAAGAATAAGACGAATTTTGCTGTTTTAGCTATTTCAGTGATTTAATCTAAAAGAGACTAGACGAAATTTGAAGGAAACTCGATTTCTAAAAATTTGAGACTTATGGCTCTCTTCGCTATCACGGCAGCCCACCAGGAAGAAAGCCACATGCGCCTTCAGACGTTGCCAAATTTCTTCCGATAAAATATGAATTTTCAGAAAAATCTGTGATTAATTTTCCTCAATTTTTTCAGAGAATTTCATTCGCCATCAGATCTAAATTATTTGAAAATTTTTGGAGAAAATATTCATATCTCTCTTTAATAATAGACTTTTTATTGGATGAAATTTAGCAACTCTTGAATGTTCATACGGCGTTTTTCCTTATCAAGGCAGTATTAGGAAGACAGTCGTATGAATGTTCGAGAGTTACTACATTTCCTTGGATGGGACGTTTATTCTCAAGGATTGTTATGCATATTTTTTCTTAAAACTTTCTGATATTTTAGATTAAATTCCTTATATGTATGTACACAGTCTTGTATATGGGCAAACCCAAACTATCGTATACTTTTTTGCTAATGCGCACATTTTAATTGAATTTAAATAGCCTCAGCTTCATTATTTTGTACTAATTTTTCTTCCTTTCTATTCCAGTTGCTATCTTACGAGCGGTACCTGATTTCCGCGTGCCTTCTACGGATTGTTCTTCCAGCTTGCCTTTTGATATGTGAGTACGCCAGTCTTCTCAATTTTACTTGTTTCATCTCTTTAGTTCTTTGATGCCGATATTTCTGTTGCAGCATTTCAATGTGTCCAATTTCAAAAATCCAAAAAACCAAAACAGTTGGTCAAATAAGGAACTATTTAGAAAGCAAAAAAGATGAGGCTCGAGATGGGAACTTACAACAGGACCGCACGCGTTAAGCGGAAAGGAACCAAGCCATATCAGCTATTGCCAAATTTAATCGGGCCCTTGAATTTTTTATGAGAAAACGGTTGTGCGGATTTTTCTGCAAATTCCAGTGAATTTTTTGCACAACACGAAACAAATTCCTTAAAATTTTCAAAAGAATCCGCACAAACGTTCTCTTGTAAAAAATTAAATCGCCCGGTTAAATTTGGCAATAGCTGGTGTGGCTTGATTCCTTTCTGCCGATTGCAGTCTCTCAAAGTTCAGTTACACGATCAAATTGAGCCATCAAACTGAAGCTCTGATTGGTGGAAAAAGACCTGAGGTGAGTATGCGACCAATGAGAGGCCCAATTCGATGGCTCAATTTGATCGTGTAACTGGACCTTCATGCCAACTACTTCGTCACGGTCCAGCCAAAGTATCACAAGCGCCGTGCGACGTTTTAAAATTTCCACCGCCATCTTATTTTTTTTACAGAGGAATGGTTCAACGAAGCTGTCCGAAAATTTCACTGAATTTTCTTCGTGCTGCCGGTGAAATTCAGTGAAATTTTCAAGCAGATTCAACCAACAATTTGTCCGTAAAAAAATGAAACGGCGGCGGAAATTTTAAACGTCGCATGGCGCTTATGATACTTCGGCCGGAAGGTGACGACTTCAGAATGGAGATGTTGCATGTGTGAGGAGTTTGCGATTTGACTGTTGATTCTTTGTAAAAGTTCGCGAGAAACACGATGGTGCCACTGGTTTTCTCTGAAATCAACTCCCAAGCTCAAAAAAGCTCTCAAGTTGAGGCCAAAATGGAGGGATATCCCACGCTATCCTGAGAGTCCACCTCTACATCAAAACAAACTCTCCATGCAAATATAGAGGGAGCAAATACATTTACAGGGCTGCCACTTTATTTGGGGACTTCAAAACTGAAAACACGGCAACCCTGCTAATGTACTTGCTCCCTATCTTTGCATGGAGAGTTTGTCTTGATGTAGAGGTGGACTCTCAGGATAGCGTGGGATATCCCCTCCATTTTGGCCTCAACTTGAGAGCTTTTTTTGAGCTTGGGAGTGGATTTCAGAGAAAACCAGGGGCATTATCGTGTTTCTCGCGAACTTTTACAGAAGATTCATCAGTCAAATCGCAAATTCCTCACACATGCAACATCTCCATTGCACAAAAACGCTTGAACCAGTGAGAATGTCCAGAAATACGTCATAGACGAATGGCATTCTTTGAACGTCATCGCGGTATAATGTCCTGTTTGCGGAACCCAACACTTTGAGTAAAAGTAGTAGAATAACTTGCCAGAACATGAAGTAATCGCACAATTAGCATTCCGCACCGACATGATCGTCCAGTGATGGATCGGTACGCTCTAGTCGATTGGATCAATTAGGTCATGACCAACAGCTTTAGTGTCGTGGCCGGTGGCGTAGTGAGACTCACCTCCCATTTTTGGCCTGTGCTCCGGCTCCAAATGGCAATAGCCTCTCTTGAGTGTCTGTCGCCATCGCGGAGCATTTTTGCAAGCCTTGACTTTGTTACCTTTTTTTCCTGCGACCAGTATTGTTCTTTTTCTTTACGGCGCGTTCAATTCAATATCGCTTTTGCTTTTTTAGCATCAAGTCTGCGTTCCATCCAAATCTGCGGAAAATGGATCGGACGACGAGAGTTTTTTTCAACAGTCCCCAATCTTCAAGTTTTTAACTTGGTACGAATGCAGCATTCCATACTTATTCCAGCTGTCTGGATTTTTCGTTAAAATCAGTGTTAGTTAGTGGCGGGCGTGCTTCGCGATAAATCGAATGATTTGCCATTTGAACCTTCGAAGGAACGGATGAAAAGGATGTAGATGACTCTCCAGATGAAAGGATGCATTGTAGCCTTTTTCCTTTTCCATAAGGATCGATAAAGAGGGTGTTCGCAACGAACACCTTAATAATCGATTCTTTACCGTAACTTCAAATGGGAAAATATCTTCGCTTCGCCACTGGTGTTAGTCCATGAAAATTTGCCCTCGGCTGCCAGTAACCTCTGGTCAAGTAGACGATGCATGCGTTGAAGCGCACTTTACAACAATGCAAGGTGTATTTCGGTAACTTAGAGTATTGCTTTCCATTTAATTTGAAATTTGAAGAGAGTGAAAGAAAAACCCGGATTTTTATAAGGGAGTTGCCTTCGAAAATTAGGAAAAATCAGGGAACTTGAAAATTCAAGACACCGTGCTGTTTCGTGAACATGTTCGTGTCTCTCTTAAAAAATGCAGGGATGTAGAATGTTTTTAGCCTTCACACTTCTGTCCGCATCAGACTTCTTTCCCTTCACATTGCTGTTTACGTAAGACTGCGCGCTTCATTATTTTCTTTACATGAACACACAGTTATCAGTTTCCTTCGCTGAAAGTAATGCGCTTCAATGTCCCTCCAAAAGAATAACGTGTTTAATAGTTTCATTCACCAAAAGTAGAATAGCCTCCACATTTTTCCCACTTATTTGGTGCTTTCTTTTTTTAAAAACCCCATTTCGGCGGCCTTCACATTTTTATTGCGACCGAACGCGGCCGAATCAATCATTTGATCGCGGAAGTTTTGCAACCTAGTTGGCTGATTATTGAAATTGATAGACAAAGCGATAGACAAAGAAGACATGAGGAGTACGGAGCGATCCTATTGGTTGAAATGGGTGCTTCCTAGATACCAAGGGAGAAAATGATAGACTCACTATAGGTTCTCTCTTGGGTTGCCTTCAGTAAGTCCATTACCAACCTTCCTACCTCCTTTGTCCATTGCAATTACTTGATTCCATCAATCACTCCATTTGTGTCCATCCTTTTTGTCCTCTTTGTCTATAGCTTTACCTATCAATTTCAATAATCGGCCTGCTAAAGATGATTTTCCAACTTGATTCGTAACATTTTGAAAAGGAAACATGAAATGAGGGGCTTAGGAGGACAAGGCGCATAAGTGCAGTTTTTGCTATTTCGAGAAATAATTGTTTAACTTTAAAGTTTCGAAGTTACATAGATCCTTATGGCGAAAAGAAAGTTCAAACTGAATTTTTGATGCTTTAACATTGGAATTTGGGAGCCAATTTTTCTCAGATTATGCATTAAGATTATAGTTTTACTTGAAATCATTAATATCTCAATTTTTCAAAAACTGCACTTTTGCGCCTCGTCCTCTAAGCCCCTCAAATGTATAATGATTGAATTCAAACATTTTCTCAGTGCGGTCCACCGAGGGTATGCCATCGAATCGAGAGTTCGGGTGAAACACGCTGCACAAGAAAAGTAATGCAGGAATGTGAGCAATGAAGCGTGAATATTCGGTACTTATGCAACAACTGTCACGTTACCATGTCCATTGTCTCATATTTTTGTCTTGCTTTTCTTTACTGCCCAGTGCCCGTGTCGTAAGTCAGTGCGTTCCCTAGGCGTTGCATTGAGATCATGCAAGGCCGTATGGAGGATTGGAGGTGTCATGAACCCTGATTTAGCACCTCGCAGTAAGATAGAAAAATCCATCGAAAATGATGATTTTTATTCCATGCGTCTCGTATTTTATTCTCCTCCAGGGTTGCCACAGTCAGGGAAAACCGGGAAATGTCAGGGAATTTTAAAAAGTCAGGGAAAACCGGGAAATGTCAGGGGAAATGACGAAAATGACGAATATGTCGGGGAAAATTTGTTAAATGGCCTTCATTTGCTGTCTAGCTTGGGTTTGAGGATTCGAACATCAAATTTTGCTTGAAAACCACTTTCAATTTTGCCTTCTTAGCCATCCGTCACATCTTCAATTGTCAGGGAATTCCACCAAAATGTGTCAGGGAATTTAATTTTCTAAATTCTGTGGCAACCCTGTCCTCTGTTTGCTGGAGAAAAAAAATCTGAAATATCTAAATTAACCCACTGAGGATATCTTTGTAAAACTTAATTTATGGAAAGAGACCGTACCAGAAATTGCAAAATATACATCCTCATCCATTTTCTAAGGCACTTTCTGGTGACGAGGAATAAGTCGCACCCTATGCTCACACGTGGAGACAGCTTCACTTTACACCCCCGTTTTTCCCGCGCGAGGAAACGCCCAACACTTCCTGTTTTTTATCTTTATTGCTTTTGGTCGTCTCTGGATACTTGTTTTACCCTCAACCACCACCAATTCGTCATTTGTTTTACCGAATATAGTCGCTTCGTAACCTCTGAAACGGTTCACAACTGCACGAATATACACTTTCAACAGAAGAAAAGTCAAGGAAGCAGTTTAAAAAAATGATGAAATTTCAATTTTTTCCTTCTTCTTGGGGGATGACAACTAAGGGAGCGAGAAAGTAAAAATATGTGATTTATGCTGTTTTTTAAGGGCCGTTCGTATTCTACGCTCGCTAAGATGAACTTCGGATTTCTCGCAAAGTCTTCAGAGCCTTCTTTGAATCAGGATGGATACCTAATCTGCATTGAGAACATTTCCCAGTTAAGAATTCTCTGGCGAGAATTCTCGTTGAGTCAATTATAAATCTCTCGCAAAATACAGGATGTTTCATTGAAATAACAGAAACATTGTTCGAAACAAATGAATATCCTGTTATCTCAGCAAGAATTCTCTTCTGGGAATTATAAATCGGAATTTTGATAATTTCATAGAAAAATTTTCTCCGTGCTCTTACCGATACGACGCTCGCTGCGCTCCCCCAACCCCCGGAAAATTTGGAGCCAGTCCATCCTCCCTGGTTTTGTATTGGTTTAGTATTTTGTCATTTCTTCAAGTCCGCCTTAATTTTTTCCGGAATCTCAAATTCTAGGCAAAAAATTGTTCAATTTTGAAATCCTCTATTGCACTTAAATCTGAAATTTCCAGCCGAACTATGCTTGACATCGTTCCAGTCGACCCCTCATCTCCTGATAACCAGGCAGAATTTTCAACTAAACCCCTGCGTGGGTGTGGCCGAAATGAGCTGATGTGCATTTGGGGCTTAAATTGTCGTATTTGCGCGCAAATTCGTCACTTTTTACTTCACGGTTACAAAAAAGAAAGAAAGAAAGAAAGTAGTAGTAGTAGTAGTAGTAGTAAAATAATTTTATTTTAAAGCGGTGCTTTAGCATCTAAGGCCATTTACACCTCTAAAGAGGGCAGTAACAGTAATAAATTTACATGGAAATATCAGTAAAAATACAAAAGGGTTGAGGGGAAAGGTTAAATTTTGAGATTAGTGGAGCGCATAAATTCAAAAAGTTTTACAGGATGAGTATTCAGAAGTAAATTTTTAAGAGAGGGTAAGGGGTAGGGAAAAAAACGTTTTCGGATATCTTTATAAAGTGGGCAACTTATAAGAAGTAGTAGTAATATAATTTTATTTTAAAGCGGTGCTTTAGCATCTAAGGCCATTTACACCTCTAAAGAAGAAAGAAAGTAGTAGTAGTAAAATAATTTTATTTTAAAGCGGTGCTTTAGCATCTAAGGCCATTTACACCTCTAAAGAGGCAGTAACAAAGAAAGAAGTAGTAGTAAAATATTTTATTTAAGCGGTGCTTAGCACTAAGCCATAAAGAAAGAAAGAAAGAAAGAAAGGTAGAATTTTCATCTTAGGAATGAAGTAGTTCAAAATTGCGTGGTACAACTGTTCTCCTTTTCCCTTTAATCAGACGGGCCGGGCCGTATGGGTGTAGGTGTGAAGGATGTCCTCGCGTGTATCGTCGAGCTGATGCTCAGAATTTTGTGAATGGAAGACTTGCAATAGCTTGCCGCATTTCGTTGCTCCCCTCACGTAAAAGTGCATCCCAATTTCTACGTGAGCCCTGCGGGTAGATTTTTTTAGACGAAATTAATAGATAAAGCTATAGACAAAGGAGATTAAAAGCATATCGACGGTGAAACTACCAAACCACGTATCTCGTTTGCTGTGTTTAAAAATCTACTCTCGCATTTTATTTTTTTGAAGTAGACCAAATCAATATCATTCCTTGAAATTTTCACAGAATTTTCTCCGCACGAAGAGGAAAAATCACAGAAATTTTCGAGACTGGACGTTGAGTAGTTTTTCATTTAAAAAATAAAGTATGACAGGAAGTCTGCGACGTCGCAAACCGAGATACGTGGTTTGGTAGTTTCACCGTCGATATGGATACGGAGCGACCCTATTGGTTGAAATGGTCGGTTCCCATAGACTATAAAGGAGAAAATTATGGACTAAATATGGGGTCTCTCGTGGGTTGCTGTAGTTACTCTATTACCTTCTTTTTTTTGGTCCATTGCAACCACCCGTTTTCATCAATAGGATCCCTCCATATCCCTCTTGTCTTCTTTGTCTATCAATTTCAATAATCGGTCCGCTGGAAAGCGTGGAGTTTTATGGACGATGAGGCGCAACTCTCAAAGCAGTTAGGCTTTTACGTCAAATGAGCGACGCGATATGTCACTTCATCGCCTACCTGACATAAGGACGTAACTACACTATACAATGAACCCTGTCCTCCATACGTTTCAATGCTTTTCCGGTGTCTTCTCAATGTATAGTTACGCACTTATGTTAGCCAAGCGACGACTTATTAGCATCGCGTCGCGACGTGACGTGACTCGGCTGTGAGGTGGACGAGCATCGGAATGCAACGCACATTTCGCATAATCGCAGCCGTTTACCGCAAGAATCGCTTAACTCTCAAGGAAGACCCGCGCTTGACCCCACCGTGGCGTTGCGTGCTTTGCGATATATCGATTGACCTGTCATTTGGACTGCATTTTGCAATTTGGACCTATAAATTCCGGCCCGGTTTAAAAACAACGTATGTCCCATTGGGTTTACCTATGCACATACGTGTTTTTTTTTTTTCCGATGAGCCAGAGTTTATAGTTCCAAATTGCAAAATGGATATATCGATTGACCTGTCATTTAAAGCTATGGAAAAGGATCGATTAACAGGGTGTTCGCGGCGAACACCTTAATAATCGATTCTTTACCACGGATTCAAATGGGGAAATATCGATAATCGATCATTCACGCCACGCCACTGTACGAGACCACCCGCGACACCATCATCTTGCATTCAAATTCTGTTCCTATTTGTTTGGTTTTCAAGTCGTTATACCACCGAAAATGTTTAATATATCACTGATATTTTTAAAAATTAATGTTCGTATCATCGCGCGCGTGTACACCTTTAAAAATACGAAAAACCAGGCTTTTAGGGTGCGTTCACAAGTACGTAACGCACTTTTTCGGCATTTTAGACTCCTCCCTAAATTCGGTAAATTCGTATTGCCTACTCTCAAGGGAGACAACACTCCTCGTGAGCTAAATCGCTCAGTACAACGGTTGTTGCGAGGTTCTTAACCAAACGGTGTTCCTTCCCTACCCTGTGCTGTTTCTAGTGTAAACAACGTGCTACAACTAAGCCGAAGTGCCAAGATAAAGGCTGTCATATTTTCATGCCACCGAGACTGTTGCGACAACTATTTGACTCACGTCTTGTTTTGTCTTCTCATGCAAGCGGTAGGTTTGAATTCACGCATCGAAATTACTTTGAACATCTCAGGTCGGAGTTCGTTTCAGCAATTTACTTTGTCCGAACCGTCTTCTTCGTGACATTTTTGTTAAAGAAAATGTATCTGAACTAACTTCATATCGTGTGTCGTGGTTCATTGCCGCGATTTTACAGAAACCGCGTAGCCTCTCCATTTTTCACATTCCTATTATTATTTCACGGTCGGAAGATCTCTGCAATGCCGCGCTGAGGAAGAACGCCGTATAAACATTCGAATGTTGCCAAGTCCCCTTGCAGAAAATATTTATTTTTGAGGAAAGTTATGACTATTTCTTCTTGAAATTTTCAGCCCTCCTAGGTCATATTATGGACGAAATCCTCTGAAACATTAGAAGTGAGACTGTCACAAATCCTGAAAATTTGTGATTTGTTTGAGGAAATTTGGCAACGCCCGAAGGCTCATACGGCGTTTTTCCTTGGCAGGGCAGTGCACCCCTGGGCGTTCCGGTGAAGAACAAGAATCTACAGTGTTGTTAAAGCATGCACAATCTTAGCAACACCTGCTTGCGCCCCAGGCTGTTTTGCACTGCATATCGTCGGTGCGGACTGACCGGCAAGCGAGAATGAATGACATGTGGGCATTATTCTCCGTGTTTCCAGTCACTATCGCAAGCGTTGGAAGTGCTAATTTGGCGGGGTTCTGTTTGCCATCAACCAACTGATGTTCTGCCGTGCTGAGGATAAACGCCGCATGAGCCTTCAAGCGTCGTCAAATTTCCCTCAATCAAGTGCGAATTTTGAGGGATGTGAATATTTAGTTTCCAATTTTTCAGAGAATTATATTCGTAATCAGATCAATCATCGGAACATTTCATGAGAAAATATTCATAACTCTCCCTATGAATGAATATTTGGACCGCTTCACGCAGAAAGGAACTAAGCCGCATCAGCTATTTCCAAATTTAATTTGGCAATTTAAATGTTTACATGAAAACGCGTATATTTGTGTGCAAATTTTCAGTGAATTTTTTGCATACTTCAAAGCAAATTCCTTGACATTTTTAAAGGAATCCGCACAAACCCTCTCTTGTTAAACATTACATTGCGCAGTTAAATTTGGCATTAGCTGATGTGGCTGGTTCCTTTCTGCTTAACGCGGTCCATTTGATCGGAGGAAATTTGGCAACTCTCGAATGTTCTTACGGCGTTTTTCCTGAAGACGGCAGCTTTGCTTGACCGCCACGCTGCGCCGCCGCCGCAAAGACGAGCTAGTCAATGGGATAGGTCGGGGTCGGAAATGATGTGGAAACTTTTAAAGGTTACTAGAGGATCTGCCCCCTGGCTGCTCCGCGGGCCAACCCCCGGAGAATTGCGTCATTGACAGCTGAATGAGAATTAGCGAGAAAGTTCGACGAAATACACCTCAGCAAAAAAAAAAAGCACTTTCGATACTTCTATTTATCACTAATAATAAACATGTGAAGAAAGAGAGAAAATGATTTGGATTTTGCGCATGTCATTTTTTGAATAATTTTAACTGACATAAAATCCATTCAGAGATTACGAGCATTTCAAAATCATGCGTTAAAAAAAACTAACTCCTCGAATATAAATATAGAGACAAAACAGAGCGGAGCAGCTGCAGCGTGCTACCATGCCAGCACGAGGTACGCACTGGCGCCTACAAACCTAACGGGATACTTCAAGCATAGCGCAATGCGTGAAGTATCTCTTTAGGTTTGTAGGCGCCAGTGCGCGTTTCGCACTGACAGCACGCAGCACCCGCGCCGTGCTACGGCGCGGCGCCTCAAGCAGCTACTTCGCAACAGAGGTGTCGCACAGTATCATACGAAATTGAAGACATTTTTGGATTTTACGCATGTAATTTTTTGTATAATTTTAACTGACAAAAATCCATTCAGAGATTACGAACATTTCACAATCATGAGTTAAAAAGAACTAACTCCCAGAGTTTGAATATTCATTAGAGACAACACACGGTGCGATCAGCGCCTGCAAGACTGCAGGAATACTGCACACATTGCGCATACGCACCGTGGAGTATTAACCACAGCGTGGTGCAAAATGTATCACGGTACGTACTGCCGTGATAAGGAATAACGCCGCGCCATATGAACATTCGAGAGTTGCCAAATTTCCTTCGCTAAAAAGTTTATTTTTAAAGAAAGTTATTAATATTTTTCCTTGATGTTTCCAGGAACTTTAGATCAAATTACAAACAAAATTATCTGAGAAATTGGCCGAAAAATATTAAAAAAATTTCCTTAAAATTGGTGATTTGTCAGAGGAGTTTTGGCAACGCCTGAAGGTTCATACGGCGTTTTTCCTTGGCACGGCAGCGTAAAGTATTCCTGCAGTCTTGCAGACGGTATTCCGCGATTCGCGCTGGCCGCACTGTGTTGTGGCTCTTAATCCGTACTTCAGGAGTTAGCGTTTTCCAACTCGTGATTTTAAAATGTTTGTAATTTCCGAATGGATTACTGACATTCAAAATCATAAAAAAAATTAAGTACTGAAGGAAAATATACTGTATGTATTGCAAATATTAAGGAAGTCCCGTGCCAAATTTACTTGTTAGCAATGCAAAATATGCTTGTTAATATCTAGTTCAGGAGTTAAATTCTGAACTTCCATTGTTTGAATAGTTTTCTGCGTGAAAGAGGAGGTCACCCGTGCCTCTTTTGCTTTTGATTCATTTTCTCGTGGTACCACATACCTAGTGGCCAGGGATAGATTATGAAGACTATGATTCCATGTCTGACCTTTCCCATCGGCCCGTTCGGTTTTGCGCCTCGCCACCATCACGATGCTGTCTCAATGATTGATGCCAATCGCACCATGAAGGTGTTGCCCCGTAACATTCATTCACTGAAAAAAAAATCTCGGTGTATTTACTAAGAAAAGGGTAAAATTACCAAGAATTCAGGGTTCTATTTGATCCCGGTTTTTTCTTGGTAAAATTACCATTTATGGAATTGGTAATTTTACCGAGAAACTCGGTAAAATTTTTGAACTTTCTCGGTAATTTTACTGGACCTTGGTAAAAACGCCAATATTTTTTATCAACTATGGTAGAATTACCGAGATAAAATGGCAAAGTTACCGGGAATTGATTACCAATAAAAGTGGTATTCTTACTTGACAAAAACAGTAAAAATACCGGTTTTTAGGTAAGTTTACCAGTCTGTCTTGGTAAAATTACCAATAATTGGTAAAAAAAGTGAGATGGTAAAGGTACCAACTGACCTTGGTAAAAACGCCGAGAATTTTTTTTCAGTGTTGTATATAATGGATAGTCTTTTCGCATGGTTTTGGAAATATTTCGTTACTGCGAGAAGCTCTTCTACTTTAAGTCCCCGAATTTGTTGTGTAGAAACCAGTTGCACCCAGAGCGGCCAACCAGGGTATCTACTGGTCCAGAAAATCCGGAAAGTCCGGAAGTAGTACTGATTTTTATAGGCGGTCCGGAAGTACTGAAAAACGGAAATACCGGTAAGAAGGTCCGGGATTTTCCGCCTCTAACTGCGCGTGGTTTCACAAAGTCAGCTTGGATAGTATGCAATCTCTTGCGCATTAATTCTTAGTGTGTATGCCTGCTAGATCGCGATTGTTCTGCCAGTATATCTTCAAGCCAGGCACCAATGTCTTCGAATTTCGTGGCTACTTCATTTTTGTCACGATTCGCGCGAACGCCATATTTTCGACATTCTGTGAACTTCGTCACATAAAAGTACTGCGCATTTTTCTTGCGAGGAAATCCTAATTTTTTTTAGGAAGCACCGAAAAGATGCTGGAAAAGAATTGATTTATTGCCTGCCAGTTTAGTAGACACCCTACTAGCACTCGCTAGCCGAGCAACGAGACTTGTTATCTTATTCACAGAACTTATTGTTAGTTGAACTGGATGATTCCATGAAACACGAAATGGATTCGTTTAGTCATGCGTCATAAAACTTAGAGTATGTCGCCGATGCGTCCCCAACAATTAATTGCAATCAGAGTGACGTCGGAGCAGCGGCGGATCCAGAGGTAGCTTGACAGATGGCCATTTGGCAACGTCGAAGGAGGGGTCTGGGGCACCCCCTAAATTATTGGGGATCCCAGGGGCTCTCCTGGAACACTTTTTTAGAAGAGCCCCTCCCAGATCGAATTTTAAGCAGTTTTAGCGCACCTCGTGCTTTAGGAGCCAGTAAAGGCACAGAAAGAGAAAACTTCCTTCTTGAAGGTAACCCTCAAGATCCTCCCAAAAGTTTTTGACACTCGCAGAAGTCAATAAAAATCCTCGGTTTTTTTTTATTCAGAGTTCCTTGAGAATCCTCAATTTTTGTTTTGACACGCTATTTTATGGTCCCTAATGAAGTATTCAAGAGCTAAGAATGCAACATTCATCAACCGCGAGTTAGTCAAAAACTTGGAGGATCAATTCGATAATTTTTTTTTCCTCTCTTCAGAATATTAGAATTGAGTTATTTCCAGGTATTCCTAGGTGTTTTGTAGCATCAGCTGAGTCAATTAAAAACTTCCATAAAATTTTGCTCTTCCGCATACCATCAAAAATTTAAAATTCCTCCCTTTTTGAACGCAAAGCTTCGATGTACTGCCTTCGGGGGAAAGTTATTGCAGTCTCTCTGCAGCAGCATTAATCCGCAGCTAAAGCGAAGTAGGTGTGTGTTTGCTCATGACCGTGATTACAGATGAGTTCTTATCTTATCTCTCCGTTCTTCACCCAAATAATGTTCCGACCATGTGTGTCGAATCAGGTCATGAGGCTGTTGTCCTTTTCATAAGATTGCGTAATTTAAGGAAAGGCGAAGACAACATTTTAAGCGACGTAATTTAGTGTATATGTATGACTCCTTACTCATGTATAAACAGTGGATGTCGCGTTTCTAAGTTTTGAGAAAATCGGGTTCAAAATTTTCAAATCTGTGCGTTTTGAAGTCTGTGCAGCAAACAGGGTTCGGTCAATCATTTTATGAAAGAGCAAACCTTCCTTTGAAAAACGAGCTTTAGAAATTTAAGTTTGTTGCAAATGTCAACAACATCTAGTGGGTTAAAAAAAGACAGCATCCGCTATTTTTACGGAGAACTTTTATTCAGGTATACAATGAAGTACGTAGCTATTGTAAGCGAGACAAAGCGATTGATATTGCTAAAATTAATGATCACTGTTGAGTTTCTTAATGATTTTTCGAAAAACAGAAATATTCAGTCACATTAAAAAATGAGGAACAAACTGCATTATCAGACCTTTAAAATAGGAAAAATTGAAGAGGTTGTCATCTCCCAAAGATCTACATGTAACAGGTCTCATTAACTTTTATTACTATTGTAACGTGCTCACATACACGATACTTCAGGAGATTAATGAGCCTCTGCGAATTCTGACCTCCGCTGTTTTTACTTATAACAGGGTTTTTTATTCATATCTAAATGAAAAATTATGACAGAAGTCTGAAACTTAGTAGCAACTCTGTTGAAGGTTTGAGGACTCTAAAAAAAACATCATCCCTCAAAATGGCGGATGTTCGATAAGCCGCTGTTTATACAGATATGGCTTCATATTATATCTGTGAAAACGGATATTCCGCGTCTAAGTTTCAGATGCCGATGAAGAGAGTCAACGAATATCACTAACTGTTGACTCTAAAATTTTTACTCGGATTAAGGATGTGGGTCGTCTCATTTGCTTTATTTAATCGCTTATATCCTCGAGTAGGCTGTCTTTTAAACTGTCGTGCAAAGAAAGAACACTCTTGTGAGCCCTCAGACGTTGCCATAATCAGAAACGGATCCTCCAGTGACCTTACTCTCACCATAAGGATACTCCAGCTCTAGTTCGTGCGATGAAGAGGAAGAAAAGGCTCTTTCTCCACCTACAAAGTGGGTTAGTGGGGCCCTCAAACTGGTGCTAATTCTCTGAATTCTCTGTCGGAGCTGCATCAAGCTCTTCGAAAATCTCAAGATCTGATCTATGATGTATGCCGATTACATCCGACGATCTTCGAAAGATGACACTCAACATGGATGTAGCCGATCGATAGACAATCCTTGATAGACGATCAAATACCGAACCAATTCCGATGAAAATCGACCATTTGATGGCTGCTAGTCACCATGCAACATTCTTTTTTTGTAAAAAATCGGACGGCCGTCCAATTTTATTTTAATGGAATGCTATTATTTTTCATTTTTGCCGGACGGAACATTTCTTTTTGAATAATGTCAAGTAACGATTTTAGGTCTGATGACTTACGACTTTTTTGGATGGGAATCGGTTCAGGACTGCGATCGTCTATCGAGGCCTGACGATCAAAGTCCTGAACCAATTCCCATCCAAGTGTCGTAAGTCATTGGTCCCAAAATCGTCACCTCGTGGTACTTCTGAATAAAAACTTGACAGAATCGTTCCTTGTGATAGGAAGTGATGAATGGTGGCACTCCATTTTGTCGCAGAAAAATGTCGCGTGGTGACCAACATTCATCAAATGGTCAATTTTGATCGGAATTGGTTCGGAATTTGATCGTCTGTTTGCAAGTGGAGAAGAGCCAAAACTTTGGTTCGGTTGCGAAGTGTCTTGACAGTCGCTCATGCTGAATTTGTCGTCCAAAACACCATACATATTCCAAAAGGCAGGATTTGACGATTTTCTCGTCATTTTCCCTGGCATTTACCAAGTTTTCCAAAGGTTTTAAAATTCTCTGACTTTTCCGGTTTTTCTAGTATCCCTTGACTTGTGGCAACCGTGGCTCGTGTTTTTAACGCCCATGGTTGCCACGGAATATAGAAAATGAAAATTCCTGATATTTTCCTGATTGCCCTGTCATATTTTAGTGAAATTCCCTG
Source organism: Bemisia tabaci (assembly GCF_918797505.1). NCBI lineage: Eukaryota > Metazoa > Arthropoda > Insecta > Hemiptera > Aleyrodidae > Bemisia > Bemisia tabaci. Next base: position 4,640,197 of record NC_092793.1, read on the forward strand.
AAATTTTAAGTATGCCGGATGATTGAAAAGACATGATTTGAAATAATTCTCACGTAAAATGTGGCGTTCAAAACGTCAAACCCATTCTAGAAAGCAAATTAAAGTGACTCAACAATTTCCCCCCGACACTTTCGTATTTTTCCCGGACATTTCCCGGCACCCCCTGACCGTGGCAACCGCGGCTCGTGTGTTTAACGCCGCACATTGTATCGAGTCGATTAGATAGGTCGGACTTGAAATGTTTGACTAAAACTACAAATTTTGGTTTTCATTTCGTCACATTTTAAACTTTAAGGGGTGCTCCTTGAAGAAAATTTCGCGAGAAAACCAATGGAGCCACTTCTAGAACCTCAAAGTTCTGTATAGATGTGGTAACAAGCGTTTAAAGTTTCCAAATTTTGTCCGACTTCACCTATTGACTCGATCCATTGTGGGCCGCAGCGCACCTGCTCCGGAAGAAATCAGCGGGTCCGAAGTTCATTAAGCCCTCGCCACTTTCCGAACTGACAGCCCATCCTAAGTTTCAGCGGTGTGTGAACGCGGGAAGGGGGGGGGGGGCAAAGAGTCATTAATAACACAGGCCGAAGGGTTGAAAGGGGGAAAGGGGGGTAGGGGGAACGAAGGAAGAGTTACGAGAAGACCAGCGGGGGTGGGAGTGGGGAAGGGTCGGGGGACGAGAAGAAGATACGGGATCTCTTTGGGTGTGTCCCGAACCCGGTGTCCGACAGGGAACTTCCGTCGAGCGTCGAGCCCGGGCGGGAGCTGTAAAACCTGGAGCGGAATATCCTGGATCTGACGTCGACGTCCCGACGTCAGGACGTGATTGGGCGGGGACCAGAGCGGCGCGGCCCGGCGCGGAGGAAGACAAGGAACAATATCGATGGACATAAAATGTTTGCCGACAGAATATAACGAGTGAATTGGGTCGCTCGATATTCGTATCCTGGACGGGGCACCCGGGACAGCCGCTTCCTCCAGGTTCTCCCCGTGATTTTACACAGTCTCCTCCGGAGTAGAGTACCTGTGAGAGACCACGAGCGAGTCGGTAATTTTTGGAGGTTAGGTCATGGAGCTTTTGGGGCCCGAAAGGACGGCCAACCTATGAGCTTCAAGTGTCCAGAATGATTTATTTTCACAATGGAGATGTTGCATGTGTGAGGAATTTGCGATTTGACCACTGATTCTTGTGTAAAAGTTCGCAAGAAACACGATGGTGCCACTGGTTTTCTCTGAAATTAACTCCCAAGCTCAAATAAAGCTCTCAAGTTGAGGCCAAAATGGAGGGGATATCCCACGCTATCCTGAGAGTCCACCTCTACATCAAGACGAACTCTCCATGCAAAGATAGGGAGCAAATACATTAGCAGTGATGCCACTTTATTTGGGGACTCTACAACTGAAAACACGGCAACTCTGCTAATGTAGTTGCTCCCTATCTTTGCATGGAGAGTTTGTCTTGATACAGAGGTGGACTCTCAGGATAGCGTGGGATATCCCCTCCATTTTTGGCCTCAACTTGAGAGCTTTTTTTGAGCTTAGGAGTTAATTTCAGAGAAAACCAGTGGCACCATCGTGTTTCTCGCGAACTTTTACACTAAGAATCAGCAGTCAAATCGCAAATTCCTCACACATGCAACATCTCCATTGGGCGTATTTATGCGAAAAAGAACTATGTGGAAGTGGATTGATGGGGTGTGCTCGTGCAAGCTGCGTAAGAAACAATGTAAAAGTGGATATAGTTCCTTTTGAGAAAATGAAAAAGCGGGACTTTACATTAAATCAAAAGGAACTGAGCGCTAATTCGTGAGCCGTGGACATGTGACAAGAGCCTTGTGGACAGGGCTCGTAAGTTGAAGAGTCCCGCCACCGATCTCCCCGTCCTGCACGGTCTTGGTCGTTGCCGCTGACGTCACTGGCGCTTTTAAAGTCCCATCCATTCTTATGATCCACAACTAACGAGCACACCCAATCTTTCCACTTGCACATAGTTCCATTTGGCATAAATACGTCCTATTGTTACGACCCATTGTTTGTGAATCACTTATTCGACTTAGTTTTTGCATGAAACTCATTTTTGGGGATGGACGCACATTAACAAACACTCTCGGGTATTTTGCTCAGATATTTGAATCTGAAGATTGGTAGCGGAATTTTTCTAGCGCTTATCCCGTTAGACGGTTGGCTGCTGTCTTGGGCCCTAGGAGCTCCATATATCCACATGACTGTACTCTCTCAAAGGTACTCTATCTGACGCCAGCCGGAAAAGGGGACTTTTTCCTCCCGAAAGTTCCCGCGAGCGCGACCTGGTGGCACCTGGTGCGTCGCGTCGCGGTGGGCCGGGGCAGGTTAGCCCTGTTGGGTGTCCCTGTCCACGTGTGCTCTTGGTGGCGGTCGTTACTGCGGATGATCAATATCCTGTCGCCGGCCTGTCGATACGGTCCCCCGTCTCACTATTTAGACGCATCATTTCCCAAAAAGGCCCGTCTTCCGGAGTTATTACACTTTCTCCGTCCACTTCCTCCTTCCCCTTCCTTCTTAACAGCTTTCGTCCCGGCGACCCCCTTCTTTCATCCTCACTTTAATAAAGTGACATACGAGCGCTCTAGGCTAGAGATCGCGCGGGCCGCCGCGCCGGGAGGATTGACTGAAATCAGGGTTGCCACGGTTAGGGCATACCGGGAAATGTCAGGGAATTTTAAAAAGTCAGCGAAAACCTGCAAATGTCAGAGAAAACGACGAAATTGTCAGGGAAAAATTGTAAATTTACCGTTATTAGCTTGTTAGAATGGATTTAACGTTCACAACAAGAAATGCCAACATTGACAAATTGCCAACAAATGCATTTAAAATTATGTTTTTTTTGCCATGTTGCATAATTCATTTGTCAGGGAATGTTACTCAAATGTGTCAGGGGAATCAGGGATATGTCAGGGAATTTCATTTCTTAAATTTTGTGGTAACCCTGTGACATGACACGTCGAAAACGAACCGAAGTTTTGGCTCTTCTTCAGTCACAAACTGAAGACTTCAAAGAGGCTATCGCTCTATTGGCCTCGATGGACGAGCAAATTCCGGACCAATTCCGATCAAAAGTGACCCTTTGATGACTGTTGGTCACCATGCAACATTCTTCTGCAACCAAATGGAGTGCCACCATTCATCATTTCTCACCGCACAGAACAATTCTGCCAAGTTTTCATTTGAAAATATGAGAGGTAACGACATTCGGACCGATGAATTACGACACTTGGCTGGGAATTGGTTCCTGACTTCGATCCTATATCGATTGGTCTCATCCATGTGATAGTTGACAACAGTCAACTAAGAGATCGAAGGTCGTCGAATGTAGTTGGCGTACATCATATATCAGATCTTGAGATTTTCAAAGAGTTTTGAGCATCCTCGACCTAGAATTTAGAAAATTAGTGCCAGTTTGAGAGCTCCACTTTGTAGGTGGAGAAGAGCCTTTTCCTCCTTATCACACGGACTAAATCTGGAGTACCCTTATGGTAAGAGCAAGGCCACTAGAGACCGGAGAATCCGTTTCTGATTATGGCAACCTATGAAAGCTCACGGATTTCTGATTCGAAGTTACATTTGTTTCCCAGCTGTATCGAACCCATTTTCGGGCAATCTTCATATCAATATTGTGTTCAGAGATACCGCTAGCCTCCGAAGCGTTTGCTAGCAGCTGCCAGAATCTGCCTATTTTTTAAGGAGTACCAATAGAAGTGTCTAACTCGAGGTGTTTCCCGAACACAGCGTGAAAGTTTACGTTTAAGCTATCTCAGATTATTGAATGTTCGAGGCGGTCGATTAATTTCTTTGAAACTCCTTCCCTCGTCTATCTGCATGGCCAAACAATTTTTTGGGCAGAGGCCAAGCGTTGTGAATTAAGGCCAAGAGCGATAACTTCCAGTTGACAATCTAATGGCTCTATGTAACCCAAAAATGTGATCTTACCTCCTCCACCTCCTCAGAAACTTCTCTCATTCCGAATTCGTGGCATTTGCTCTGTTTAAAAAAAAACCCCCGAGAAACTGGAATTCGCGGCGCGCAACGCAGGAAAGAGGTAGTTTTGGGACCTCTTGCGAAAAAATTTAAAACTGTAATCTCCTTTGAAACTGACATCAAAGCTGCTTGAACGTAAATTTCAATTCGATTTTCATCGTTGAACGTTTATTTAAGAACGGCACTGCCGTGCTAAGGAAGAACGCCGTACGAACATTCGAGAGTTGCCAAATTTCCTTCGATAAAATGTTTATTTTTTAGGTAAATTATGAATATTCTTCCTTGAAATCTTCAGACCCCTGGTAAAAATTGGTGATAGGAGCTGCGTTTCAAAATACCACAGGAGTTCTTATAGCCGACTGAAGAAGGCGATAGAAATCACATAGCTGCTGTAGAAAGTGGAAAAAATCATACGGCCGGGCTACACGAAGCGATAAAAATTATACAGCCGGGCTTCATAGTTCCAATCGCCTGGCTGTTGCTTTTTCGCCATTGGCTATAAAAGGCTATAAGAAATTGTGTAGAAATTCGTGTGCTTTGTAAATCCGTAAGTTTGTGCGGAATCACCTCAATATTTACAAAACAAATTACAATATTTACATTTTCCTTTACTACATATTTTTTTTCACCAATTAATATGAGAATAATCCATACAGAGTGTGCAAACATTTCAAAGTGATGAGCTAAAAAAACGTTTATTCCACGAGACACGAGATTTTTTAGAGCCTAACACAAAGCGGAGCGGCGGCGCACTGGCGCCTACAAACCTAACAGGGATACTTCACGCATTGCGCAATGCGTGAAGTATCCCTGTTAGGTTTGTAGGCGAATATGCGCGTTTCGCGCTGGCTGCCCGCCCGCCACTTCGCGCCGCAGCGTACCACGGCGCTTGAAGCAACTATTTCACACCAGAGGTATTGCACAGTATCATACGAAATTGAAGGCGCTCCAACATATTAGGAATGGCAGGCATCCTTCAAAAGTACGGAGCTTCCCTCGCAAAATAAATCAAGATTCTACGGCCCAAATAGAGAGCGGTAGTCCAAAAACTCACCAAGTCCTAGCATCCGTAATTAGTAACGTTTAGCATACACTTTATCGCCAGGCTGTTGCTTAATCGCCATCGGCTATAAAAGGCTATGAGACATTGTGTTGCCGGCTATAGCAGCTATTGGAAATCTTACAGCCGGCTGTAGGTCTATGGTATTTTGGAACACAGATTCTACTGCCAATTTTTACCAGAGACACTTTAGATCAAATCCTAGACAAAATTATCCGAGAAATTGGCAGAAAAATAATCATAAATTTACCAGGGAATCCGTGTTTTATTGAAGAAAATTTGACAACGCCTGAAGGCTCATACGGCGTTTTTCCTTAGCACGGCAGGGTATACCTCTCCTGAATGCATGTTCCTGGAGAGTACGAACATTTCGAAATATGGAGCTCTTATAGGGCCCAAAAGAGCAGCCAACCTTTGAAAACGAAAATGCCCCTGCCAATGTTCAGATTCTAATATCAATCCAAAATAGCCAAGAATGTTCATGAATGAGCGTTTCTCCGCCAAAATGAGTAAATTTTTGCAAAAACCAAGTCAAATACGTGCTTCATTGTTGACGGATCGTAACTATTGTAACAATAAATCGCTTTGGTTAATTTGAATTCATAGATTGGCTGCCTCTTTGGGTCTTAAGAGCTGCATGACAAACCTCAAAATCACCGACATGCCCGTATTCACACGTTCCCTCATGCGTGGGCGCTGAGTAAAATAAGAAAAAATAATTTAAAAAAAAAAAAAAAAAAAATTAGGAAAATAGGTGTTGAGAAGCCACACTGAACCATGTCTCTACAAGAATTAAAGTGACTGTCGTGCATTTTGGAGACAACATGCGATTGCGCACCATAATAAAAAATAGAGATATATATATATAAAAAAAAAACCTGTTGTCCCAAAACTGAAATTAGCTTCGACGATCTTCTCATGCTGTTTCCACGTTTTTGTTTTGTTTTAGTGTATGCTGTGTACATTTGGCGTTCCATTTAAATAATCTAACCCACTACCCCCTTCCCTTTTCTTCAGCTCGCTCTTATTGTTCATCATACCTACTTCTCAGACTCTGCTCTGTTATCAGTCTCGTCCATTACTCCATTAATGGCAGGCCTCTCGAAATTTTCGCTCCTCCAGCTTCTATTTCTATCCGTGTTTCGTTTGCTGTTGCGTGATACAAATGTTTGCAAGATGCGGAGCACTCGAGACAGTTACATGGAGGAGAAAAAATTGTCCTCGTTGCCAAGTTTTGGAAAATTGTGCTCTGTGCATCAACCAGCGATATCTGCTCCTTTACGTGCGCTTAAGGTGATTCGATGGACGCCATATTTTGTGTCAGAACGGCATGCGATATATCGCATCAATTGGTTATTCCATTATTTCAGCTACTCGCCATTTTTCTCCAATTTTGAGATCGCAACTCTGTTGTCAGGAGACTAAAGCACTCACTTACCGATTTCAACAAAGAAATTCAACGTAATAAAGGCGTGGTTTTTTCAGAGAGAAAACATCGCATTCGAGTGCAGTTTCGATATCAGTATCGAAGGCTATGTTTTCTCTCTGAAAAAACCACGCCTATATTACGTTGAATTTCTTTGTTAAAATTGGTAAGTGAGTGCTTTAGTCTCCTGACAACAGAATTGCGATCTCAAAATTGGAGAAAATTGGCGAGTAGCTGAAATAATGGAACCAATTGATGCGATATATCGCATGCCGTTCTGACACAAAATATGGCGTCCATCGAATCACCTTGAAGCAAATCTGTGAATCTGTCCCGCAAATATACTGAAGGAATGCAATGGATTTAATCGTTGAATTTCGGTGATAGACAGCTGAATTCCTGTGACGCTCCATACTCCATATCTTGGCCGTATTGTACTTTGGACAGAAATTGTCCACAACACGGAGTGATCCAGAAGTCCCGCACACCACCCCTACTGCCGTGCTAAGGAAGAGCGCCGTGTGAACATTTGAGAGTTGCCAAATTTCCTTCGATAAAATGTTCATTTTTTAGGAAAGTTATGAATATTTTTCCTCGAAATTTTCAGGAACTTTAGGTGAACTTGCGAACATAATTATCTGAAAAATTAGAGGAAACATATTTACAAATTTTCCCGATAATTCTTGATTGATTTACTAAAGGAAATTCGGCAACGCCTGAAGGCTCATACGGCGTTTTTCCTCAGCACGGCAGTGATAATACCCCTGTGGTTCTTGCCTCTTTGCAGAGGGACCCCCTAAAATTTTTTGGGAGTCCCATAAGTCGTTTCCCTTGAGTAGAAGCACTCACAAAATGTCAAGTCTCAATCTCAATGAGTCAGTTGCGCTGGTCACAGAATCGTGTTTCGATGCTTCATTCTTGTAGATCAGCTAAAAATAATAAGATCTGTCCAAACAGCAACTTTCTACATTCAATATCAACCGAGATATCGCGCTTTGAAAAATTCGGTTCATGATGTCACCCACCGCGGTAGTAACAACCTTGGTTTCTTCCATCTTGCTTTCAACCGAGTTTTATGTTGAGTAACCAGTGCAAATGTTCGTCTTCCGGACCGATAAAAGCAAGGTGGAAGAAATCAAGGGTTTCACTACCGCGGTGGATGACGTCAAAAACTCGACTTTTCAAAGGGCGATAACTCGGGTAATATTGAACGTAGAAAGTTGTTGTTAGGACAGATCTTATTATTTTTAGGTGGTCAGCGCAACTGACCCGTTCGTTCAAAAGTCAAAGAGGTTATGTCTGATGCTGGCGGCCCGGGTCTTTTGGATCACCCTATATAACTCACTTTCGTTCACAAATGAAGAGATGAAAAGTGAATTTCAAACTTTACTTGTTTGCCCATCGTGGCTTGGGCAGTTTACCACGAACAATAAGCCTTATATGTATAGGCTGTTGTGAGGAATTACTAGAATCGCACACGGAGAAAAAAACCTCGTGCGTGGGCCCCGAAGTTTATGTCATATGGATCTCTGAAGTTTTCGGATTGAGCATCTGAACACTTTAGGTCTAGCTGTCGAGGTTCGGATCACGCATCTGAAACTCCAGTTCTTAAATCTGAAGCACTTCGGATGTGAGAACCGAAGTTTTTCGGATGTGAGAACCGAAGTTGTTCGGATGTGAAAACCGAAGTACTTCAGATGTAAGAACTGAAGTTTCAGATGTGTGATCCAAACCTCAGCAGCTGGACCTAAAGTGTTCAGATGCTCAATCCGAAAACTTCAGAGATCCATATGACCTAAACTTCGGGTCCCACGCGCGAAGTTTTCTCCGTGCAACGTTACTAACAATAAGTGCCTCTCTACGTTTATCGCACATTATATAACTGATTAAGATGATTAACTAAGCAGATTTATTTTAGAGTGTACAGGTTAATTTTTTATCTTATCAACATTTTCTTTGTCTACGACTAGAAGCTGTTTATTTTTTAGGGTTTTTTTACATGATAAACAGAAGTGCACTATTTCAGCAGCTTTGCAAACAATAGTATTCTCTTATCGCAACAACACCATTTTCATCGCAAGCGAATAATGACAACAGACCTCTTGAGACTCTCTATTCCCCGAGGTGTAATGAACGCATCGAAGTTTGCCAGTTAGAATCATTTTAAGTTCGGTTTAATTTTCCGAAATTTGTATTTTCTTGTCGTAAAAGATCAGTTACGCTAGTTACAGAAGCGCATTTTGATGGTATTAGCTTGGACATCATTAGCAAAACATGATGAGATTTGTCCACTCGCCTATTTCCAATGGCAGTATATCAAATGGGATACCGCATTACCGCCATTCGAAAAACTTGGCGTATTCTGTCGTGCTAAGTAAAAACGCCGTAGTAGCATTCGAATGTTCCCAAGTTTCCTATCAGAAAAAATTTATTTTTGACAAAGGCTATGAATATTTTTCCTTTACATTTTCAGACTTTTTAGATCAAATAATCACGAACAAAACTCTCTGAAAAATTGGAAGTGAGATTGTCACTAATTTTTCTGAAAATTCGTGATTTGTCGAAGGAAATTTGACAACGCCTGATGGCTCGTGCTGCGTTCTTCTTTAGCACGACAGTATGACAGCCCTCCACCGCGGTGGTACGTACTATGATTTTTTCCACCTTTGATTTATCAATTAGTGCAAACATTTGCTCTGGTTTCTTGACTTAAACCGCGGATGAAGTGAAGGTGAAAGAAACAGTATTTCGCACCACCGCGGTGGATGACGTCATTCACCGTGTTCATTAAAAAGCTATATCTGCGTCATTATTGAACCTGGAAACTTGAAGCTCGGAAAAATCTCATTGCTTTTCGGCAATCTGTGAGCTTTAACCATCAAAATGCGATTCGGTAACTAGCGCAGCTGACCCATTGTGTCCAAAGATCTTCCGGGATCTTCACGATCTTCTGGCCACTGCAGATTAGCCTTCTGCAATCAAATCAAATGGGTCAGTTGCGCTTGTTGGAGAATCGTGTTTTGAAGTTCGATTCTTGTGGATCAGCTAAAAATAACAAGATCTGTCAAAACAGCAACTCTGTACGTTCAATATTAACCGAGATATCACGCCTTGGAAAATTCGGTTCATGGCGTCATCCACCACGGTAGGAACCTGGAACACCCTTGGTTTCAAACTTTTCAAAGCGCGATGTCATATTGAATGTAGAAAGCTGTTGTTTACAGATCTTACAATTTTTAGCTGATCTACAAGAATCAAGCATCAAAACACCATTTTGTCGCCATCGCAACTGACCCTCTAGTGCACTAGTCACGTAGATGATAGTTCGGTTCTGAAAGAACCTCTGTTTTTATTGAATCGATCAGTTGTTTCTGTTCTTCGGGAACGCCAACAATCCATGACCCTCAGAAATCGTGCGGACCTTAAATTCTACGACTCAGAGTCGACGACGTGAATTGAAAACGAAACAATTTTTTCGGTTAATGTTTCTTTTCCCGATTGGATTCAGCCCAGAGATGCAAAGTATCATGAAACTTTATATTATGAAATTTCATAATGTTTCATGAAATATTTTAAAATTTCTGCAATGAACTTATCATTGCTATGAAAGGCATATCTAGGAAAAGTAAAATCTTGATTCTGACATTTTGAAATTAAAAACAAAGAAATATCGCAAGTCAAATTCCAAATTTTCTTATCGAACTCTCGTTTAATAGATACGCGTTGCATAAGCAGCCCCCGAGAAATCGTTGAAATTTCAAAAATTAAATTGCACTTTTCAGCAATATGCCATGTGAAATTTTATTTTGCATCACTGACTTACAATTCGTAGTTTCTCTCACGAAAGAAAGTAACTACACTTCAATGTTGCCAGATTTTTCCGCGAAAATTAGATTTTTTGCAGAGGAATCTCTAGGATTTCTGACTGAAATTTCACCAATTTTCCTCCGAATCTCATGCAAAACTTAGACAAATCGCCGAAAATTATGTAAGTTTATCTCGTAAAAAGTTGAATTATATTTTGAGTCAATTTTGTAACCTTGGAATGGAGTTACGTTTTCCTTCGTGCGGAAAACTACGAATTATAGCCCCTAGATCGCACAGCTAGAATTTTCGGACCATTTTTTCTTTAGCGCAAACGTGCGGGTACTGTTCTTTGCCCGCGTTTACCAAACTCGACCGAGAAGAAGAACAGAACCGTTCGCCCCGGATCCCGTAGTGTACTGCCGTGCTAAGGAAAACGCTGTATAAACCTTCAGGCTTTACCAAATCTCTGCAGGTGCATCACGAATGGACCACTACGACAAAGGTACGAATTTCAGCATTCTGATTTATTTTTCTCAATCAAAATTTCACGTAGAACACGATGCGCACAACAAAAATTACCAAAATCAACTTCTGACGAAGATATTTAATTATTCTTGATGCGTGAATTCAAACCACCCGCTCATGAAAACTCAATGCTCTAACGTGATTCACATCGCGCGCTAAGCGTTATCATGACAGTCTCTGCGATATAAAAATCTGACAACCTCGATCTTGACGCTTTGGCTCAGTTATAGCAAATTTCTTATAGTTTGAACAACACATGGTGGGAAATGAACATTGCTCGATTGAGAAGCTTGCTGAAACCGTTGTATAGTGCGCGATTTGACTCACGTAGAGCTTTGAGTTTCTTGTGAGCGGTCAGTTCAAATTCCTCGTAACCAGTGTGAAATAAAAACATTAATATCTTCGTTAAGAGTTGGTTTCAGTAATTTTCGCTGCGCGAGTCGTGTTCTACGTAAAATTCTGGCTAAGGATCATTTACCAGATAGCTTAAATTCGCACCTTGTCCAGCGGTCCATTCTCGGGAAAATTTGTACATATTTTTCTTCCAATTTTTCATATAATTTAGCTCGCAATTTTACCTTGAGTTCCTGAAAATTTCAAGGAAAAATGTTCATAGCTTTCCTCAAAAATATACACTTTAGCGAAGGAAATTTGGGAACCCTTGAACGTTCATACGGCGTTTTTCCTTAGGAAGGCAGCGCAGTGATGCAATGTATCGAGTCGCGCTTTGTTCGACTCGTCAAACGGCTCTGTTTGTAAACAGGAAACCTACGTATCGAAAACCCATTATTCAATCGAGTCACGGCGAAGTTCATTATCGCCGATTATCCTTGGCAACGCCTCAAAATTTCTCGCTCGTTTATGAAATTTGCGCCTTCGCATCATTCGCAGCGTGGCACGGTCTCAATCGCCCACGCCGCACACTGGATCGAGTCCATAGGAGAGGTCGGACAAAATTTGGAAACTTTAAACGCTTCCAACTCCGTCAATACAAAATTTTGACGTTCTAAAAATGGTTTCGTTGGTTTCCTCGTGCAATTCTCTGCTATAAGCACCCCTTGCAATTTAAAATGTGACGAAATAAACATAAAAATTTCCAGTTTTAGTCAAAAATTTCATGTGCGACCTCTCCAATCGACTCGGTCCTCTGTGCGTCGCTGAAATAAAATTTGATAGAAACGGACCCCCTCCTCCCCCGCTCCGCCCCGCAAAATTCAGCCCCCACTTTTGTTCTCGTCGATTCGTTTTCATCCTCCAGTGGCTGTCTCTCTTCGCGGGATTAAGAAAGTAGACGATTTGTCTGCTCGACTTCCGATTAAATAAAAATAAAAAAATAAAAAAATCCGTGAAAAATTAGACTATTCATCTTCTGTGACCCACTCTGGCGAGAGAAGATGGAGGGACTGTCTTTATCACGCCTGGATGCTGCAGTTGCCTCCTCTATTGAAGCATTCGTTTGAAAGCCCCCTGAACCCCTTGCGGTTCAACCCCTGAAGCACTTAGCGCCTCAGGCGTTATTCATTACGCGTTACTCTCATCACTGTATAATGTCTTATAAACAGAATTGCCACAGTCAGGGAAAATGACGAAAATGTCTGGGAAAATTTGTTAAATCACCTTCATTTGCTTATGTAGAATAGGTTTGAAGTTTCGAACATTTTCCTTTAAAATTTCAATTATGCCTTCTTAACCATCCGTCACATCTTCAATTGTCAAGGTATTTCACCAAAATGTGTCCGGGAAATCAGGGAATTGTCAGGGAATTTCATTTTCTAAATTCTGTGGCAACCCTGTATAAAATAAGATATATGGTATAAGATATGCAAGATCTTATACGGTCGCAACTAAATTACAGAGGCTAAGATTTTTTTTTTTTTTTTTTTTTTTTTTAAATTAGATTTTTTAGTTTTCAGATTTTAAACTATAGTGGAGTAATGCGATTTAGGCACACGTTCTGAAATTACCAAACAATTCAACAAAACTTTGATCAGCGCGTTGTGTTGACTTTATTGCGAAAACCCAGCGCGTTACAGAAAATTGCGGAGGCCTAGAACAATTATTTGTACCCCAGTAAAATATATATATTTGGGTGTAATTGAGGAAAATACTACGGGGTAAAATTACTAATGCAGTGAAAGTGCGTGCAGGATCACGATAGCCCACTGCATTTTAATTCCGTTGTGTAATTAAAATTCAATGTGATTCGGAAGTATTCTAATGAAGATAACTACATTTTTTAAACGTACTCAATAATTTTTTTAAAATTTTCAGTGAAATTATCGGAGATTGCAGCAAATGCACGATGCAACGAATCTGTAATTTAACTGTCTCTATGATCAATGCTTGATCAAACTTCCCTCGTTGGATTCGAAACCATTTTTTCGGAGAGTAGGCGTCAACTTTTGTATTTTTATACTCTTCATGGAAGTCGTTCGGTTTTCTGTTTATTATCTCTCTTTGTAATGAATGCGTTGGTCTATATCATTCAGCCCCAAAATTAAGGTTTAAAATGCCTCCTCTACTGGTGAGAATCATTCCTTTCATCACGGCATGATCTTCATACGGTCTTGCGATTTATTTCAGAAGTCTGGTAATACTTATTTACCAGGTACGCCTGGTAAATTTATTATTACATGCCTAGTATGCTGCTGCCGTGCTAAGGAAAAACGCCGTGTGAGCCTTCGAGAGTTGCCAAATGTCTTCGGATAAAACATGTATTTTGAGGAAAATTATGTTCATTTTTCCTTGCAATTTTCAGATATTTTAGATGAGATTGAGAACAAAATTCTCTGGAAATTTAAAAAAAAAAATTATGCAAATTTTCCCCAGTAAATATGTTTTTATTGAGGGAAATATGGCAACGCCTAAAGGCTCTTACGGCGTTCTTCCTTCGCACGGCAGTATGGCGCTTTAAGTGATCTAGCGCGGGGTACGTCACATACTATCGGACTCATGAAAGGCACGATGGATACAATACGCTGTTTTAGTTTCTCCCAAACATAATTTTTTATAAAATGTAAAAATTGATCTATTTTAACTTTTAAATTTTAACAATATTTAAAGTTTTATCGATTTATAAATTTCGAGAGTTCAGACTTTTCTTTATTTTTAATGCAATTTCATTTTTCTTTATTTTTAATGCAATTTCATTTTTTTTTTTTTTTATGGGGCTGCGTTCACTTTTTTTTGAAGAATCAGTGAACACAATTTCATTGATGATTCGAGGATAAACTCTTAAAATTCTGCATACCGTGTTTTTTTCTTAGCGCGCCAGCATAGCTCTCGGGATAACACTCATGTAATGGGAGCAACCGTGGCAACTACGCTATTAGCCTATTTTATGAATGCAAGTTTACTATTTTAAAACTAAAGCGTTTTGCTGTATTTATTTGAGAGCTTTAACTCGTCATCTCACAAAATGCAGTGTGGGCGCGGCTATGGCTTTCATTCTTTCAAGCGGAAACTTATCGAAAGCAAGTACTTGGAAGTTTGAAACGTCGTGAAAATAAGAGACATTTTTCAGATACGTTGTAATTACACGCTTTACTGATCTCAACTCTATTCTTATTTCTCATCCTCTTTTGAAATATTTAATAGCTCGATGTTGCGGTTGTCACAATTAGACGAAAGGTTGTAACCCTCGTAAGCGTCTCTCATGAGATCGTTTTTAATTTATTTCGACCCGAATTTTTTCGTGAAGTCTGAGTAAGTCTTCATCAAATCATGCATGCAGACAAATAAAACTCCGTTGAATATTATTTCCGTGAAAGTTAAAAGAACCAATTTGATTAAATAATATTGGCCTCTCTCCAGCCTATTTTCATTATAAATATATAAATAGCCTTAAGAATACATTTTTATTCCTTGGCAATTCTATTGTGCGTATCTGGTCCCACAAATTTCATTCGGATCTCTGCATGTTCCTCCCTCGCCTTGTTATTGGCGCCGCGTGTCTCTGGATTTTCTGCAAAATATTTTGCCAAGTGGCTGATTGGCTGCGCAATTTTTGTGTGATAAATTTGACTCTGTATCATAAAATCTTATAAGTAATGCATTACGCCTAAGGCGCGACGCGCTTCATGGATCTGCGGGACCCCTCTTAGCTCTTTCCGTAGCTCCGAAGGGGGTCCGGGAGACCTACCTCTGAAAATTTTGAAAAATTGAGTCGTCTCAGCAGCAATTTCGAACCTTTCTCCCCGAAAAATTGATCCAATCACAATTTCTCAGATGAAAGATTTGTCACTTACTTTCTCAAGCAAAATCCCTCACATATCCAGCCAAGTAGATTTCTGACACTTCGACGGTGAAACTACCAAACCACGTATCTCGGTTTGCGACGTCGCAGACTTCCTGTCATACTTTATTTTTTTAATGAAAAACTACTCAACGTCCAGTCTTGAAAATTTCTGTGATTTTTCCTCTTCGTGCGGAGAAAATTCTGTGAAAATTTCAAGGAATGATTTTGATTTGGTCTACTTCAAAAAAATAAAATGCGAGCGTAGATTTTTAAACACCGCAAACGAGATACGTGGTTTGGTTGTTTCACCGTCGACTTGGAGGACAAGGCGCACAAATGCAGTTTTTGAAAAAGGGAAGATATTAATGATTTCAAGTAAAAATAATATCAATGCATATTATGTGAAAAATTCTGTATAGATAGGAGAAGTTCAAATTATCTCTTCAGTTGTTGCGAGCAGCCACGATTCGTATCAATCTAGAGGTCCTTCACAGTAGTGGCGAGGCGTGAATAATCGATTATCGATGTATTCCCATCTGAAGCTATGGTAAAGAATCGATTATTAAGGGCTTCGCTGCGAATACCTTCTTTATCGACTCTTTTCCATAGGTTTAAATGATAGATCAATCGATTTATCGCAAAGCACATCACGTCACTGCAGGAGAAGTTCAAATTATCTCTTCAGTTGTTGCGAGCAGCCACGATTCGTATCAATCTAGAGGTCCTTCACAGTAGTGGCGAGGCGTGAATAATCGATTATCGATGTATTCCCATCTGAAGCTATGGTAAAGAATCGATTATTAAGGGCTTCGCTGCGAATACCTTCTTTATCGACTCTTTTCCATAGGTTTAAATGATAGATCAATCGATTTATCGCAAAGCACATCACGTCACTGCAGGAGAAGTTCAAATGATCTCTTCAGTTGTTGCGAGCAGCCACGATTCGTATCAATCTAGAGGTCCTTCACAGTAGTGGCGAGGCGTGAATAATCGATTATCGATGTATTCCCATCTGAAGCTATGGTAAAGAATCGATTATTAAGGGCTTCGCTGCGAATACCTTCTTTATCGACTCTTTTCCATAGGTTTAAATGATAGATCAATCGATTTATCGCAAAGCACATCACGTCACTGCAGGAGAAGTTCAAATTATCTCCTTCAGTTGTTGCGAGCAGCCACGATTCGTATCAATCTAGAGGTCCTTCACAGTAGTGGCGAGGCGTGAATAATCGATTATCGATGTATTCCCATCTGAAGTTATGGTAAAGAATCGATTATTAAGGGCTTCGCTGCGAATACCTTCTTTATCGACTCTTTTCCATAGGTTTAAATGATAGATCAATCGATTTATCGCAAAGCACATCACGTCACTGCAGGAGAAGTTCAAATGATTCCTTCAGTTGTTGCGAGCAGCCACGATTCGTATCAATCTAGAGGTCCTTCACAGTAGTGGCGAGGCGTGAATAATCGATTATCGATGTATTCCCATCTGAAGTTATGGTAAAGAATCGATTATTAAGGGCTTCGCTGCGAATACCTTCTTTATCGACTCTTTTCCATAGGTTTAAATGATAGATCAATCGATTTATCGCAAAGCACATCACGTCACTGCAGGAGAAGTTCAAATTATCTCCTTCAGTTGTTGCGAGCAGCCACGATTCGTATCAATCTAGAGGTCCTTCACAGTAGTGGCGAGGCGTGAATAATCGATTATCGATGTATTCCCATCTGAAGTTATGGTAAAGAATCGATTATTAAGGGCTTCGCTGCGAATACCTTCTTTATCGACTCTTTTCCATAGGTTTAAATGATAGATCAATCGATTTATCGCAAAGCACATCACGTCACTGCAGGAGAAGTTCAAATTATCTCTTCAGTTGTTGCGAGCAGCCACGATTCGTATCAATCTAGAGGTCCTTCACAGTAGTGGCGAGGCGTGAATAATCGATTATCGATGTATTCCCATCTGAAGCTATGGTAAAGAATCGATTATTAAGGGCTTCGCTGCGAATACCTTCTTTATCGACTCTTTTCCATAGGTTTAAATGATAGATCAATCGATTTATCGCAAAGCACATCACGTCACTGCAGGAGAAGTTCAAATTATCTCTTCAGTTGTTGCGAGCAGCCACGATTCGTATCAATCTAGAGGTCCTTCACAGTAGTGGCGAGGCGTGAATAATCGATTATCGATGTATTCCCATCTGAAGCTATGGTAAAAAAGCGGAGCGGCGGCGCACTGGCGCCTACAAACCTAACAGGGATACTTCACGCATTGCGCAATGCGTGAAGTATCCCTGTTAGGTTTGTAGGCGAATATGCGCGTTTTCGCGCTGGCTGCCCGCCCGCCACTTCGCGCCGCAGCGTACCACGGCGCTTGAAGCAACTATTTCACACCAGAGGTATTGCACAGTATCATACGAAATTGAAGGCGCTCCAACATATTAGGAATGGCAGGCATCCTTCAAAAGTACGGAGCTTCCCTCGCAAAATAAATCAAGATTCTACGGCCCAAATAGAGAGCGGTAGTCCAAAAACTCACCAAGTCCTAGCATCCGTAATTAGTAACGTTTAGCATACACTTTATCGCCAGGCTGTTGCTTAGTCGCCATCGGCTATAAAAGGCTATGAGACATTGTGTTGCCGGCTATAGCAGCTATTGGAAATCTTACAGCCGGCTGTAGGTCTATGGTATTTTGGAACACAGATTCTACTGCCAATTTTTACCAGAGACACTTTAGATCAAATCCTAGACAAAATTATCCGAGAAATTGGCAGAAAAATAATCATAAATTTACCAGGGAATCCGTGTTTTATTGAAGAAAATTTGACAACGCCTGAAGGCTCATACGGCGTTTTTTCCTTAGCACGGCCGGGTATACCTCTCCTGAATGCATGTTCCTGGAGAGTACGAACATTTCGAAATATGGAGCTCTTATAGGGCCCAAAAGAGCAGCCAACCTTTGAAAACGAAAATGCCCCTGCCAATGTTCAGATTCTAATATCAATCCAAAATAGCCAAGAATGTTCATGAATGAGCGTTTCTCCGCCAAAATGAGTAAATTTTTGCAAAAACCAAGTCAAATACGTGCTTCATTGTTGACGGATCGTAACTATTGTAACAATAAATCGCTTTGGTTAATTTGAATTCATAGATTGGCTGCCTCTTTGGGTCTTAAGAGCTGCATGACAAACCTCAAAATCACCGACATGCCCGTATTCACACGTTCCCTCTTGCGTGGGCGCTGAGTAAAATAAGAAAAAATAATTTAAAAAAAAAAAAAAAAAAAATTAGGAAAATAGGTGTTGAGAAGCCACACTGAACCATGTCTCTACAAGAATTAAAGTGACTGTCGTGCAATTTGGAGACAACATGCGATTGCGCACCATAATAAAAAATAGAGATATATTTATAAAAAAAAAAAAAAAAAAAAAAACCTGTTGTCCCAAAACTGAAATTAGCTTCGACGATCCTCTCATGCAGTTTCCACGCTTTTGTTTTGTTTTAGTGTATGCTGTGTACATTTCGCGTTCCATTTAAATAATCTAACCCCTTACCCCCTTCCCTTTTCTTCAGCTCGCTCTTACACGGAGAAAAAAACTTCGTGCGTGGGACCCGAAGTTGAGGTCATGTGGATCTCTGAAGTTTTCGGATCACGTATCTAAAATCTAGAGGTCCAGCTGCCGAAGTTCGGGTCAGACATTGAGGCACTTCGGCATGTCCCCGAGTACTTCAGATGTGTGACCCAAACCCTTCCGTATGTATCGAAGTACTTCAGATGTCTGACCCGAACTTCGGCAGCTGGACCTCAAGTTTTTAGATACGTGATCCGAAAACTTCAGAGATCCGTATGACCTCAACTTCGGGTCCACGCACCAAGTTTTTTTCTCCGTGTATTGTTCATCATACCTACTTCTCAAACTCCGCTCTGTTATCAGTCTCGTCCATTACTCCATTAATGGCAGGCCTCTCGAAATTTTCGCTCCTCCGGCTTCTATTTCTATCCGTGTTTCGTTCGCTGTTGCGTGATACAAATGTTTGCAAGATGCCGAGCACTCGAGACAGTTACATGGAGGAGAAAAAATTGTCCTCGTTGCCAAGTTTTGGAAAATTGTGCTCTGTGCTTCAACCAGCGGTATCTGCTCCTTAACGTGCGCTTGAAGCAAATTTACTGAAGGAATGCAATGGATTTAATCGTTGAATTTTGGTGATAGACTGCTGAATTCCTGTGATGCTCCATCTTTCGGGCGTATTGTACTTTGGACAGAAATGGAGATGTTGCATGTTGAGGAATTTCCGATTTGACTATTGATTCTTCTGTGAAAGTTCGCGAGAAATACGATGGTGCCACTGGTTTTCCTCTGAAATTAACTCCCAAGCTCAAATAAAGCTCTCAAGTTGAGGCCAAAATGGAGGGGATATCCCACGCTATCCTGAGAGTCCACCTCTACATCAAAACAAACTCTCCATGCAAAGAAAGGGGCAAAATACATTAGCAGTAATGCCGTGTTTTCAGTTTTAGGAGTCCCAAATGAGTGGCAGCCCTGTCGATGTATTTGCGTTGCCTACGCACGTAACTACGGCCTACGGCCGTAACTAGTCAGTTCTGTGACGTCAAGTAGTAGATATTTACCGAAAACAACAAGCATCTCCGTCATCAGTGCATTCTATGAGTGAGGCAGTCGCTGCGTGGACCAATCAGAGTGGCTCTCGATCGGCCGAATTGCGCGAGCGGCCCGTTTGAATCTGAGTAAAGTAACGATTTTCGGTAATTACGCATTCATTTCCTCGAATTTAGACAATGTCAAAATGAACGAGTTAGTTTTCTAAAGTGAAATTTCATCTTCTTTCTAAACGGTTCTTATGAAATTTTGCATCAGATCAACCCTGAAAGAGATATCGGCGAGAAATCATCGCGCGGCAAGCGTTCTCCCATAAGAACGCGTGTTAAAACCGCGGCCGAGTTTCATCTACTAGTGTGACGTCACAGAATCGTAGTTAACGGCCTCTCCATCTCGTAGGCAACGGTATTTGCTCCCTATCTTTGCATGGAGAGTTTGTTTTGATGTAGAGGTGGACTCTCAGGATAGCGTGGATATCCCTCCATTTTGGCCTCAACTTGAGAGCTTTTTTTAAGCTTGGGGGTTGATTTCAGAGAAAACCAGTAGCACCATCGTGTGTCTCGCGAACTTTTACATAAGAATCAGCAGTCAAATCGCAAATTCCTCACACAAGCAACATTTCCATTGTCCACAACACGAGTGATCCAGAAGTCCCGCACATCCACACCCCTACTACCGTGCTTAGGAAGAACGCCGCGCCCGTTGAACATTTGAGAGTTGCCAAATTTCCCTCGATAAAATGTTCATTTTTTAGGAAAGTTATGAATATTTTCCCTTGAAATTTTCAGGAACTTTAGGTGAACTTGCGAACATAATTATCTGAAAAATTAGAGGAAAAATATTTACAAATTTTCCCGATAATTCTTGATTGATTCACTAAAGGAGATTTGGCAACGCCTGAAGGCTCATACGGCGTTTTTTGCTTAGCACGGCAGTAATAATACCCCTGTGGTTCTTGCCTCTTTGCAGAGGGACCCCCTAAAATTTTTTGGGAGTCCCATAAGTCGTTTCCCTTGACTAGAAGCACTCTCAAAATGTCAAGTCTCATCTCAATGAGTCAGTTGCGCTGGTCACAGAATCGTGTTTCAATGCTTCATTCCTGTAGATCAGCTGAAAATAATAAGATCTGTCCAAACAGCAACTTTCTACATTCAATATCAACCGAGATATCGCGCTTTGAAAAATTCGGTTTATGATGTCACCCACCGCGGTAGTAACACCCTTGGTTTCTTCCATCTTGCTTTAAACCGAGTGTTATGTTGAGTAACCAGTACAAATGTTCGTCTTCCGGACCGATAAAAGCAAGGTGGAAGAAATCAAGGGTTTCACTACCGCGGTGGATGACATCAAAAACCCGACTTTTCAAAGGGCGATAACTCGGGTAATATTGAACGTAGAAAGTTGCTGTTTGGACAGATCTTATTATTTTTAGGTGGTCAGCGCAACTGACCCGTTCGTTCAAAAGTCGAAGAGGTTATGTCTGATGCTGGCGCCCGGGACTTTTGATCACCCTGTATAACTCACTTTTGTCCACAAATGAAGAGATGAAAAGAGAATTTCAAACTTTACTTGTTTGCCCATCGTAGCTTGAGCAATTTACCATGAACAATAAGCCTTATATGTGTCGCAGGCAATAAGCAATCGCCGGCAATTTGCAAGCCATAAGTGAATAAATGGACGTATTCATGCTAAAAGGAACTATGTGCATACGGTTTACGTACAACATAGTTCCTTTTAGCATAAATGCGTCCAAATAGAAAATAATATATTTTAGAAGTATAGGAACAATATTAAATTACTGATTATTTACCCTTTAATGAGAGTGGGCAATTTTCCCTCCATAAAAGCATGGCAGTGACAGGTATAAACTCATGAGAGCGCGTGGTGGAAGCCATGACCTCAGTTGGGTTCAGTTGGGTCACGCAACTAAACTAACACCGTGACAAAGCGTTGAGTATCACAAAAAATGAAGGCGCTCCAATACGAGATCGTGCTTTTGAAGGCTTTAACCTATCAGGCCTTTATTACGGGATTCGCATCGAAACAAATGTAAACGCTTAGCAAATGCCGGCGATTCAGCGCAACTGACCCGTTCGTTCAATAGTCGAAGAGGTTATGCCTGATGCTGGCGGACCCGGGACTTTTGATCACCTGTATAACTCACACTTTTGTCACAAATGAAGAGATGAAAAGAGAATTTCAAACTTTACTTGTTTGCCCATCGATGGCTTGGGCAGTTTACCACGAACAACAAGCCTTATATGTATAGGCTGTTGTGAGGAATTACTAGAATCGCACACGGAGAAAAAAAACCTCGTGCGTGGGCCCCGAAGTTTATGTCATTGGTATCTCTGACGTTTTCGGAGATTGAGCATCTGAACACTTTAGGTCTAGCTGTCGAGGTTCGGATCACACATCTGAAACTCCAGTTCTTAATCTGAAGCACTTCGGATGTGAGAACCGTAAGTTTTTCGGATGTGAGAACCTAAGTTGTTCGGATTGTGAAAACCGAAGTACTTCAGATGTAAGAACTGAAGTTTCAGATGTGTGATCCAAACATCAGCAGCTGGACCTAAAGTGTTCAGATGCTCAATCCGAAAACTTCAGAGATTCCATATGACCTAAACTTCGGGTCCCACGCGCGAAGTTTTTTTCTCCGTGCAACGTTACTAACAATAAGTGCAACCTCTACGTTTATCGCACATTATATAACTGATTAAGATGATTAACTGAGCAGATTTATTTTAGAGTGTACAGATTAATTTTTTATCTTATCAACATTTTCTTTGTCTACGACTAGAAGCTGTTTATTTTTTAGGGTTTTTTTTACATGATAAACAGGAGTGCACTATTTCAGCAGCTTTGCAAACAATAGTATTCTCTTATCGCAACAAACACCATTTTCATCGCAAAGCGAATAATGGACATCACGACCTCACTTGAGGACTCTCTATTCCCCGTGGTGTAATATGAACAGCATCGAGGTTTGCCAATTTACGAAGCATTGTATGTTCGGTTTAATTTTCCGAAAGAACCCGCACCTTCCTTATGGGAAATCCCCCCCAGTCAAACGCGATGCCGCTTGGATATGTTGCTCAGCTCGTCATTCTGATCAAAAGCTCTAATGGGCCCAAAGAGATCCCATGTGCGGTTTTCGAGATATTCGCTGTTTTATGTGCGTAAACGGAGGTTTCGCGCGCTCCCGCCGGAAGCCATACCAGTGTGCGGCGCCGCTCGTGCCCTTCCCTTCCAGTCCTCTCCGACCCCTCTCCGCTGCCCCGCCACCCATACCTTGGCTCCTCAACCGCTCCAACTCCGACGCTCACGAGGCTGCGCCCATTATTACCGGACCGCGCCCGCACGCCGTCTTCTTACGCGGCCTCTCCTTCGGCCATGTCGCCTCTTTTTCTCATCGACCCTTCCTGCAAGTCTTGAAAAACCTTTAAGAAGTCCATTTTTACTAAACATGATGATGCCAATGTCACAAATAATACAAAGAGAGAGAAAAGGAAAGAGAGGAAAAACAAATGATAATCCATGCGAAAGTATATGGAGAAGAGTCGGAATGCCTAAGAGATCGCTAAATGAAACAAGCTTTTTTTTATTTTTCCCCCCTTTTCCTTTCTTTTTTTCTTCATTTTTCTCACTCGGAAGCAGTGACAGTAACTTCTGTTGGAAGATGATGTTGAGGTTTTTTTTTTTTTTTTTTTTTTTTTTTTTTTTTATCACGTGGAGGAGGTTGAGGGGAATCAGTCGGCTGACGATGCCCAATTTGAGGCCAAGTGTGCCTTAGCTTCGACTTTTTTTGGCCTGCCTAGTGATCATTTTCGGTAAGTTTGTACGTCAGTTAGTAGTTAGTGAATCCTAATCGTCAGGAATCCCCCAGCCAAGATTCCCCAGCCTCAGAAGGAGAATATACGCAGGCGCCCGTAGGGGTAGCTCACTGGCGTCTCCCAGGACTCGGACGCGAGCGAACTCCCAAAGACAAAGGACAAAAGGCAAGGAGAATCCTAGTAGTTCAACACAATCGCAAAGTCAGTTGGCTTGTTACTTTTCCGTGTTTAAAAGGGTTACCTAAGTATATACTTCCGCACTTTTCTGCAGCTTTCGATTTTGAGATCCCGCAACTATATCAGCGGACTATTCGTAGTTTTTTTTTCAGCGAATCGGGCGGCCCGAACAGTCGGTGCTGGGAGGTCCAGGCTTCTCCGTGGTGAAACGATGCTTTCGTGGTTCTTAAGGGAGAGGAGGGCTGGACATCAAGCTGCCTACCATTGCCCATGCTACTGATCGCTAGGTGCCAAAGTCTCAGTAAATTGTTGGGTTACTTCTTTAAAATGAGGAAGAGGGGCTCGAGGGGAACGCGCCATGCGAAGCACAGACACTAACCCGTGTAAAACACTCCTCCTCCACGGCTAGGGAGGGGAACACGCGAAAAGCCGGCATTGCGAGAAAGCATACCATCGGCTGGGGTTCATTGAAAACTTAGGGTTGTCTCTGAGTTGTTTCCGGACAAAATGCAACTTCGCCGAACTGCAATAATAGAGGTTCACTATCACCTAAAATTATGGAGAAGAGAGGTCCACGTAGGCATAGATGGTCATAGTATGAGGCGTTTCAACTTGCAGCACGCGCCAATCAGTGGCGTGGCGTGCTTTGCGATATATCGATTGTTGTACCATTTAAACCTATGGAAAAGGATCGATAATCAGGGTGTTCGCAGCGAACACCTTAAAAATCGATTCTTTACCATAGGTTTAAATAGCAGGACAATCGATATATCGCAAAGCACGCCACGCCACTGGCGCCAATCGAAAGGAAGAGGCCGACCCCGGGGGCAATTACACTGAAAAAAAGTTCTGTTGTCACAAACCAGAATTTCTGGTTGTATTTCGCAACCAGATTTTCCGGTTGATTCAACCAGAATTACAGTTCACGTTGGAGTTACGACAACAGAAAAGGAGGCAGTTGCTTGGCTTATCAAATGATTTGATCATAGTTTCCACATTTCATTCTAAATTGCTAAAATTCAATTTTAAAAGCATCAAAGAGAAAATGCCGTATTTGGCACGATCATCTGACATCAATGATTAAAGTTCCCTGAAAGCTGACATTCTTGACCGATCTGTCTGTCGACCAGTGATCATCTGATTAGAGGATACAATCAGCAGATAATAAGATGGCTGATAAGGTGGTGCTGCAAGTAAGAGCGACTTAAAATGTGACCATTTACGCCTGAATGGACATCTCTCTTCCTTGAGTTCAGTTAGTAATGATCCCTCTCTCCTCCTCCATTGGTGCGGTTCGACTAAGTCAAGACTAAGTCAAACTTAGTTTCTACATGGGCATCGTCAGCCGACTGATTCCCCTCAACCTCCTCCACGTGATAAAAAAAAAAAAAAAAAAAAACCTCAACATCATCTTCCAACAGAAGTTACTGTCACTGCTTCCGAGTGAGAAAAATGAAGAAAAAAAGAAAGGAAAAGGGGGGAAAAATAAAAAAAAGCTTGTTTCATTTAGCGATCTCTTAGGCATTCCGACTCTTCTCCATATACTTTCGCATGGATTATCATTTGTTTTTCCTCTCTTTCCTTTTCTCTCTCTTTGTATTATTTGTGACATTGGCATCATCATGTTTAGTAAAAATGGACTTCTTAAAGGTTTTTCAAGACTTGCAGGAAGGGTCGATGAGAAAAAGAGGCGACATGGCCGAAGGAGAGGCCGCGTAAGAAGACGGCGTGCGGGCGCGGTCCGGTAATAATGGGCGCAGCCTCGTGAGCGTCGGAGTTGGAGCGGTTGAGGAGCCAAGGTATGGGTGGCGGGGCAGCGGAGAGGGGTCGGAGAGGACTGGAAGGGAAGGGCACGAGCGGCGCCGCACACTGGTATGGCTTCCGGCGGGAGCGCGCGAAACCTCCGTTTACGCACATAAAACAGCGAATATCTCGAAAACCGCACATGGGATCTCTTTGGGCCCATTAGAGCTTTTGATCAGAATGACGAGCTGAGCAACATATCCAAGCGGCATCGCGTTTGACTGGGGGGGATTTCCCATAAGGAAGGTGCGGGGTTCTTTGTATTTTCTTGTCGTAAAAGATCAGTTACGCTAGTTACAGAAGCGCATTTTGATGGTATTAGCTTGGACATCATTAGCAAAACATGATGAGATTTGTCCACTCGCCTATTTCCAATGGCAGTATATCAAATGGGATACCGCATTACCGCCATTCGAAAAACTTGGCGTATTCTGTCGTGCTAAGTAAAAACGCCGTAGTAGCATTCGAATGTTCCCAAGTTTCCTATCAGAAAAAATTTATTTTTGACAAAGGCTATGAATATTTTTCCTTTACATTTTCAGACTTTTTATAGATCAAATAATCACGAACAAAACTCTCTGAAAAATTGGGAGTGAGATTGTCACTAATTTTTCTGAAAATTCGTGATTTGTCGAAGGAAATTTGACAACGCCTGATGGCTCGTGCTGCGTTCTTCTTTAGAACGACAGTATGACAGCCCTCCACCGCGGTGGTACGTACTATGATTTTTTCCACCTTTGATTTATCAATTAGTGCAAACATTTGCTCTGGTTTCTTGACTTAAACCGCGGATGAAATGAAGGTGAAAGAAACAGTATTTCGCACCACCGCGGTGGATGACATCATTCACCGTGTTCATTAAAAAGCTATATCTGCGTTAATATTGAACCTGGAAACTTGAAGCTCGGAAAAATCTCATTGCTTTCCGGCAATCTGTAAGCTTTAACCATCAAAATGCGATTCGGTAACTAGCGCAGCTGACCCATTGTGTCCAAAGATCTTCCGGGATCTTCACGATCTTCTGGCCACTGCAGATTAGCCTTCTGCAATCAAATCAAATGGGTCAGTTGCGCTTGTTGGAGAATCGTGTTTTGAAGTTCGATTCTTGTGGATCAGCTAAAAATAACAAGATCTGTCAAAACAGCAACTCTGTACGTTCAATATTAACCGAGGTATCACGCCTTGGAAAATTCGGTTCATGGCGTCATCCACCACAATAGGAACCTGGAACACCCTTGGTTTCAAACTTTTCAAAGCGCGATGTCATATTGAATGTAGAAAGCTGTTGTTTACAGATCTTACATTTTTTAGCTGATCTACAAGAATCAAGCATCAAAACACCATTTTGTCGCCATCGCAACTGACCCTCTAGTGCACTAGTCACGTAGATGATAGTTCGGTTCTGAAAGAACCTCTGTTTTTATTGAATCGATCAGTTGTTTCTGTTCTTCGGGAACGCCAACAATCCATGACCCTCAGAAATCGTGCGGACCTTAAATTCTACGACTCAGAGTCGACGACGTGAATTGAAAACGAAACAATTTTTTCGGTTAATGTTTCTTTTCCCGATTGGATTCAGCCCAGAGATGCAAAGTATCATGAAACTTTATATTATGAAATTTCATAATGTTTCATGAAATATTTTAAAATTTCTGCAATGAACTTATCATT
This sequence comes from Bemisia tabaci, assembly GCF_918797505.1. NCBI lineage: Eukaryota > Metazoa > Arthropoda > Insecta > Hemiptera > Aleyrodidae > Bemisia > Bemisia tabaci. The sequence continues at coordinate 4,667,370 of NC_092793.1, forward strand.
GCTATGAAAGGCATATCTAGGAAAAGTAAAATCTTGATTCTGACATTTTGAAATTAAAAACAAAGAAATATCGCAAGTCAAATTCCAAATTTTCTTATCGAACTCTCGTTTAATAGATACGCGTTGCATAAGCAGCCCCCGAGAAATCGTTGAAATTTCAAAAATTAAATTGCACTTTTCAGCAATATGCCATGTGAAATTTTATTTTGCATCACTGACTTACAATTCGTAGTTTCTCTCACGAAAGAAAGTAACTACACTTCAATGTTGCCAGATTTTTCCGCGAAAATTAGATTTTTTGCAGAGGAATCTCTAGGATTTCTGACTGAAATTTCACCAATTTTCCTCCGAATCTCATGCAAAACTTAGACAAATCGCCGAAAATTATGCAAGTTTATCTCGTAAAAAGTTGAATTATATTTTGAGTCAATTTTGTAACCTTGGAATGGAGTTAGGCGTTCCGTCGTGCGGGAAACTACGAATTATTAGCCCCTAGATCGCACAGCTAGAATTTTCGGACCATTTTTTCTTTAGCGCGAACGTGCGGGTACTGTTCTCCACTCGCGTTTACCAAACTCGGCCGAGAAGAAGAACAGAACCGTTCGCCCCGGATCCCGTAGCGTACTGCCGTGCTAAGGAAAACGCTGTATAAACCTTCAGGCTTTACCAAATCTCTGCAGGTGCATCACGAATGGACCACTACGACAAAGGTACGAATTTCAGCATTCTGATTTATGTTTCTCAACCAAAATTTCACGTAGAACACGATGCGCACAACAAAAATTACCAAAATCAACTCTTACGAAGATATTTAATGATTCTTGATGCGTGAATTCAAACCACCCGCTCATGAAAACTCAATGCTCTACGTGATTCACATCGCGCGCTAAGCGTTATCATGACAGTCTCTGCGATATAAAAATCTGACAACCTCGATCTTGACGCTTTGGCTCAGTTATAGCAAATTTCTTATAGTTTGAACAACACATGGTGGGAAATGAACATTGCTCGATTGAGAAGCTTGCTGAAACCGTTGTATAGTGCGCGATTTGACTCACGTAGAGCTTTGAGTTTCTTGTGAGCGGTCAGTTCAAATTCCTCGTAACCAGTGTGAAATAAAAACATTAATATCTTCGTTAAGAGTTGGTTTCAGTAATTTTCGCTGCGCGAATCGTGTTCTACGTGAAATTCTGGCTAAGGATCATTTACCAGATAGCTTAAATTCGCACCTTGTCCAGCGGTCCATTCTCGGGAAAATTTGTACATATTTTTCTTCCAATTTTTCATATAATTTAGCTCGCAATTTTACCTTGAGTTCCTGAAAATTTCAAGGAAAAATGTTCATAGCTTTCCTCAAAAATTTCCATTTTAGGGAAGAAAATTTGGGAACCCTTGAACGTTCATACGGCGTTTTTCCTTAGGAAGGCAGCGCAGTGATGCAATGTATCGAGTCGCGCTTTGTTCGACTCGTCAAACGGCTCTGTTTGTAAACAGGAAACCTACGTATCGAAAACCCATTATTCAATCGAGTCACGGCGAAGTTCATTATCGCCGATTATCCTTGGCAACGCCTCAAAATTTCTCGCTCGTTTATGAAATTTGCGCCTTCGCATCATTCGCAGCGTGGCACGGTCTCAATCGCCCACGCCGCACACTGGATCGAGTCCATAGGAGAGGTCGGACAAAATTTGGAAACTTTAAACGCTTCCAACTCCGTTCAATACAAAATTTTGACGTTCTAAAAATGGTTTCGTTGGTTTCCTCGTGCAATTCTCTGCTATAAGCACCCCTTGCAATTTAAAATGTGACGAAATAAACATAAAAATTTCCAGTTTCAGTCAAAAATTTCATGTGCGACCTCTCCAATCGACTCGGTCCACTGTGCGTCGCTGAAATAAAATTTAATAGAAATGTACCCCCTCCTCCCCCGCTCCGCCCCGCAAAATTCAGCCCCCACTTTTGTTCTCGTCGATTCGTTTTCATCCTCCAGTGGCTGTCTCTCTTCGCGGGATTAAGAAAGTAGACGATTTATCCGAAGACATTTGGCAACTCTCGAAGGCTCACACGGCGTTTTTCCTTAGCACGGCAGCAATGCAGCATACTAGGCATGTAATAATAAATTTACCAGGCGTACCTGGTAAATAAGTATTACCAGACTTCTGAAATAAATCGCAAGACCGTATGAAGATCATGCCGTGATGAAAGGAATGATTCTCACCAGTAGAGGAGGCATTTTAAACCTTAATTTTGGGGCTGAACGATACAGACCAACGCATTCATTACAAAGAGAGATAATAAACAGAAAACCGAACGACTTCCATGAAGAGTATAAAAATACAAAAGTTGACGCCTACTCTCCGAAAAAATGGTTTCGAATCCAACGAGGGAAGTTCGATCAAGCATTGATCATAGAGACAGTTAAATTACAGATTCGTTGCATCGTGCATTTGCTGCAATCTCCGATAATTTCACTGAAAATTTTAAAAAAATGATTGAGTACGTTTAAAAAATGTAGTTATCTTCATCGTGGCTGCTCGCAACAACTGAAGAGATAATTTGAACTTCTCCTATCTATACAGAATTTTTCACATAATATGCATTGATATTATTTTTACTTGAAATCATTAATATCTTCCCTTTTTCAAAAACTGCATTTGTGCGCCTTGTCCTCCAAGTCGACGGTGAAACAACCAAACCACGTATCTCGTTTGCGGTGTTTAAAAATCTACGCTCGCATTTTATTTTTTTGAAGTAGACCAAATCAAAATCATTCCTTGAAATTTTCACAGAATTTTCTCCGCACGAAGAGGAAAAATCACAGAAATTTTCAAGACTGGACGTTGAGTAGTTTTTCATTAAAAAAATAAAGTATGACAGGAAGTCTGCGACGTCGCAAACCGAGATACGTGGTTTGGTAGTTTCACCGTCGAAGTGTCAGAAATCTACTTGGCTGGATATGTGAGGGATTTTGCTTGAGAAAGTAAGTGACAAATCTTTCATCTGAGAAATTGTGATTGGATCAATTTTTCGGGGAGAAAGGTTCGAAATTGCTGCTGAGACGACTCAATTTTTCAAAATTTTCAGAGGTAGGTCTCCCGGACCCCCTTCGGAGCTACGGAAAGAGCTAAGAGGGGTCCCGCAGATCCATGAAGCGCGTCGCGCCTTAGGCGTAATGCATTACTTATAAGATTTTATGATACAGAGTCAAAATCACACAAAAATCGCGCAGCCAATCAGCCACTTGGCAAAATATTTTGCAGAAAATCCAGAGACACGCGGCGCCAATAACAAGGCGAGGGAGGAACATGCAGAGATCCGAATGAAATTTGTGGGACCAGATACGCACAATAGAATTGCCAAGGAATAAAAATGTATTCTTAAGGCTATTTATATATTTATAATGAAAATAGGCTGGAGAGAGGCCAATATTATTTAATCAAATTGGTTCTTTTAACTTTCACGGAAATAATATTCAACGGAGTTTTATTTGTCTGCATGCATAATTTGATGAAGACTTACTCAGACTTCACGAAAAAATTCGGGTCGAAATAAATTAAAACGATCTCATGAGAGACGCTTACGAGGGTTACAACCTTTCGTCTAATTGTGACAACCGCAACATCGAGCTATTAAATATTTCAAAAGAGGATGAGAAATAAGAATAGAGTTGAGATCAGTAAAGCGTGTAATTACAACGTATCTGAAAAATGTCTCTTTATTTTCACGACGTTTCAAACTTCCAAGTACTTGCTTCCGATAAGTTTCCGCTTGAAAGAATGAAAGCCATAGCCGCGCCCACACTGCATTTAGTGAGATGACGAGTTAAAGCTCTCAAATAAATACAGCAAAACGCTTTAGTTTTAAAATAGTAAACTTGCATTCATAAAATAGGCTAACAGCGTAGTTGCCACGGTTGGTCCCATTACATGAGTGTTATCCCGAGAGCTATGCTGGCGCGCTAAGAAAAAAACACGGTATGCAGAATTTTAAGAGTTTATCCTCGAATCATCAATGAAATAGTGTTCACTGATTCTTCAAAAAAAAGTGAACGCAGCCCCATAAAAATAAAAAAAATGAAATTGCATTAAAAATAAAGAAAAATGAAATTGCTTTAAAAATAAAGAAAAGTCTGAACTCTCGAAATTTATAAATCGATGAAACTTTAAATATTGTTAAAATTTAAAAGTTAAAATAGATGAATTTTTACATTTTATAAAAAATTATGTTTGGGAGAAACTAAAACAGCGTATTGTATCCATCGTGCCTTTCATGAGTCCGATAGTATGTGACGTACCCCGCGCTAGATCACTTAAAGCGCCATACTGCCGTGCGAAGGAAGAACGCCGTAAGAGCCTTTAGGCGTTGCCATATTTCCCTCAATAAAAACATATTTACTGGGGAAAATTTGCATAATTTTTTTTTTTAAATTTCCAGAGAATTTTGTTCTCAATCTCATCTAAAATATCTGAAAATTGCAAGGAAAAATGAACATAATTTTCCTCTGAAAATTTTGAAAAATTGAGTCGTCTCAGCAGCAATTTCGAACCTTTCTCCCCGAAAAATTGATCCAATCACAATTTCTCAGATGAAAGATTTGTCACTTACTTTCTCAAGCAAAATCCCTCACATATCCAGCCAAGTAGATTTCTGACACTTCGACGGTGAAACTACCAAACCACGTATCTCGGTTTGCGACGTCGCAGACTTCCTGTCATACTTTATTTTTTTAATGAAAAACTACTCAACGTCCAGTCTTGAAAATTTCTGTGATTTTTCCTCTTCGTGCGGAGAAAATTCTGTGAAAATTTCAAGGAATGATTTTGATTTGGTCTACTTCAAAAAAATAAAATGCGAGCGTAGATTTTTAAACACCGCAAACGAGATACGTGGTTTGGTTGTTTCACCGTCGACTTGGAGGACAAGGCGCACAAATGCAGTTTTTGAAAAAGGGAAGATATTAATGATTTCAAGTAAAAATAATATCAATGCATATTATGTGAAAAATTCTGTATAGATAGGAGAAGTTCAAATTATCTCTTCAGTTGTTGCGAGCAGCCACGATTCGTATCAATCTAGAGGTCCTTCACAGTAGTGGCGAGGCGTGAATAATCGATTATCGATGTATTCCCATCTGAAGCTATGGTAAAGAATCGATTATTAAGGGCTTCGCTGCGAATACCTTCTTTATCGACTCTTTTCCATAGGTTTAAATGATAGATCAATCGATTTATCGCAAAGCACATCACGTCACTGCAGGAGAAGTTCAAATTATCTCTTCAGTTGTTGCGAGCAGCCACGATTCGTATCAATCTAGAGGTCCTTCACAGTAGTGGCGAGGCGTGAATAATCGATTATCGATGTATTCCCATCTGAAGCTATGGTAAAGAATCGATTATTAAGGGCTTCGCTGCGAATACCTTCTTTATCGACTCTTTTCCATAGGTTTAAATGATAGATCAATCGATTTATCGCAAAGCACATCACGTCACTGCAGGAGAAGTTCAAATTATCTCTTCAGTTGTTGCGAGCAGCCACGATTCGTATCAATCTAGAGGTCCTTCACAGTAGTGGCGAGGCGTGAATAATCGATTATCGATGTATTCCCATCTGAAGCTATGGTAAAGAATCGATTATTAAGGGCTTCGCTGCGAATACCTTCTTTATCGACTCTTTTCCATAGGTTTAAATGATAGATCAATCGATTTATCGCAAAGCACATCACGTCACTGCAGGAGAAGTTCAAATTATCTCCTTCAGTTGTTGCGAGCAGCCACGATTCGTATCAATCTAGAGGTCCTTCACAGTAGTGGCGAGGCGTGAATAATCGATTATCGATGTATTCCCATCTGAAGCTATGGTAAAGAATCGATTATTAAGGGCTTCGCTGCGAATACCTTCTTTATCGACTCTTTTCCATAGGTTTAAATGATAGATCAATCGATTTATCGCAAAGCACATCACGTCACTGCAGGAGAAGTTCAAATTATCTCCTTCAGTTGTTGCGAGCAGCCACGATTCGTATCAATCTAGAGGTCCTTCACAGTAGTGGCGAGGCGTGAATAATCGATTATCGATGTATTCCCATCTGAAGCTATGGTAAAGAATCGATTATTAAGGGCTTCGCTGCGAATACCTTCTTTATCGACTCTTTTCCATAGGTTTAAATGATAGATCAATCGATTTATCGCAAAGCACATCACGTCACTGCAGGAGAAGTTCAAATTATCTCTTCAGTTGTTCCGAGCAGCCACGATTCGTATCAATCTAGAGGTCCTTCACAGTAGTGGCGAGGCGTGAATAATCGATTATCGATGTATTCCCATCTGAAGCTATGGTAAAGAATCGATTATTAAGGGCTTCGCTGCGAATACCTTCTTTATCGACTCTTTTCCATAGGTTTAAATGATAGATCAATCGATTTATCGCAAAGCACATCACGTCACTGCAGGAGAAGTTCAAATTATCTCTTCAGTTGTTGCGAGCAGCCACGATTCGTATCAATCTAGAGGTCCTTCACAGTAGTGGCGAGGCGTGAATAATCGATTATCGATGTATTCCCATCTGAAGTTATGGTAAAGAATCGATTATTAAGGGCTTCGCTGCGAATACCTTCTTTATCGACTCTTTTCCATAGGTTTAAATGATAGATCAATCGATTTATCGCAAAGCACATCACGTCACTGCAGGAGAAGTTCAAATTATCTCTTCAGTTGTTGCGAGCAGCCACGATTCGTATCAATCTAGAGGTCCTTCACAGTAGTGGCGAGGCGTGAATAATCGATTATCGATGTATTCCCATCTGAAGCTATGGTAAAGAATCGATTATTAAGGGCTTCGCTGCGAATACCTTCTTTATCGACTCTTTTCCATAGGTTTAAATGATAGATCAATCGATTTATCGCAAAGCACATCACGTCACTGCAGGAGAAGTTCAAATTATCTCTTCAGTTGTTGCGAGCAGCCACGATTCGTATCAATCTAGAGGTCCTTCACAGTAGTGGCGAGGCGTGAATAATCGATTATCGATGTATTCCCATCTGAAGTTATGGTAAAGAATCGATTATTAAGGGCTTCGCTGCGAATACCTTCTTTATCGACTCTTTTCCATAGGTTTAAATGATAGATCAATCGATTTATCGCAAAGCACATCACGTCACTGCAGGAGAAGTTCAAATTATCTCTTCAGTTGTTGCGAGCAGCCACGATTCGTATCAATCTAGAGGTCCTTCACAGTAGTGGCGAGGCGTGAATAATCGATTATCGATGTATTCCCATCTGAAGCTATGGTAAAGAATCGATTATTAAGGGCTTCGCTGCGAATACCTTCTTTATCGACTCTTTTCCATAGGTTTAAATGATAGATCAATCGATTTATCGCAAAGCACATCACGTCACTGCAGGAGAAGTTCAAATTATCTCTTCAGTTGTTGCGAGCAGCCACGATTCGTATCAATCTAGAGGTCCTTCACAGTAGTGGCGAGGCGTGAATAATCGATTATCGATGTATTCCCATCTGAAGCTATGGTAAAGAATCGATTATTAAGGGCTTCGCTGCGAATACCTTCTTTATCGACTCTTTTCCATAGGTTTAAATGATAGATCAATCGATTTATCGCAAAGCACATCACGTCACTGCAGGAGAAGTTCAAATTATCTCTTCAGTTGTTGCGAGCAGCCACGATTCGTATCAATCTAGAGGTCCTTCACAGTAGTGGCGAGGCGTGAATAATCGATTATCGATGTATTCCCATCTGAAGTTATGGTAAATAATCGATTATTAAGGGCTTCGCTGCGAATACCTTCTTTATCGACTCTTTTCCATAGGTTTAAATGATAGATCAATCGATTTATCGCAAAGCACATCACGTCACTGCAGGAGAAGTTCAAATAATTCCTTCAGTTGTTCCTAGCAGCGAGCTGATCGTTGGAATTGATAGACAAAGCGATACACAAAGAAGAAAGAAGGGATTCGGATAGATCCTATTGGTGGAAGCGGGTGGTTGCAATGGACGAAGGCGGTAGATGATAAACCAACTAACGGCAACCCATAAGAGACCCTGTAGTTAGTCCATCAATTTCTCCCGTAGGCTATAGGAACTAACCATTTCAAGAATTTCAACCAATAAGATTGCTTCATACTCTTTATGTCTTCTTTGTCTATCGCTTTGTCTATAAAATTCAATAATCAGCCCGCAGGACAAACAGTGAAATAAAATTTTAAATTTTTCTACCTCGTCATAGAGCCCAGCCTAGCCAAAGTTTTGACTTCTAAGTCAAAACTTTGATTGGTTAAGCTCCAGTAATCTGATTCTTCAACTCGAACATCACATGAATATCATGGAATTTATTAACGTTGGTAATTTGAGAAGGGCAAAGAGTCAAGATTTGCCTTCATTTTCGCGTGATACCACATACCTTCTCCGGGGTTCGGATAATTGCACGCTTGATTTTCATATTTTAGCGATGCGAGCATAATACGTTACAATAATCTGCAATTGACGAAACGCTAAGATTTTCCTTCATTGTCGCATGATACCGCATGACTACTCGGGAGTTGCGCGCTTGTTGGCCACTTCGACCAATGTTGATCGTTGATTCATAAAAAAATTGTATGCAAATGTTCATGAACGTCCCAAAAATACGCGATTTTCCCAGCGGTTTTGTAAGAACATAAAGAATTATGCATTTCGTAATTGATCTCAGTTGGAGCAATCCTACGGAGCACAGTGATCCAACTTCACTGGGAAAAAAAAAACACATTGGATCTAGAGCCCAGACTCTTGAAAACATTGACAAGAAAAAATACTCTTGATTCGATCGGATTTTTGCTTGAATCAAAACGAAATCCGCTTAAATTAAGAGGCTTGGTTCTTGATTTAAGCTAGATTCTGATTGAATCAAGAGTACTTTTTCTTGTCGATGTTTTCAAGAGTCTGGACTCTAGATCCAATGTGTTTTTTTTCCAGTGTACATCCCAAGATTTTAGGAGTCATCTAGTGGGGTTAACTAAATTTTAGGTCCAAATACAAATTTGGGGACTGGAGCCTTCCTTTGTCTAAAGGAACCAACCATTTCAACCAGTAGGATTGCTCCATACTCTCCATCTCTTCTTTGTCTATATCTTTGTTTACCAATTGCAACAATGAGCCCGGAGCCATGATTCGCACCATTCTGGAGGTCCTTTATCTTGAGAAGCTATATCGATGGAGCTGCGATGGAGGTGGAAATTTTAGACAGGACTAACAGAGGTTTACGGGGCGATACCATGACTATGTCTAATTTTCCGGCGGCGTCGACTTGTTTACCGACCGTGTTTATGGAGACCCGATCCCGGTGAGCGTCACGTCAAAATAGCGCCGCGCCGCTCAATTCCACGATAAGCTAGCTTCGTGACGACATAATTAAACCTCATCCACCTGATTAATTCGGAACCAATGGGTGTGGCAAATCTGAACCCTATGCACCCGGAAAATTTACGCCGTCCTCCCAAAGTCGCCGGCTCCCACATTTGGATTCAGCTCGGCAGGGAGGAGCCAAGTTTTTCGGATCAAAAAGGGCCTGCTTCCTGCAGAATTTCTTCTTCCTCGTGAACAACAAGTTTTATTTCAACATTTTAAATGACCTTCTAATTCACCTTAACTCAAACTTAAACTTAATGTGCTTCGTTTGGTTTACCTCTAGTCAACGAAGTAAAATATACATCTAATTGCCAAATTGGCTGGCTAAGCCGTAGAACATTGTATGGAATTGATTAAAAAATCGAGCTACAAGCCAAAATAAAACGGGGTATAATATTTCTAACTACATGTAGAAACGTTTGTTTTGTTTCTTGTAAGTTTTATATATTTTCTCATCTACATGTAGTTTGAAATATTATACTCGTTTTATTTTGGCTTGTACCTAGCTCGATTTTTTAATCAATTACAAAGTAAAGTACTTTGCAATTTCTTTTTAGTCCCTCTTCTCTCAAACGCAAAACGAGGCAAATCACGATTAGGGGTTTGGAGGACAAGACGCCTAAGTGCAGTTTTTGCTACTTCGAGAAACACGCGTTAGATGTTTCAAAATTAAATGGAGGCTTATGGCGGAAATCAAGTTCAAACTCACTTTTTGAAGCTTATAAATCGGATTTTAGTTTTTAATTGTTCACGAAATATATTTGAAGACTAGTTTTGGTTGAAATCATTAATATCTTACTGCTTACAGAAACTGCTCTTTTACACCTCGTCTTCCAAGCCGCTCAATTCAGAAGTAGGAACCAAGTGCAAAGTTCGTCACTCCTCTGACGTAAAGACATATCTCTATTTCCACTTGAGCCCTGTTTTACAAAAAAAATCAATGCTTTCTGGGGCTCATGCAGAGATTGAGGTACAGTAGACTCTGGATTATCCGGATTAATTGGTGCCGGGCCCGATCCTGATGAAAAAGAAATCCGGATAATAATAGTAAACACAAACACCACCAACCAACACCACAGTATTCTTATTATGTATACATCATGTACATACCAACACGAGTTTAAAAGGGTAACGCCAAACTGAACGACTCAATGGTGATTGTGAATGGTAGCCGACAACGATAAATTACAATACAACGATTAAAGCGCGCAATGCGTGAAGTATTCATGCAGTCTAGTAGGCGCTAATGCGTTCCACGCCGACCTCACTGTTTGGCGCAATGCGTGGAGTATTCCTTCAGCCTTGCAGGCGCCAATATGCCTTGCGACCGCTTCTCCGCGGATCCGCTCACTTATCGGAATGCGTACGTAGTTACATGGTTGCAAAATCGATCCGGATAACCCAGAGTCCGGATAATTCAGAGTCCGGATAATACGAAGCCGGATAATCCAGAGTCTACTGTACGCCCTAACGCCGGAGGTTTGGTTCGCTCTCAGTCTCTCACATATTCTGGAGATAAGCTTCCTTCATAAAACTAAACCAACCGCACTGTGATGGTCATTTCCAAGCAAAATAATAATCAATAGGCCCCTTGCTGCCCAAAAAAGTCGGTTCCTCTTTAACGCCGTCCATTTAGCATCCATCCCGAATCTCAAGAGTTTTCTTCTGCAGCGATACACGCCTAGCGTCTGGACTGCCGTGCTAAGAAAAAACGCCGTCTGAACATTTAAGAGTTGCCAAATTTCTCCGGATAAATCATGTATTTTTGAGGAAAGTTATGCATATCTTTCCTTGAAATTTTCAAATATTTTATATTAAATTGCGCACAAAATTGTCGGAAAATTTTGAAAAATAATATTAGCAGTTTTCCCAGTTTCGATTTCTATCGGGGGAAATTTGGCAACTTCCGAATGTTCATATGGCGTTTTTCCTTAGTACGGCAGTGGAGTGCTGTCGAAAACTTCCAACTTTTAAGATAATCTATTTCTGATCTCTTCTGAGCTGTGCTAAATTGAGAAAACCGGTAAAACTTCACAATGGACCACTAGACAAGGTATGAATTTCAGCATTCTGATACATGTTTCTTAACCAACATTTCACATAAAATGCGATGCGCACAGCAAAAATTACCGAAATCAACTCCTTACAAAGATATTTAATGATTCTTGATGCGTGAATTCAAACCACCCGCTCATGAAAACTCAATGCTCTACGTGATTCTCATCGCGCGCTAAACGTTTATCATGATAATCTCTGCGATATAAAAATCTGGCAACCTCAATCTTGACGGTTTGGCTCAGCCATAGCAAATTTCTTGTGGTTTGAACAACACATGATGGGAAATGAACATTGCTCGATTGAGAAGCTTGCTGAAACCGCTGTAGTGCGCGATTTGACTCAAGTAGAGCTTTGAGTTTCTTGTGAGCGGGCAGTGCAAATTCCTCGTAACCAATGTGAAATAAAAACGTTAATATCTTCGTTAGGAGTTGGTTTCAGTAATTTTCGTTGCACGAATCGTGTTCTACGTGAAATTCTGATAAAGGAACATGTATCAGATTGCTTAAATTCGTACCTTGTCTAGTGGTCCATTGAATCAGCTGTGAGAACGAAAACACACCAACTCGGTACCTCGAAAATGCTCTCTTTTCACTAAGGACAGACAATTTCCATAAAGGTCATTGAAGTTACCGTATCTGTGCCAACTTGGACACTTAAAGTTTCCTTAAATACCTACTTGCTTTTAGGCACCGAAAATATTTTTCTTAGACCAACTTCCTCACCTAATATGCAGTTTAGTGTGTGTCTTGATTATTTTCATTTTTTCGAGTTGGTGTGTTTTCGTTCTCACTGATTCAATGAACGTTCGTCTTAGACTCCATAGGTAGTCTATTCCCGAGTAAATTGTACAATGTACAAGCCCACAGCAAATCCCCCTAAATCCAGTAAACGTTAAAGAGCTGATTTCTTTACAGGATTCCCGCCTATTCTGCCGTCCACAGCAAAAACGCCGTAACTCCATTGCAAATTTTGTATTTTTCTTCCACACGTACTGCTCTAATACAAGAAAATCCAAGTGTGGCAAGGCTTCATTTTACGGCTCTGGTGCTTGCACTAGAGCTGCTATTCGGACGGTCCCAGCTGGGGATATCAACGGACCATGTTACATTGAGAGTACGCGTGTTGGTTGATGGAATCGCGCCTTTTCTGCTGTTTAGGGGATGATTTTATTTTAATTGATATCTTTTTCTGTGAGCGAATGCTATGTTGTGTAGTGTATTTTTGAATCTGGTTATACTGTCATTAATTCAAACGGGTCTGTACTTTAATCTCGCACTGGAATAAATGTACTTTACGTTTAAAATTTGAAATTCAAATCTATAAGTTTTCGCGCTTTTTTCGAAAATGCCTGTTGGAGCTTCCTAGTCTACTACTCGACATCAGTGATAGCAAACAAAGGTACCAAGGAACCGTCAACGCGTAACAACTACCTACCGTCGCCAGAGCCGCTTTCCGACGCGAATGCTTGGAGCTTCCTGCTTGTTTTAAATTTTGAGCTCCTAATGGTATGCCAAAATCGACTCGAAAAATTGAAGAATGAACATATGTTGGTTTTCTTGTAAAATAGCATTTTGTCAGAAAAAAAATCGAAAAAATGGATCGAATGGAGATACGGCGTTTTTACTTTGGACGGCAGTATTGACTTTCTATGTAATTTGCCTGAGTGGCCCTCGAAAACTGATGGAGCGTCGATGCGAACCCTGTGGGCAAGAATTTATAACTACTGTTATGACTCCAACAAAGCAAATCAATCGTGATCTCAACATTAAAATAAACGTGCAGCTATTCAGTTTGCAACATGAATAATAGCAGGGAAATTTCTTTTCTCCACACCCCCCTGCCTTTATGGACATGTTTTGCTCCCGTTGTTAGGTAAACAAAAAATGCGACGCTCGTGTAAATTTATCGCAAAGTTTACGTTACGTCCGGACTGAATTTTTGAGTAACGCTCCCGTCCCATTTAATCGGTGCACGTATTTTTAAACCCCCGCACATAATAAAGTAGTGATTCAACCAGCGGAACGTCTCAAAAGAACCAAAATCCACTGCTTCATGAACAGGGTGTCTACCGCTCCCCAAAAGTTCCTAATGTCCCCGCTTTTGGAAGGGTGTCCCCGATATCCCCCAAAGTCGCTAATTTTCTTGTTCAGGTCCCCAAAAAATGACAAAAATCCTCCTGAACACCGGCATTTTTAACGGATATATAGTACTGTTTTTCACCTCGAGGCTGATTTCATCAAATAGCCCGCTCTTAGTGGAGCCAGGATGGCATGAAATGTAAGAAAGAAACATATGATGGGAAATTTCAGTGAAATATTTAATTAATTTCACGAGGCTGTGAAGTATTTCATGTACCCTTTTTGGGGCTTTTTTTTACATAAAATTGAAGAAAAATTTTAAGTAAATTTTAAGTAAAATTTACGTATTTTTTTTCTTTATAAACTTCCTGCAGGCAAAAACGAGGGAAAAAAGTGGTGAACAGAGAAGTATAAAAGGAAAAATTGCAGCTCATATAAATTGAGGATATAGTTTGTTGATCTTTACGTAAATTTTACGTTTTCTTTTAACTAAAATAACACTTTTTTTTATTTAAAAGAATTCCCCAAAAGGGTTTCCTGAAACGAGTATTTTAAGAGTTTTGTACTTAAAATTTACGAACTCTTAAAATTTACAAGTATTTTACATTTTTTTGACAACTTTTTGTAGAATTAGCTGTAGCCAGGCGATTAACTATTTAGCCCGGCTATAAGAACTATAGCCCTGCTATATATTTTTTTATCCCTTCGTATAGCCTGGCTTTATGATTTTCTATCGCCCTCTGTAGCCGGCTATAAGAATTCCTATGGTATTTTGGGACGCAGCCTCTATAGCCAATTTTTACCAGGGTAGCACTTTGCTGTAGGTATGCGTCTCGTTATTATACACATAGATTCGAAAAATTTGCACATCATTTTATTCGGCGCTTTCCTGTGGTTCGTCGACTCAGTTTAGGCTATTTTTGTCTCGATGAAACTAGATATCGTGTGCAAACGCAGGGAGCCTCCTCCGATGAACACAAACGTAGGCTATTCTTTAATCACTACGATTTTCTGGGTAAGAGCAAAAGACGTCGCAAATAAGCGGAAAAGTCTTAATTACAGCCCCTCCCCCTTCAAATTAAATATTTAGTGTGACAATGACCTCCTTTCTAAAAAGACACCAAACTAGTTTCACACAAAAATAATTATTTTAATAAAATAAGATGAATTTTTGTCCTTATCATGTACTTCCTATATTTTCTGTTCCTTTTAACACCTCGACGGATTGCATAGCGATGCAATTGAGAAAATGCTGGAAATCGTTTTTCCGCGGTTCATAGGGGTAGCACGCGAAACCGACGGCCATCAAAAAATAAAAAAATTGATAATTAAAAAACGGAGGTCATCTGCGGACTTGGCGACTAAAAATCATCAAAGTTCAGTCATCAGAACGTGAAGGCATTTTTGTGTGTTGGACAGTGTAACATGGAAACTAAAAATTATCTCTCCGCGGGCACATTAATGAAAAAGCCCGATCATGAGAAAAAAATGTTCGGTTTTTACAACCAAACGTCCTGTTTGTAATACCATCCTTTTTCGTTCGGTTAAAATTTGAAAGTTCGATTGTGCGAATCTAACGTATAGTTACACGGTCCTAAAGTTCGGTTGGACAAATTGAATAGTTTAATTGATGATATGAACACCATTGGCGGATCCAGCAAATTGGCAACGTTGCTTTTCTCCATTTAAACCTATGGAAATGTATCGATTCTTAGAGGGCGCAAGTGCTCCGACAAGAATCGATTATTTAACATAGCTTTAAATGGAGAAAATCCGGTGTTGCCAAATTGCTGGATCCGCCTCTGATGAACACCGAACGTTCGGTTCACGAGATGAAATCTTTCTAAATCGTAAAGTTTTGTTTCGCAGAGCCAATATAATATAAGTCATCTTCTGCACTTGCCGATTCGTTTTTTCTAGGTCATTGGCTGGTTATTTGCTAATAACTGTCTTATATTATTTTCCGCACAGCCAACTTTGAAGTGCAGTGGCGTTCTCTGCATATAAATTAGAGAAACACCGTTTCTCAAAGAAATTCAATAGATGAATTATTTTCATGTCCATTGCATCAGAGGAGCGATGCACTCTGCTCTCACTAAATGAGGCAGTTGAGGGGTTTGGAGGGCAAGGCGCATGAGTGCAGTCTTTGAAAAAATTGAGACTTTAATGATTTCAAGTAAAACTAGTCTTAATGCATATTCTGTGAAAAATTCACTCCCGAATTCCAATTTTTAAGCATCTAAAAGTCACAAACTGATTGCGGTGGACGCACGGGTCGTAAGACAGTATGTTGGGGTTTTTTGCCAACGTGCGTTAAACATTTAGCACAAAGCTGAAAATCTCAATACGGAGGGAAAAAGCTCGTATGAGCACAGTTTTCCCTCAAAGAGATATGCTTTTTGGTGCAACACAAGTTACGTCCATTCAGGAAGGCAACTGCAGACGCGTTTCAGCCTTTTTGGGCCACTTCTCAGTGCAGTGCAGCCTGCTGAATTTCCAGCTGCTAAGCTGGAAAAAGCTGCTTTGTTGTATCAAAAGATTAAAATGCAAAAATGATAATAGACAACCATTTTTTCCATTTAGTAAAATATAGTCCATGACCTCTTCTAATCGCCTTAAACTTAATTAATTCTGTTACAAGAATTACTAAATTGGTTTTAACTAGCTCGAGAGGTCATTCCCTCTGTATAGAGATTTTCAGCTTTATGCTGAATTTTTAACGCACGTTGGCAAAAAACTTCAACATACTATCCAAAAATCAGTTTTAACTTTCCTTCCGCCATAAGGATCCATATAATTTCGAAACTTCAAACACGTATTTGGCGAAATAGCAAAAACTGCACTTATGCGCCTGCTTGTCCTCCAAGCCCCTCATTTTCAGTGGGAAAACGCCTCTGCTGAGAGGAGGAGGTGTTGAAGGGATGGCAGATGATTTTCACGCTCATAAAAATGGCAGGGCTCATGCAGTATGAGCTCTGAGCCATTGATTTTTAGTGGTGAACACTAAAAACCTTTTCTAAAGATCACCGGGTGAAAAATCGCATTTACCGGCTTCTATTTGACCTTTCCATTCGTGCCCCACTTTCTCGTCTCTTATATGTATTCGTTAGCGTCAATGAACCACTAGACAAGGATGGTCCTTAGCATTCCGATATGTAAAGCCGGAAAACCAAGCAACCCAATGTTTGACAAAATTGTTGATCATATTTTTTTCTAGTCAAACCTAGGCTTGACTTAGAAGCTAAGTATCAGACGTAAGAGATACCATAGATTCAAGCAGTGACACGTACCTAAGGTTGTGTCCAACCTATTTGGACGAGCTATTTGTTAGACTCAGATACGATTATTTGCACCTGCCCAGGCCCCAAGTAGCACAGTGCAACAAAATATTGAAATTAAATTGCAATTCGATTTCAATACAATCGTAATTTTTTTGCCATTAAATTGCAATATTTTTACATCATTCAGTCGATTTATGCCGATTTTAAACAATCAACTAAATGAGCTAAATGTGTCAGAAAGATAGGCAATATGTAATGTAATGAAAAATTGCAACTTATTTGAATTTTATTGCAATTAGTTTTAATAAATGGGGCCCCTTCAAATGGGAGCTAGGCAACATACACAACACTCAGTTGAATTGCAATATTTTTACTACATAATTATGTAATTGCTTCTCATTGCAATTTGTGCTACTTGGGGCGCTTTGCAATCCGTTTGTTGAAACTATTTCTTGCTGCATTCCTAAAGATTACATGATTTAGCCCTATCTGTACCGTGTAATGTCTCTATTTTTTATGTCCTATTGTTCTGATATCAGTTTCAACAATCAGCCCGCAGATCCCAGGTCTAACTAAAAATCCAGTAAAACCTAGCTCTGATTGGAGACCTGAAAATTTGACCTAGACATATAAAATGCGCAGAATTATTAGTATCCTATCTCATATATTGTTCTGTACCTTTTACATTTGGAAGTGTCCTGTTTTCGTTTTTTTGAATGCTATTTATATTAGTTTGATTTTTTTATTTTGTTTTAGGTGTGTGCCTGAAACAGAACGCATTATGCACTGTTTACCTGCTCATTCTTCTAGTCATACCTTTTATACCGGTCCCCACTCATGTTTCCATGAGAAGTAAGTGTTGAATCGAACTAATACTTGTATGTTAAAAACCTCGCTAATTTTTCCTTGAATGTGAGAAATAATCAGGGAAATGATTTCTGGGTTCAAACCGAAATCCTTCCAGATGGAGGGGTATCGAGGGCCGCTTTGGGGATCATGTTAGGTAAATTTCCTGAGCTCTACGATTTTTTACTCGTTGAAGGTCTTTATTTTACGGAATGCATCATAATTTGGTCATTTCCAGTCGCTTTTCAAGTATATTGCTGGTCTTAACATGCGTTTGAAGGTCGATTTTGGCGAAAAATGCGGATTTTTCGGCATTTGACCGCAAACCTGCAAAGCTCACATTTTTTGCCAAAATCGTGAGCCTTCGGACCCAAGTGTAGGCCAATCAGACCCGTAAAGAGACTGAAAATTACCAAATCATGATGCATTTCGTAGAGTATAGACTTTCAATGAGCAAAAAATCATAGCGTTGAGAAATTAAGGGTGGGCTCAATAACCGCCCGTATTGATACCCTTCCTTTAACCTGAATGAAAAATAAAAAATATTTGAGCAAAAAAATTAGGAATCCATTTGAACCAGTGTTCAAAACTCACCTTTGAGTTTCAGGAGCTATGTGGCGCATCAAGCTCGATTTTTAGGGGCCACTAAAGATTTTTTAGGGGGCAAATTTACTTTTTGCCTATATATCACGGCGCATTTAGTGAAAAGTTAGATGCAAGATGTTTTAGTTACAGAACTAGTAGCTGTAACTTATCGGGGGAAATTTCGAAAATTACTATACAGAAAAATTAGGATTTTTTTGGAGGGGGGGGGGGACAATTTTTAGGGGCCTTGTTGGCGCAGAACCTTCATTTTTGGAGAGCCTGGACTTTCCGATCGAGTGTTGCAATCTGGTGGTTAAACAAGAAATTATGGTCTGAAAGGCATGAATCCTGACCAGCGGGTCGATTGTTGAATCGTTATCGAATGACCTTGATCGATAAAAAGCATTGCTAAGATAGGGATTTATCGATCGAGTTCAATCGATAACGATTCAACAATCGACCCGCAGTTGCCTCCAAAAATACCCTTCATTTATAAAAGGTGGTATAATGTACATATCACAAGTTGAGGTGCGAATCAGGTATCTGGGTGAAAGCCAGTGGCATGGCGTTCTTTGCGATATATCGATTGATCTGCCATTCAAACCTATGGAGATGGATCGATGAACAGGGTGTAGTTTGCCATAGCACAGATGGGGAGATATCGATATTCGATCATTCACACCTCGCCACTAATGGAAGCCTATGGGCTAATTAGAAAGAATGAAAAAAAATGTTGATTCATTTTTACCACCCGGTTAGACATTTGGTATAATGCCTAATTTGCCCTGCAACGGGAACAAATTTTCAGGAAATGTTGTGAAAACGAGTGTCAAAAATTTCTTGATTTTCATACTCTAAATATTTACAAATAAGCAATTTGTTCCTTGCAATCGTTGAAACCTACAAGAGAATTGGGGGAAAAGGGTAAAAACTAATAACGAATTCAGCTAGTCTGAGAATTATTGTGCTTACTTTATTGGATTTATATATCAGAGAAATTTGAAAAATTTTCCTAGTCCCTCTCTCATTAATGCAACATTTTTTTTAAAATATTCTAATTTGATTTTTTCTGATTTTCTGAAACAGAACACAGCGGCTGGTTTTTAAAACTAGTAATAGTGCTGAGCGTGATTCTGCTGTTAGCTCAACTAGCCTTTCAAGTTGTGCTCCTCATTATGGTTCCATATGGAAGCATCATAGAAAAAAATTGTGAGTATTTTTTTTTTTTACACCGTGTGACTACTTTTTATGGATGATTTCACAATAGCAGTAATAGTTGGGATGTACCACACTTAAAAAATCAGAGCTCTTGAATTCTCACCTAATTTTATTATTTCACCCTGAAGGTATTAAACTTCCTCTTTCTAGCTGTAGCACAAACATTTTGTTTCATCAACAAATAAATGTTGTTTATTAACAAAGCACTAAGTCAGATCTGGACTCCTTTGGAACGTAGGCCCAGCAAATATGGCAACACTGTCAAATTGTGTCGGTTACATTACCAACACTTAAAATTGGGAAATAGTAAATGCTACAAAAAATGAATATTGGCAACTCTTGAGGTATGAAACACTTTGAGAGCCGCCTCAAATTTCTTTATCCATTGAGACTTCTTTTCAGTTTGATCATATCAATGGCCAAAGTGCGAAACTACATATCTTCGTTGCGGTATGTCAGTTTTTCCGCTCCCATTTTATTTTATTTTTTTTTTTTAAAAAAACAAGCCCACTTTATAGCTTGAAATTTATATAAAATATTCTGCTGACAGAGAGGAAAAATCAAGGAAGTTTTACAGAAATTATGTTGGCTGATTCTTCTGAGAAAAAACAAAGTATGACAGGAAGTCTACAAGAGATACATAATTTCGAACTTTTGCCATCGATATGTCTTAACATCAGGATTTAGGGGGCCCAAAAATTAGTGCTATATACCTCTACATTACTGGATCTCTTCAAAAAATAAGAGGAAGAACCAAAAATCTCAGAAAAATCTGACTTGTGCTACATAAAATCCCAGTGAGTGATTCGATAACATTTTTGAAATTTCTGATGACTCCATATCGGGAAAAAAGGACACTGTTTTAAATTTCTGTGCTGAACTGTGATGCTTCATTCAAATTAGCTCTAATCATGTAGAGGAAGGAGCAAAAACTCACTATACCTTATGCTATTGAGCAAATACTTTGGTGTCGTGGAAAGTAGCTCAGGAATAACTGTATGAACAAGAAATGTTCTTCATCCCGGCAGTCCCACTCCTGTAAATTTTTACAGAAGTCCTGTGTAACTCACCTTTCCAAGGGACTCTGTTGAGACTACTCAACTTATTAACGTTGTAACTATCCGTTTGTTTAACATTGTAATCAAGTCGTCTTTTCGTTTGATTTCAGGTCAAGGCTCAGAACCAATATTTCGTTATATAGGATTCATAAGACTGAACGGATTATCTTTAAGTCAGTTTATTATCAGGGTATCACCTGAGTTCATAATGTTTTTTTCTTCTATAACAATTCAGGTTCTATGTCATAAAATTAATAATGTCAAAGATCTAGTTTTTGATAAATCGGATCCAGAAGACTCAATAACAACAGATGAACGCACTAATTCTAGTTTTTTCCAACGAAACAAATATACTTTCCTTACTGCAATAGGTAAGTTGACATCTAATTTTTTAACAAATTTTTGTTTTTTTGGACCGCTCAAAGAGAACAGTGCAGGTTTATTTTTCCCAAGTCAAAATTGTATTTCAATTCCTCTTTCATCTTTAAAAACATATCCAAGTCTCAAAATAAATGCTGAAAGTTCACCAATTGAGGGACATCAAATTTTGAAATATTTATTTCTCTTAAAATCTATTTCCAGTTTTCATGAATGAAGATTGGAGATTTACACAAGTTTCCAACATGCATGAATATGGTGGAATTATCTCCCTGTGTACCATTATTGCAGGAGTATTTAATATTTTTACTGATTAATCATGTTTTCCCCTGTTTTTATTGCAGGTAAATATTTATGTCTCCTACTTCTCTGTTTGGCTGGAATCCTCCGACCAACTGTCATCAATGCTATCTATTTTTTAATATTTTTATTTTGTGTAACATGGTGGGCCTTCAACCGTGAATCTAAAAAGCTGTTTGCTGTTTTATGCCGATTTTCTATGCTGTGTATATTTGTACAGCTATTAGCAGTATATTTTTATCAAATTCCTTGGTTCCAAGAACAAATTCCAGTCGACACTCTCCTAGCCAAGTAAGTGCCCAATTTATTCATTAATAGAATAGTTTTTAGTGTCTTTCTAACTATTTGGAGGATGTTACTAAAATCTTATAGTAACATCCTCCAATGGCTCTTTTAGGCCTTTTTGATCATCCCAAAATTTCTATCCTAGAGGAAAATAAAACTTATAAAAGGAAGAAATTCCACAAGATGCCACCTTTGATAACATTACTGAATGTGGATACAATACAAAAGTCAAGGTTACAGATAAAATGTTTAGCATAGAAGGCATCATACACTAGAATTTACTTAAAATTGTGTATGGCATTCAAACGATAAATCGCCATATCTATCATGTTGCATGGGGAATGTTGCAAGAACAATTCAGGGCCAATGTAGCAGAAGTGTTTGATCAGAAACATCTTAAACTATACTTGCAATAATATTTAGGATTTATGAAGTTTAATATTTTCTTTCCCCTTCTGGAGTATTTACAATTTCAATCGTCTGGTTATTTTCTGTGGTGAAGAGATTCAATGACAATCTCGAAAATTTTGAGCCATTACTAAAAAAAGGTAAACCGCTCCACAAAGGACATTGCAGTTAAAATAAAAAAGTAAAAGAAATAACTAGGAAATAAATAAACCAAAAAAAAAAACTAATAAAACCTGCTGTTAGTTCAATGGAGACTGGAATGGTATTTAGAATTCAGAAACTACTAGTTTTGAGGCTCTTTGTCAATTGTATCTTTCATATAAAACAATTAAATACCTAGTACTAAGTTTTTTTGAATTTTGATTCTGAGGTAAAATATTCTACATTTTTTTTTTTTTTCATTTTTGTGTGCAGACTGACTGGATTGTATATACTGGTTGTAACGGACTGTTCGGATCCTAGAGTATATCAAATTAGTACATCGGAAGCATGGCCCTCATTTGCATTACCCTTCGTCTTAGTCACTTTGTTTTATATTTTATGGTTTGAATCATCGCTATTACTCAGCAAAGAGGTAAGTGGATCCTGCATCTTTGTATCCTATCTAATTGTCTGCAGCTGGGGTGAAATTTTCTTTTTTTGTTTTTTCTTACTTTTTTTCCCCTTTTGGTTCCCTGAATCTATACATATATTCACCTTTCTCTACAATAATCAGCTGCGAATATTTGATTTTTGTCTATTAATTTTCCAAATCTCTCATCTCACCTGGTGATCAATGTCTGAAAATGATGATTTGTTCTGTTACATTAATTTTATATTCTTTGAAAGAGCATGTTGACTGTTGGTGTGTATGAAAAGCACCCATAAATTCTCAAAAGCAAAACTGTTTTCATAATTTAGTTTTTACCTTCTGATGTACACGTTGCTCAGTTAGTAGTGCTCAAGAACCATCTTAACTTTTTTTTTCTCTTTGCACAACATTCAAATCAAGGCAATATTAGAAATCTACTACAGATTTTATGTCTGTGTGCATCTGCTAAACTCTTAGAACCTCCGAAATGAAAAAGACACCAGATTATAAGTTGCATACTGTTATTTTTCAACCCGTTTAGCATGAAAATTTATGGTTTTCATGAAATTATGGAGGTTTTTCCTCTTTTCAAAGACAGTGCAAAGCCTATAACACTCCTATTAACTACTAGTAAAGCCTCCACTCTTTCGAGCAACTTTGAAACCTCAGTAGTTTGATCACAGGGTTCTCCTTTTTTCTCTTTGAAATTATTTATTTTGTATATACTACATGTAATAATTTTGGGAGTGTTTATTAATATGTTCTCTTTTTCTCTTAATGCAAAAGCTTTTTTGAAATGTAAAACCTCCAAGCATATAAAGGGATGGACTTAAATGTTTTTGGTCTTTCTCGGTAATCTAACTTTCCGTTTGCTTGTGCAATACTTGGTAAAGGCGCAGTCGTTTCTGTTTTCATGTGAGACTATTAACTGGCTATAATTGCTGTGCAATTACCTCTTCATGCACTATTTATTAATAAACCTTCCCTAACGATCAAGTAATTATTTTGATGAAGGTTACACAAGGAAATAACTGATCAAACTTATTTTAATTTCATAATTTTTTTCTTTCATGCCCCTCATAAGTAGATAAATCACTGGTTGTTTTTCTGTCTTTGTTTGATAACGATGTTAAATTAACTCTCCCCCGACTTTTCCATTAAGCTTTAAATTTAAAACTGCAAGTGCCATTGAAAGTTAATCAGTTGTTTGCTGTTTATGAATCACTGAATGCATACCTGTATCTCAGAACCCCTGAATAAAATATTTTACGATCTCTCAGTATCTTGTAATATGCCGTTCTCCATCCAAGTTCTCTTTGAAAGATGAATTTTAAAGGTTGGTTTTCTCAGAAATGATTTTTTTAATAAAATAAGCATGTGACATTGGTCTAAGTGTCGGAAATTCAACATTACATCCAGAAATACCAATCCATTCTTCAACATATGTATTTTTATCGATATAATGTAGTTGATAATGTAATACCCAAATATGCGTTTAAGTCCAAATCGTAGACGCTCACCTCAATTTGATCATGAATTATGTGAGGCCTAATCACTCTTTTCTCTAATCTAGAGGAAAAAAGTTCAACAAATCGAAAAATAAATTTTGTCGAATTATCTTTACAATTTTGTTGTTACATTTTATTTTCAGTATGAATTAGAATTACAGAAACTAGAGAAAGCAAAAAAATATAAACTCTCAGGAAAACCTGGATCTTTACATCGCATTTCTACCAATCGGTGGCGGTCAGCTACTCGAAAAGTGAGAGTAGGTATAGCTATTTTTTCTTTAAGTTTTAAGAACCCGAAGTTAATTTATTTTTTTTACTAAGAGTGATATTCGGAGCCTGAGTATTCAAAATGATCTTTTGATGACATCAGGACTTGTTTAAGAGAGTGAGGAAAAAGTACTATTCATAAATGAAGAAACTTTTGCGCAATGAGCTGGAAACTTACAAAATTTTATTTTTTTTGTAAAAGTCACGATATCGTTAACCATACAAAAGAAGTGACAAAAAACAAATGTCGACAAAAAATCTTATGAGTGTTCTCTTCTTTTGTTAAAATCCTAGGTCCAATTCAATCATTTTTCTCAGTAAGTTGAGTATTGGAAAATAAAAAATACTTTCTTTTAAAAAGGTGTATGTAGTACTTACACAGACCACTATGAAACGATTTTCAACGTCTTATGTTTTGAATATTCAGGGTCTACTCTATCCAAGTTTTTATCTTTTTTATCATCAAAAGATATAACTTCGAAACTCTAATTGTAATCGTCAGCAATAGCTTGTAAGACTGGTAGATTATCTTTTCATAAACTTCGAATGAAATTTAAAAAGTAGCAATAAAATTTTTTGTGCTGAAAGTTTCAGTCAGGTTAAGGTTGACAAAAAAGGTAAAACCGAAGGTGATGAAAACCCATGTTCGTGAGCTATCCTTCTGGATTTCAATTCATTTTTTTGGAAACCTGATAGCTCAAGATGGCACATGAATTCATTTTAACTTATCTTTCAGCCCTCTGAACAAGTAACTGATTGTAATTTAATGTTTACTCATTACACTCAACGACTTTTTCTTAATTTATCAAATTTTAAGATTTTTGTAAATATTATTTAATTTATCTGCTACACTTTTTTGTGAGCACAAGCAGCCTGAACAGAAAAAATTCGTATGATTCTTAATTAAATGCTCACCTATTTATGTTGAATCAGAAGTTGTATCAAGAATTTTTCCATTTGTAAGTCAACCTGCAGGGAAAAAGAAAATAAATAATAGGAAGGAAAAGAAAAGAAACGATCAATATTATCTTTCATCATTCTTTTCTGCTAAAAAATTCTCCACTACTGCTTCAGTAACTTTTAATTTGACTAGTGAGAAATTATCCTTTTTTGCATCAGTGTTAGTTTTTGCTGCTTAGTTTTTAAATGCCTGAAGTTTTACCGCATGTGTGTTTACACCCTTTATTATTCATCAGTACAACAAAGGCACCTCTCATATCATATTACAGGGTTGCCGCAGTCAGAGGAAACCTGGGAATGACAGGGAAAATGACAGAGGTGTCTGGGAAAAATTGTTAAATCGCCCTTATTAGCATTCTAGAATGAGCTTGACGTTTCGAGCAATAAATTGTGCCTGAAAACTATTTCAAATTATGTCTTTTTAACCATCTTGTATAGTTTCGATTGTCAGGAAATCTGACCAAAATGTGTCATGACAGGGAATTTCATTCTCTAAATTTTGTGGCAACCCTGATCAATAATTTCGTCACAGCATGCCTTGTACCTCTGCATTTTTGCAAGTATTCACTCTTTCTGATTTATTTGTAAATATTTTTTCTTTTTTTTTTTTGTTTTGCTAATTTTGTGTAAGAGGTAGGTACTTTTTATGAAACTATATTTTTTATAGATCAATAGTGAAGATGATTCAGATGAGAGTTCTGATATTTCGGATGCTGCCGAGGATATTGAGGTTCATTTTAAGCCGCACACAAGCAGAGCTATTGACAATGAAATCCCCACTGAACATACTCCAGTATGTATCGTCAAACTAGTTGTTATGGACCTTTTTTAGAACTTCTTGGTTTACCTCTATCTCCATAATATTCCTACTATCAATGATGGGTTGTCCATGACCCTGAATATTCATGTAGCATGAAATTAATCTACTTCAATTCATTCTTAGTGTCCCTTTACCTCTTGAAACACGAATAACTTTTGAGACAGTCATTTTACTAAGTATTCATCAAATATTCTTTCAGAACTGTATTCCTATCCTGACTTTCAAATAAAAAACATCGTTGATCTCTTAGAACCTTTTTCTTTTAAAATTAAGTCATTGAAAATCGTGGGTTCTTAAGAATCAACGAATTCCTCGCAATGCATAGTAGTTCCCACCAATTTGTAATCAGTATGTCTAGTATGTGAAGCGAGCAAAGCAGTCGATTGTGAGAAAAATTTCTATCATAATCTCAGTTGTTCACCCTCTTTTTGGTTTTTAAAGTAAGGCGGCAGATTATTGCAAAATATTATTTTTGCCAAGACTACCAGTACTTCCACCTGAAATCTTGGATTTTTTGTAGCACGAAAATCATATGATGCACTTGCTTACCCTTTACAAAGCACCTGTCAACATTTTTATAATTTGCTTTTTTCTTTTGCATTTATTTTGCACACCATCATTCTCTTTCTAAGATGCTTCAAGGAAAAATAATTTTTCTGGTAACCTCTTGAATCTTTTGATTACTGGCACAGATAAAACAGCTTTATCAAAGAATTCTAATTTTGTTTTTGTTTTTCCTTGGTTGTTTTATTTTTATATAATTAAATCATAGTTAAATTAATGTTCTGTCATTGATTCTTAGGGTGGTAGGAAAATGTGTGCTCTCAAAAGGGTTGAGACAAATTTTGGTGTTGGTCATGGTGATGGTGGTGATGGTTCAAGAATAAAATGATAGATTCTAAAAGTGTAGTTGTTGGGTCAGTTATAGCATGGTGGATAGCATAAGCTAGATTATTTCACTGTTATGTTATTGCTGCAAATACACTTTGATCCAAGCCTCTCCTTGAATTGCTAATTTAACCAGCAAAAAATATGGAGACCTATGAGAAGAGAGACTGTATTCTGTTAGAATTTTCTTCATTATTCTTTATAATAGGTTGAAAAGAAAGTTTTTACTGAGGCCAACAAGAATACCTTATTGAATATAATACCTGAAGCATTATTTCATTGGCAAAAGGTTCCAAACCAAAATGTTCAACCCACAGCATTTTGGTGGACAATAAGATGAAAATAATTTAAATACTGCATGAGATGAACACTAAGAAGAAAACTTTTTTTTGTTTTCCGCATATAATTCTCAAAAATTATAAATTTCAGAACTTAGTGACATTTCGATGGTGAAACTCTCAAACCTCGTATCTTGGTTTGCGACGCGACAGACTTCCTGTCATACTTTATCCTTTAAATGGAGAATTACTCCATGTTAATTTTTAAAAACTTACGTGATTTTTCTTCTTTGTGCAAAGAAAGTTCTGAAAAAACTTGAAGGAATGATGTTGATTTGTTTTCCCTCAAAAAAATAGAATTCGAGCGGAGATTTGTAAACGCCGTAAATGAGAAACATGGTTTGAGAGTTCACTGTCTATTTCCTGTTTTCTGGGCTACCTTTTTAGTATTCACTGAGAATCCTCTGAAGAAAAAAGGCGGAAATGAAAGATAAACAAATCACTGAAATAATGTCCCACAAAAACATATTGTTAGCTGCTCTTTTTCTAGTTTCATGTTTCTACACATTTTTTTTTGTTCATTTGCTCTTTAGTTTTTATTTTTTATGCCAGCACCTAAATGCACGCTAGCTGTATTAGGGTGCTTTTTTGTCAAGTTTTGATGTAACTTTACTTCAACGCTGATTTAGATGCCTTATTTGCATCGCTCATACTCATTCGTAGTTTTTTCCTTAATAATGCTAATTTTGCGAGTTTTAAAATAATTACTCTCAAAAATGGAACCTAGGAAAAGTCTCAATTTTTCATGCGCAGCAGTTTTCCTACGTTCGAACACTGAATTTTTTCATCTTTCATGTCAAATATTTTCTCCACAGCTGATACGAAACCATGAATCTATCAGATCTCGATCCAGGTTGAGGCCAGAAAGTGCTGCTGCATCTCACAACAAAGACGCAATTAGTGATGGGCAGCGAAGTGATATTGTCACAGAAGATGCTTCAGGTAATTTCTTTGATTGTATATCATCCTATTACTCATCATATCAGTGGCCAAAGTGCAAAACCGCGTACCTCCGTTTGCCATGTTGCAGACTTCCTGTCGTACTTTGTTTTTTCTCAGGAAAATAACCTTGATTTTTCCTCTCTAGAAGCAGAATATGCTGTATCAATCTCAAGCTACAAAGTAAGTTTGCTTTTCGTCATAAAAATAAAATTGGAACAAATATTTTGAAACACTGCAATGGAGATCCGTGGTTTTGCACTTTGGTCTTCGATATGCACTTGGTTCTAAAAGTCTTTAGTTTTAACGTCAGTACCTACTTTATTAAAAAAAAGAAGAACAAAAAACTACAAGAATCAAAATATCTAACGGTAATAACAAAAAACAAATACTTCATGAATCTCCTGCATTTATTCAATATTATTGGGATATTAATTGTATTCAGTAACTAAGAGCTCGACGAACATGACTGGGCTTTCGTTGTCAGTAGAAAAAGGGAAGGAAGAAAGGAATGAAAAATAAATTACAGGAAAGTCTGAAAAAAAAGTTCACTAATGAGGGTTCTCTTTTATTTTATTTCTTACTGGTGCATTGATTTACAGTAGTTTGATTCCTTTGAACACTTCTTACGTATATTCTTACTTATTTTCCTGTTTATTGCTGTCTCTAGATGCTGAAGAAGATATGTCTCCGAGTATGGCTGAGTATTTGATGGATGCGCTAATGACAATATCACATTTTGTTACACGGACTTCCTACATAGCTACAAATATCATTATGATGGTAAAATATTTTCTTTCTTTTTCTCTTGTTGCATTCAAAATCAGTAAAATAATAGTGCTGGTGACTTTGCTCACATGCATTAAAATTCAGTATAAAACCGGAAATTTTTCTCAAAGAGAAAAACCGTTTGGTGTTACACTAGTTACAATCAATCCGGAAGGCAACTGCAGATGTATCCTGGTATTAATTGAGTACAGTTTTTTGTACCAAGAAAAATAGACTGGAGGATGGTGGAGGAGGAGAGGAGGACAACTAGACATCATTGGAAACTGTCGTGGGTTGTGATAAAAAATGATCTTTGAAGAAATTTTAATGAGATATGGAAAGTATTTTATATGCTTCAAGACTTGGTAATTCAGATGTTGCTATGGTATTTAAATAATTTCTCAGTGAAATTTAGTTTAGATAATTCAAAATTTCAATTTGAAATGAAAAAATTAATGTTGTGATTGATTTTATTTTCAGTCTTGGAGCATCATGTTTCACAGCTGGCTCACGTTTGTTCTTTTAATATGGGCAATCATTTTGTGGATGCTTCCCAACCAACGCAAAATTATGCTACGTTCCTCGCCATTCCTCGTTCTGTATGCTGAACTTCTTCTTCTGTCTCAATACCTGTACGAATTAGGTTTTCTAGATTTGGAGCATCTTGGACACGACAATATCAAGAACGCAGATAAAAACTCTCCGGTCCCTGTGAAAAATATTTTAATCAAAGTATGTAACCCATTCGACCCTAAACTCGTTCAATTTTAAACGGTGTTTTTTGTATGTATGTGTTGAACTCATTTTTGCAACCATCAAAGAAGCTGTCATCATGCTATGTTGCTGTAAAAGGGCATAAGTCCAAAAATGTATGAGCCCTAGCATCCTACGTAATCAACAAAAACCATGGCTCATGAGTTTCTGGGTTTAGCCTTTTTAGCAGGCATTGCTTCAAATTTATAATCATTATGAACTTAACAGATCTGAGAATGTTTATAATTCCCTTCAAAAATAATCTACCCTCATGGTTTTCAAATCTTAATTATTATCGATAGTCTAAGAGAGTTTGTCAATTTTTCAAGTTTTTTGTGCCTGATAGGGGTGTAAGTTGAAACAGGAGCTTTATCTCGTCATTTTGATGTTCAAAAGCAGAGGATGGATTATTCTATTTCCCTCCAGAATTCCCTCCATATTAAGAGGGAGGTCAATACCAGAGCTCATTCCAAATGGCTCAGATGAATACATTTCTTCTTTTACAGACTTTATTTACTTCAATGTTCCTCTTAACTCTACGACAATACATCGAAGAAAAGCGTGAAGCAAAGAAAGTGTCAGCAGTAGCAGGAATGATGGCGCCATTACAAGACTTTGTAGTTGAAACTCATTCAGGTATAATACATTTTTAATTTATTCAAACTAATATATCTATAGTCAAGCTCAGAGACTGTGTGTTTTGATTACATTATCATGACATTTCCTCTCCTATTTTATTATTTTAAAGAGAAACAAGTTAACTAAATTACTTGAAATTTTCATCGAGCATTCTTCGAACAAAGATTAAAAATTATGATAATCGTAAAGAAAGCATGTTGATTAATCTCCCACTTAGGTATTAAAATATGATAGGAATCCTGCCAAACCGTGACTTATGACTTTTAAGTTCAGCCATTGATGTATATTATAATAAATTTATCAATGCAAGCGACTTTTTAGGATCACATTTTTCTAAATTGTAGTCCCAAAAAATTGGAACTTGTCTCAATGAACTTGGATCTTATTTCGTGTTACACTTAATTACTTGATTCAGCAAAATTTCAAAAGCATTTCAATCAAGCACTGGCAAATTATGGCTTGTTTATTTTTTGTGCTTTTGGTTCTATTGAAATACATAGCTGAAAGAACGAAAAAGAAAAAAAACTCCCAGAAAAGTTGGTAAATAAATACCATGACAGTAAGGAGTCAAATTTATTAATTTTTATATTTTTAACTCCTTAAATACTTTTTAGGAAAGCATTTTACAAAGAAACTTCATAAACATGAATCCAATTTTTTTTTTTTTCACTCCAAATACCATTTCTATAGAATCTTTGAAAAAACCTGGTCCAAGTCATCTATTGTCATCATCTAATGCGCATATTGTAAGTTTAATCGTTTAATTTAAAACCTCTTAATTCTTCCGCAGCAATGGATCCTGGTGTGCATACAAAAGGAAGTCAAGTGATGAAGCAAGTGGGAGAGAGAATTCGCTCATTTTTAACGAAGTTTTGGATCTGGGTTGTTGCGCAAATTCTTTTTGCCATTGGTATAATGGGAGACAGAATGACAATTTTTCGCATCATTTATATGGCTCTTGCCCTTGTTTTCATTCTCACGTTCCAGGTAATTTTTTTAAGTTGATAAAGGAAAATTAACGCTTGATTTCTGAAAAATTTGGAGCAATTTTTCTGTTTTTCCTGTGTGCGTTGGAAATGATTTCAACATTTCTTGAGAATTATCAAAATCTACGGCAAAAGTTAAGTTGACAAGCAATACTGTGCAGGTGAAAAATAGTCTCATGCCTTGAAAATGAGCCAATGATGATCGCTGATTAGAGCCATATGAAGATTTGTTCTTCATTCAGAATTTTTCAAAAATATTTATACAGTGGCCGCTCGCTAATTCGAAACTCAAGGGACCGAGCGTTTTTTTTCGTATTAACGGGTTTTCGAAGTATCGAAATTTCGAATTATAGAGTGCGGCAACAAGGAAAATTTGAATTAACGGGGTTTTCAAGACAGCTCTGTAATTCGAAGTAATGGGCCCAAAACGCTCTATAATTCGAAATTATGGGATGATAGGAAAATAAAAATATGTATGTACGAGTTTTTTAAGGGCAAGAACAGGGACCCACCTCTCGCTAGAGTGGGGTTTTTATTACATATGAGAAATTGTACATGCGAAAGCGAAAAAAAGAGCTCGAAAAAATAATATTCAATATATGTTTCTCCACTCACGGATGCACTTTCACCACACACTTTTTTAAAAGAAATTCCATGACGGTCTTTAAATCGTGAGAGCCAACCGTCACTAGCTCGAAAATTGACGATGCCTAACTCGGCTGCATACGCAAGTGCTTTTTCTTTAAATAAAAAACCTCCAACGGGGATGTTTTTTGAGCAACACTGCTTGAACCACTTTAGCAAGCTGTCTTCGAGCTTTGGAAATTCACAATTTCGGGCCCGGTACTGTTTCGTCACGCCACTATCACATTTCAACTTTATTTCATGCTTGTGTTTTAAAATCGTTGACAGAGTGGACGCCGGAATATTAAATCTTTTGGCGACGTCCCCCTTTTTTTCGCTGTCTTTCACTGCGTCTATGATTTTTTTTTTGTTCAAAATTTAGCTTGCCGTATTTGCCCATGGTGAAACGCACCCACTTTCACTGGCACACAATGCAATACATACTGGATAATCAGCTCATCTTCAGAGATGTCAACAAAGTCATTCGTTAGTCTAATCTCCGGGCAAGCTTTTAGATCAAAACAACACTGCCGCGACAGATTTCGAATTACAGAGCGTTTCGGTCCGGCTCCTTCGAATTATAGAGCAGTTTGCCGAGCTGCTGAACCGCTGAACTTAACCGCTGAAAAATTCGAATTAGCGAGGGGAGACAAATACATTGATTTTTTTCGAAATAAAGGGATTTTCTCACGGGGATCGACTTCGCCTTCGAATTAACGAGATTTTCGAATTAACGGGTTTCGAATTAGCGAGCGGCCACTGTACTTGTATTGGAAAAGTGTGAAGTTTACCCCTATTTCAAAATGCCTAAAAAATACCTTGCGCTAAAAGTGACTTATAATGAGGTAATATCAGACTTTTTCATTGTTTTCATAATACTTTTAGAACGATTTCGCGTAATAAACTATTCCTCTTTCGGCATATCCAAGAGATTGTAATGGAATATTTCCTTAATTCTACCTCTTAAAAAGAAATTTAACCTCATCTTTATCAAATGAACATACAAAAGACTACAATGGCAATTGTTTGTTTCAGCTATCTTGGCACATTTGGCGGAAAATGATGTATGAATTTTGGTTAACTGTCATAATTTATTCAATGATCGTTCTCGTTTCTGTCTACACATATCAATTTGATCATTTTAAAGAGTACTGGACAAATATTGGCATCAGCCCTGAGTTGTAAGTCGCAAAGATTTGAATCATTCAAATAATTTATGCAAGACTATTTTCTATAAAGTGATAGTAGAATTTTTCAAAATTCTGTTACACACTTTTGAAATTATTTCTATTACTTGCCAAAAATGAAAATATTTAGCCAGAGCAACTAACATCCTTTAAAGTTGAAAGAAACACACACAAAACGCCTGTAAATTCTTGTGCTTTAACCAAGACGCCAGCCATGTAAAGAGCAACATGGACACAATAATACAATCTTTGGCCCTGTCAGCCTTATATCTTTACAGAAAACATCAGGATTTGCCGATTATTGCCTTTTTTAAACCATCGGTTACCTGAGGTAAAAAAACTATCTCAAGATCAAGCAGAAATTAGGCATGATAATTCTTCAAGATTCAGTTAAGTGCCCTTCTGATGGCTAATATTTCAAATGCAAGTGTTACAAAAGCATTAGGAGAGGGAGAGGGGGTTTAAAAAAATCCTAAATGTTGTGTTTCGTTTTTTATGAACGGCCTCTTATATCATTCTGTTAACATTTACGTAATATCTGATCTTGTATAATAATTTTTAATGTACCAACATCTTAAGTTGAGAACTAAATTTTTTTAAAATCTTTCTTCTTGCAGGCAGTTAGATATCGGATTAGAGTTGTTTGATACAACTGAACTGTTCGTTCGGCTCCTGACTCCCACATTTTTTGTCATCATAACTTGTATACAGCTGTACTATTTTCATAAGGACTTTCTTGCCATCTCAGATATCAAGAGCAGGTAAATATTATGCGTATTTTATTCCTTCTAGATTATAAATCAGTTTAAATATTTATAAAGTTCCTAATATTATTCTGAGTTTCATCAGAATTTTTCTTACGTTGTAGGCTAAGTAGGTTTTAAGCAAATTGGTACTATTCCTTTGGCAGGAAAAAACGTGCAGTGTTCATAGTTCAAGTTTTGTATGATATATTCTACAAATTTAACGTTAAAGTGAGATGAACTGAAAAATTACATAGATATAAAAAATTTTCCCAGTCAAGACCCCAGTGTGTTTATATAGGTCAAATTACTCTGTATGACTCCTAAATTAGTAATATGTTCTGTCAATGTTCTGTATCTTGCCTTATCTTTTGAAACCAGGGGCACAAGCATCGCTCGAGACCGATCAAGATCCGTTGCCTCTCGCTCAAGATCTGATGCAGAAGACTCAAAATTCTCTGACAGAACATCCTCTGCTGAACCACATGTCACAGACATGGAACAAGAAGAAGATGAAAACAAAGACTCTACCCCTAGATTCAACCTTTTGAAAAATGGTAAGTTTTTTTTTTTTTTTTCAGGAACTCTACAAACTTTTGATCAAACCCTCACCACCCAAAATCATCACTCAAATCTCAATTAACACTTTTATTTTTAATAGCATAAAAATGGAGTAAAAATAATATGAATATAATTTAAAAGGATACGTAACTTTTTCAACAATAGGACTGCACCTAGTTTGTAAGCCACAGCTAGTTCATTACTTGCGTGTAAATTCATATCAGTATTGCGGACGCGTTTTGCCGGCTCTGCTCTTTGACACCCTTAGCGCAAAGTTTTCTCTGAGGATAACTCGTGCTGATAATCGTGGATTCGCGCAGAAGATTCAGAAGAGTAGAGTCGGTAAAATGCGTCTGCAATATTGACATTAATCAATGCTACAGTGAGTATTTACCTGTTTTTTTTTTATATATTTTTTCCCAACTTTTTCTTATCCAGTTCTCTGTAGCTACTTTATTAACAAAAAACCACCCTACAAAAAAATCTGTTGCTGAAACTAGCAACAAAAAGGAATCTCTCCTGAATTATTCTCATCAGCAAATAGAGAGAGAATGAACTTCCTTATTTAACTGCAGAGTAAAAAGAGTTGTAATTTTGTTTTGAGTATCATGAGTGGCGGTAGCCACCTCCGGACAAAGTCTAAACTCGACAACACTGGAAAGCGTCCAAATGAAAAAGGTGGCAGCCAACCATAGACACACGTAACTTCCTTATTCTGAAAATTAATTCTAATCATAATACTCTAATCATTTTTTTTCTTTCCAGGTTTGATGAATCTTCAGTGGCGATTCCTGTGGGACAATATCAAGTCAATGTTACTTCAGTTCATTGAATTGTTTTGGCTGTATCTAGAGCTCCACATGATCAAAATCATCTTGTTGTCTGTCATGTTCCTGGCTGTCTTTGATGTAATTATTTTGCCTCTGTTTCCATTTTCTATCCACATAATAAATTAAACTGATTTAGTGGCAACAGCATTTGACATTTTTCATTGAACTGTGCCACCCCTTAAAAGCAGTGTCAGAACAGTTTATTTATTTCGGGATTAAATCATCGAACGCATCTATTAGTAGCTAGAGAGTATAATTCAATTCACTGCACTGATAGTGAATGAAAGTTAAATTTTAGCCAGCTATCTTCCATTTCAACCTATATTACACTTATACCACCTCTGTTGCAAATCGCAGGTTGCTTTGACCACTCCAGTATTAAGTCTCAATAATTTGAGGATTAAATACAATTTTTACATTTGCGCCAGGAGTTTATTTAACTCATAATTATGCCTTTGTTCATTTATGAAAATGTTTGCTCATGATATTGTCATGAATTTTTCAGGCCTGTGCTTTACATCTTGTGTTTGTCCTCCTGGCCGTTATTGCAACTGTTTTAACTCGGAAGATTCAAGTGTTAATCATTCATATAATGACTATTATAATTGCCGTCTTCTTACTTCTGAAGATGATCTATCAAATCCAGTATATTTCTCACGACACGTGGAACATCAACTGTACAGTAAGTTCATCAAGTCTTTGTTGATTTAAGGTTTTTAATCCAATATTAAATGTCTTGCTCCTGGAAGCACAAAAAAGTTTTGCTTTCGTAAAATGAAATGCATAACCTTTACAAAGGAGCACAATAGATCTCAATGTCTTATTCCTGACATAGCTAGTTTAGAGTTCATCTCATGTTTTCATCACCATGTTTTTGTCAGGGAATCATTTTTTCTGTCGGTCAGAAAATTTAAAAAATTTTCCCGGTTTTTTGGCCGTTTTTGTCAGGGAAATCAGGGAAATGTGGGGGAATTTTATTTTTGAAAATTGCTTGACACCCTGATCTAAAAGTTCATATGAGCAAGTATCCTGATCCAAGCTGATATTTGAAACTCTTGAAAATTTTATTTTATTTACAGACGCGAGAAGGAAACCTTACAATGTATAACTCTGCTGAATTACTAGGCTTCTATAAAACAAATTCCACTAGAAAACTACCCACTCTTCTCAAAGGCTACATTTGTAAGTTGCATCTATTATTTTTTTTGTTCTTTCATCATATTGAGCTTGTCAAAAGAAATGTATTTGCACCTACCTGATCTCTGTATCATGAACACTGAACTCAAGGTTAGGCTTTTACTTCAATGAGTCAATGGCACCCATTTTTTATCAAGTTCATTTTTTGAAAGTGGAAAGTGAACTGAGCTTTCAGGGATTTCTCTGGCTTTTTTGTAATCTAAATGGCAAAGAACCCCCGTTTTGAAAATAACATAAATGGAACCAGTTAGAAACAATATTTTTCACAGGCTCTGATGATGCAGCTAGGTGGGGGAAATAGCGCTTGCTGATTGGCTGAACTCATATTCAAGTTTCACCTTGCCATGTCAATTCGACTGTTGACTTTTGAATGGTCAGATTTTGATTAGCTTTATTTCTCCTCAGAAAATATTTTTTTATCTTTTTAATGAATTTTTTGGTTTTTTCATGAAAGTTTACGCAGGAAAAATTATATTACTACCCTGTAAAAATTCCTTGCCACTGCCCTATTTGCAAGATGATTCCTTGGTTTTTGTGTATAGGCTAGCGAAAGAGCTAATGCCTCCATCAAATTTTTCCGATAAATGTTTTGTCAATGGAATCTCAAAAATCTTTCCCTTTTTGCTATATCATTGCTTTTTCCCATCTATATCAAAACTATTTTTTTATAAATGAAATTAACTTGGGTTCATCAATTCTTTTATGTTACAGGCATAATAATAATTACCACTCTTTTCACTGTCGTAATGATTCGACAGAAGTACCAAAGACACTTGAAAGGTCGTCCCTTATCACGGCCTTTTAATCTGTTTCCGAGAATCACATACAGAGATGCAGATCGTAACTTAACATGTTTTATCAAGTATCTACTGAATTTTTTCTTCTATCGTTTTGGTGTAGAGGTATGCCATTTTTTGTTGCTTTTTTAGCTTTTAGTATCTAATTATTTTAACCTCTTTTGCTTTCCAGCATTTGAGCTGGAAAATTTCACCCAAAAACAAGACAAAAAAATAGACTAAGCAGTAAGAGATGAAAGTGAGAATCGTGTATCAAATAAAAATTGAAAATTACCACAAAGTGGCACTTTTGGTTCAGCCTTGTTCAGCTGGCTGTGAAGAAGTTGTAGATCACTTGTGTGCACATCTGCTAGCATCATCTAACTAAGGGAGATCAAAACAGCAGAGCCTAACTCTGGGGGTCCTCGCATCATTTCTCTCATCAGTGGTTGCTCGCATTAAAAGAGCACAAGAGACATCCAAAAAGTACATCATGTTCTTTTGATTCTGTCGTTTAAACAGTGTTTTTCAGCAGATTTAAAAGCTTTGACCATTCAAAAGATAGCAACTCCTTAAGTCCTTTCTCTTCCAAAGAAAATATACATCTAATTTTATTTTTTGTAGAGACTCAGAATGCGCCTCAAACTGTATGAAGCAGTAAAGAATCGTATCACAATCTATCCCAAGCGGAAATGTAAATGAGTGGAAAGAAAGAAAAAAACAGTTCTTCTCCACGACTCTGCACATGTACAAATAGAAGATGTCACACTTTTGGACCCATTTCAATCGGACAAAGAGGTCTTATTTTGACTCCAAAAATTCCTCCTGAATATGATGTTGCAGGGTTGGATTTTTGAGAGATTGTTGGGTTCTCATTTTTCCTGAATATAATGTTAAATTTATCAGTAGGCTTAGTTTGGTCAACTCAGTCTAAAAGTATATCAGTAGAAAACAAGTTGTCAGTAAATTTTTTAATGAATCATTTTTTTTAAACTTTAACGTCTCTCTCTTTCAGGTGACATTGATCTCAATAGTACTTGTTGTCTCTAATAGGATGGATATATATGCTTTAATCTATTCAGTTTGGCTCATAATTTTTGTATCACTTAAGCAAGATACTCGCAAAACTGTTTGGTTGTGTTTCATCATTTTCATGGTGTTTTTGATTCCACTGCAATACACTTTAGTTGTGGCTTTACCTCCATATCAGTGCTTTGGTAAGTTTTTAGAAAATGTATCTTTTTAAAGTCTACTTTGTGACCAAGCAAATGCTCAAACATTGTTTAAGTTCTGAACAAAGAAAAAAGTCAAATCATAGGCATAATGATGACTTCACCATCGCATGATGTATCACCAAAACACTGTCATTCAAGCCCTTCAAATTTTCATCCAACAGAAGCAGATAAAAAGTTGAATGGAAAGTTGACCGCAACAAAATTTGATTCAACTGCCATTGCCAAGTGATATCGTCAAACAGAGTTTTGGTATCTCCTTCAGCTACTGGTTTGCAGAGATACAGTTTCAGCTAGTGTCAATCAGAAGATTTTGTTTCAACTTTCCATCTAAACTGTACTGCCAATTGGATGAAGAGATGCCAGTTGAACAGAGAGTTGAAGCAATCATCACATTCAAGTTTCCGATCAACTTTTCATCAAATTCTTGTGTGCTGGTGTCGGTATCATACGATCCAAATTTTCATTTAATAAAAGCGGAAGAAGAGTTGAATGAAAATTTGAATGCTGTGAATTGGGCTTTAAGACAGGATTCTTGGTCAGGGAATGACAGGAAAAAGGGGAAATGTCAGCAAATTTTATTAAGTCAGGGAAAACCTAGAAATGTCAGAGCAAATGACGAAAAGGTCAGAGAAAAATTGTTAAGTCACCTTTATTTCCTGTCTAGAATGAATATAACGTCTCAAACAACAAATTTTGCTTAAAAACTATTTCTAATTATGTCTTGTTAACCATTGGGCATATCTTTAATCGTCAGGGCATTTTACCAAAGCGTATCAGGGAAATCACGGAAATGTCGGGAAAATTCATTTTCAGGAAATTTATTTTTCAAAAAGTAAGTTTTGATATCTGTTAGTACCTTGTCTGTGTTTCATATCTTATGCATCATTAAAATTTGAAGGGTCAACACGATTTTGTGCTTCTAACTTCTGAGCCAGAGTTGTATATTTGAAAATATTTCTCTCTGTTTTTCAGGTTTTCCATGGTGCAACATTGATTCCACCTTATTGCACAATCTACGAGTCTGGTTATTCTTAGCCGATGAATCTCGTAATACCAAAAAAGTTTCCAGAGTCTTATGTGAGTGATATTTGTTTATCTATTTATTTATTTTCAACAATGTCAGGGCAAGCCCATCATTTACAAAAAAGAAAGAAATAGTACAAACTTGGAAACTGGCAAACATGAACAGGCATAAAGTAATCTTTTAATAAATTATTAATTATCATACTTGTATCTAAATCCAGAGAAAAAGAAAAGAGAATATAACGACTCATGAAAGCAATATCAGCAGCTGTAGCAAGGTTAAACAAACCAAAGTTCCTGAGTAGATGAACCTAAGCACTTATATTATGCAGCAATGTAAAATGATTCTTCTCAATCATTTCACTCAACATTCTTCATCATATCATTTTTTATTTTCCATTTTAGTGTCTATTTCTCTTTTATTTATTTCGTTTTTTTATTTTTATTGTAATGCATTTGCAAAATCTTTGAAACAATTTCTTGATGAACCTGGTTCAAAAACACCATTCACTAAATACTCATAAAAGGAAGAAGAAGAAAAATAATACTGCACAAACAAATTTTTGACTGTTGTGTGATTTTTCTAACTCAGATTTCCCCTCCTTTTTTTTGTTCGCAGGTGATTTTATTTTATTATTGATTGCCTCCCGCCAGGCTGTCGTGTTTCGGATCGAAAAACGACATCAAGGCCTTGATTATGTTGGCGGCAGCAACGAATCTATCATTCATCTAATTGACGAACCAAACTTCCAAAATCCTACCCCAGATTTCATCTCCTCTGCACGGTCAGCCTCCAAATGACATCTTTCTTTTTGAAACCTTAACAGAAAAAATGAAAATGTTTTACTTAACTCACTCCATGGAGCCATTTATTTCTTATTAAAATATTTATTTACTAGCCGAGAATTGATTATACAAGCTCCAAGATGTTGTGCTTCCTTGCTTATCTCTTTCGGATAACAATGGAATCCATGCATTTTAGACTTTGCCATTTGAATAGAAGAAAAGAAAAAGTTCTCTGGAAGAGAAACTTTACCAATTGCTCTGAAATGCGATTTTTCATCATCTTTGTTGTCTTGTGTGTTTTATTTCAGAAAATCCTCCTTCAACAACTTCTCATAATAGGATTAGCGAATGCCTTAAAATAATATCTGATGTTGCTTTTATGATAGAGGACAAGGGGGTATGCAGAATATGCCCCATGAAGCCTAGTTCTTTTTAATTTTAAATAAAGAAATTGATCTTCGATCTTGTGGTAATGATCAGTTATTTCAAGAGCATCATTTAGAGTGAGAGTTTCCTATGTTTGAAAGTTGACCTTTTTTAAAGAGATACTGATCCATGTCGATCAATTTTAAGGAGTTGGTTTTGATTTTTACTCCACCTTATTAGATGTGCCTAAAATGCTTTTCCTGAGTTATTATTTCAAAAGAGATTCCACAGAGAGATTATGTGCATTTTTGTTGAAATGACTCGTGCATCAAATTGCCTCTTTGTAATAACGGATCCTATCAATGTATTGCATTCAATAAGTTTCTGTATTTTATTTTGTATTTCCTTTACAGAGGATGGCTTGACATTGGAAAAAGAATTTTTGTTCAAGGATTCCTTTGGCTCACTTTAGCGTTTATATTTTTAACGGGTACCCATCGAATCACGTTCTTCTCTTTAGGTTATTTGATTGGTGCTTTCATTTTCCTATGGCTTGGAAATGACCTCTACCTGAGGCCAATCAGAATAATCCTGAAATGGTGAGCGAAATATCAGTTCAATGTTTGTTTCAAATTTAAATACAGAGTAGGTGGGGTGAAGGGCCACTTATTTCATTGTGTGCCATTTTCTCTGGCTAATTACATTTTTTTAAGGGGGAGATGATGACTTTGCCAATTCAAACCCTTGGACATTATTTGTGATGCTTGTCCTATCTTTGCAATGACACTAGCAATCAAGGGTAGCCTTTTTTTAAAAAATAAGTAGAAATAATCTGCAATGGAACTATGCGCAACCTCTTTTTATCAAAATTTACCTCTGAGAATTACTGAATTCACTAGTTTCCTGAGACACTGCAGCCACTGGATACAATAACTTGCAAAGTAATGTCTTGATGGTCAGAGAGGCAAGCAGTTTGATCATTGTAAACTTAATTGAAGTGCTGCAAACAAGATTTACCTTGGGTAGTCCTGAAACGCGCTATATCTTTCTGCGATATCTCCTTTGATTTGACAGAGACCAAACCGTCAACGTTTTCAACTGTTTTGACATTACAAATCATTGTGTGAAGGAACTTTGTGTACTCAGACCTATAACGCACTACCATTGCACAATACATACGCTTTTAAGTGAAATTTGATTTTTCTTCTTTATAGGTGGGACTACCTAATCTTATACAACGTTTTAGTCATTTTATCGAAAACCTTGCTTCAAATTCCTGCTTGTTTATTCATCAAAGTCATGCAAGAAAAGTTTTGTTGGTTGACTCAGCTCCTAGAAATATCGTGTATCAACAAACTACAATCAGGTCAGTTCATTTGCCTTAGAAATAATCATATTTTTTATGCGTTTATTTTTTCTTTCAATTCTTTTCTCAGTAATCATATAATTTTTTTTTATTTTATTTTTAGTTCCAAATTTTGCAACATATTAATTGGACTACGTTCAGGCTTTTTGAGAAACTTGAGTTAATGATTGGTCCGAACAGGCCTAGTAAGTACTTCTGTATTTTATGGCGAGACCTTTTTTGCAGAAATAATTTTTTCATTTAGAAATGTCGATTTGAAAAGTGGATTGGTCTGCCACAGGTGATTTATAATTTACAGAAAGGAACTGATTACATAGGAATACAATTTGTTTGCCCTCGGGCCAATTGCAGCATTTCCACTGCTGGATCCTCGCCAAAAACTCAGCAATGTGCTCTTCAAGCAACTTTAGTCCTTTGGCAACCGAGTCCTTGCAGCATTCAAAATTGAATTAACAGAAAAAACTTTGTTCATTTTTGTAAATTGGTTCGCTAAATATGATCTGTCACAGATGGGTACTTGATTGCTTTCTTTGATTTGATTTCACCTACTCTGAAAGAAGCAACAGGGAGCCGGTGACAAAAACACGATTAATTTAATAGATAAAACATTAATTTCAATTCTTTTGGTTCAAATAAAAATCCCGCATAAAGACACTGGTTGGGACTATTTAAACTCCAGTAGATCCCAAAGGTTTCTAGCAGCAAGAACATGTAAACTTTCACCTCAATTCTTGTGAAATCGGCTCAATGTGAAAAGGTTCCTTCCTATTAAACACTGTCCAGTTTTTTTATGCAAAATTATTATTTTTTATGTAATTTTTCTGTGTTATGAATTTTCCCTAACGGAGTACTTTTTTTTATTTATTTTCAATTTCAACCGTGTCATTTTATATTTTTTCATGCTGCAGATTTTGAATTCAAAGTTGGACCAGGTATCGGAGATCTCAAATCAGACGCGGTTAATTATGAAGGACTAGCTTGGGATGGATTCACGTTCTTGTTACTTATCATTCAACGCAGGTTATTCAACAGTTATTATTTCTTCCATGTCATTGATGAGACCAAAGCAATGGCCATTTTGGCTTCAAGGTAATTGTTTATATTATTCTGTATGTTTCTCTGAATGTCAATTTTTTTTTCTGCAGTTGGTGTATTCACAATGAAATGTATTTCTTCAACCTAAGGTGGATTGAAGCAATACAGTCAAATGTGTTATTAAGACTTCACAGTATGCGACAGGAATATATATTTAAAATTGTGAAAACAAACTCAGTTTTAAAGAACAAAAAAAAGTAGTGCAAGCAGCTGGAGCTCTTTGCCACCATCAGGAAACAGTAATATTGATGGCTAAAGTGTGAAACGATGTATCTTCGTTTGTAATGTTGCAGACTTCCGGTCATACTTTATCTCCTCTTCGAAAAACTTATGAATGTAATTTCGTGGAAACCAGCTTGATTTTTTTTCTCCATTAGCAGAAATTATTCTATTTAAATTTCAAGCCAAGTTGACTTGTTTGTCTTCATTAAAATAAAATAGGAATGAAAATTTTGAAACATCACAATGGGGGTACATCGTTTTACACCTTGGCCATTGATATGCAAAATTGACGTCTTTTGAAATTGTTATTTGCTAAAGTATTCCAATCGAATTGCCAAACTTAAAATGTCATTCGCCAGGGAATAGAACAAAAAAAGTTTCAGGGATTTTTGGACCCCAAAATGCTTGCTTTCTTTATAATATAGTTACTGTAGTGATTAATCCTTTTTTAAAAAAATAACACCTAAATCTCAGAAGTGTTTCTCATTTGATTTATTTTTTGCATTTCTAGAAAAAATGATGTGTTTGAATGTCATACAAGTGGGTTCAGCTACTGTGCTTTCATCTTGAAATTTTTTCAATGTTTTCTTCAAGATAAAATCTTATCTTGTTCAGCCAGACCATCACCCATATCCATCAAAATATTTCTACTTCTACACTGTAAAAGTAACGCTGTATTTAATTACTTTCTTTTTCTCTTTTTAATCGACTCTCAGAGGGGCAGAGTTAATCGAAGAATTGAGTCAAAAACAAATTCAAGAACAACAAGAAACTGAGCGAAAAATCTTAGAGAAAATTAAGTATAAAATGGATCGCATCAAAGCATCACAGAAACGAATCCAAGGTCCTAATTACAAAGAACCTGCAACTCATTACCTGGGTATGTATCGTACACTAATATCTTGAAAAATAGTACAGTCAAATCTTAATACAGTGGACTCTCGATAATTCGAAATTGAGGGAATCGGTTTTTTCTTCGAATTAGCGAGGTTTCGAAATAAAGAGAGTTCGAATTAAAGAGATTCATGCGGAGGGATTTCGAATTAGAGAGGTTCGAATGTAG
Organism: Bemisia tabaci; assembly: GCF_918797505.1. Classification (NCBI taxonomy): domain Eukaryota; kingdom Metazoa; phylum Arthropoda; class Insecta; order Hemiptera; family Aleyrodidae; genus Bemisia; species Bemisia tabaci. The sequence continues at coordinate 4,711,777 of NC_092793.1, forward strand.
AGAGGCAAACGGACGGATTTTACGTCAAAAGTAACCAAATATATCAGTTTATTTCTTAACGAAGGTGAAAATTACACTAAGTTATTATTAAGTATTAATTATTTATATTTAATTTTAAAATTATTAATTACATGTTTACATTTTGACAATCCTATCAGCTCTTTCAGACACCCAGGTACATAAACAGTTGACTTCGAATTGTAGAGGGAATGTACCGCCTTATTTCGAATTATAGAGGGAGGACCATTTTTACTTCCCACACTTCGAATTACAGAGAGAATTTTCATCGCAATTTCGAATTATAGAGGGTCGAGCCAGCGTAAAAATTTGGAAATAACGAGGGGAGAAAAATACATTGATTTTCTTCGAATTATAGAGAGTTTCCTAGGGAAACGGACTTTTCTTCGAATTAACGAGGTTTTCGAATTATCGAGGTTCGAATTATCGAGAGTCTACTGTACAACAACCCTCAAAAGTATTTTTTTTTCTTTTTAGTTTTTTTTATAAACTTTTTTCGCCAGCTTCAACTAATAATAATTTGTTAAAGGAAAATGTCCAGAATTTGGAACAAATGCTGCACTAAATTGGTATCCAGATGGATGTTGTATTGAGTTTCTACTACAGTATGAATTTTTGTGTACCATTTGATTAAATATCCTATCGACTGCGAGTGAATTAATATTGACTGTGTGTGGCTAATTAAAACTATACATTTTTACCTACCTCTTGGTTCTGATCAGTCAATTCCTACCTCAATGGATTTTCTAAGTGGAAATAGTTGAAAGTGCATAGCACGATTATTTTGTCCATTTAGAAAGATTCATCAATTGCAATTTTATCATTGTGTCCAATCAAATATATCATGACTGGATATCAAGTATTCAGTATGCTTTCAGGTAAAGATTTTGCTTCTATAATTAAGGACGATTAGAATGTTCAATACTTGTTTGCCTATTATACCTACTAATTGTTTTATATTAATTAATCTGAACAATCAATCAGTATGTTTTCATGGTAACAGATGCTCAAGATCATTAGGGTTGCTGCAGTAAGTCCTTGTCAGTAAGCTATCGATCACGATTACAATTAAAATAATTAATCACGATTACGATGAGCGTTCAATTAATCGCACAGGTCTGGTCAATACAATGCCCCCCCCCCCCCATGCGTCGATTTACATGGCCTATAGACCTGATATACATGGCAACAGCTCACTTTTACTATCTCTGAAAACTGAAACATGCATATCAGTCAGGGTCTCCTTATCTTCAGTACTTCTCAATAAAGCCATTTCGATAGCTTACTAGGCACCACCGGACACCCCTAGGCAAGAATGGTTAAGAGTTCTGTTTTATGCCAACCACATAATAGGTAACCAGGGTGCTATTGAAGCTCAAGCTCCACTGGCGCATGACTCATCTCCTGAAATATCATCAGCTACCTCTCCTCAAGGTTTTTACACACCGGTTGAAGAAGGAACCCCTGCTGCAACGCGACCCAATTCGTATCTTCAGGCTCCCACTCCTACTTCCGCCATAATGACTGTTTCTCTTGATCATTATCTTGATCCTCAACGAATCTCCTTTGGCTCCCCGCCAAACTCAGAATTTCATCCGAGACGCACATCATTCGATGATTCCCTGTCTGTTTTTTCTCCACCGCCCTCTGGTGCGACCATATCCCATCATCGTAGGCAATCAAGTCTTGGAGTTGGACCTCCTTGGCTTCAAAATCATCTTGCAAGATCTCCCAGATGCTCTTTTTCAGTTTCCTCTCATCATACATGTACGACACCTTTCTCTATCATAGATGTCATGTTGCTTTGAGCTTCTCGATGTTTTCACAAGATCAAAATTTGTAAATATCACTTTTATTGTCTTTATTTATTCTTGTAAGTTTATGTTTTCCTTTCTCCTTTTCAAGTATAACTTCATCATCAAACAGTGGCAGTAGCTAAAAAATGACCTTGATTTGGTCTTTCCACTTTCTACCCTTGTTCTCATAATTTTCTTTTGTCATCCACTAGTGCCCTGTTATTCTATTCTCGCTCTTTTTGATTTTGGTTTTTGAAGATCAACGATACATTCTACTTCCAAATTTTTTAACATCATCAGTATTTGTTCTCTTACATGTCTATGTATTTCCCTTCCCTCCGGTTTTTCAGTTTACCTTATTTTATGGTTTTACATATTTGTTTATTTTCTTTTGTTAACTGGTTTTAACATGAAGATCATACAATGTGGGTTTCTTTAAATTATGATCGGCACTATATGGCACAGATGTATTCAACCCTGGAATAAACATCTTGTAGCTGTGCTTATCTATCATTTGTATTAATTTATTCTCTGAATAATCTAAGGAAGAGATTTTAAGGAACGTTGTTTGAACGTTCACTCAATTCAAATTATCAAAGAAAGCTCGGTTGACACTGACTAGATCAATTATCTCATCAGGGCTAGTCTCAATATTGGTAAAAGGAAGTGTATCTTATTTGTGTTAATAATTGATGTAATTCGTTTGAATGTATCTTAATTGCATTTTACATTATTATTTAGGACATTATTATCCATGGAGACCCATTCCTGGGCCAAAATTCCGTCGATTAAGTGCCACAACCAATCGAGCTGGTAAATTTTTCTCAAGCTTAAAAAAAATAACCCAACGCATCAACATGTTTCTGGTTGTGGCTCTTCAATCTGTAGTTTTCTCGGTTTTCCTTCGATGATTTCTCCCTTTTATACTTCCTTCTTTGCTTTTCTTTTTGTGTAAATAAGTATCTCATGATGTCAATTTTTATCTATACTAAAATGAATCGCACCGTCAGAATTAAGAGTTTTTGCACAATATTTCATGTTTTTTTTTTTTTTTTTTTTTTTTTTTTTTTTGCGGCACATAATACTCTGAATGAAAATATTTCAAACTCATGTTAATTAGTGTCTGTGACTGTGTCCTCCTGTGAAAGAGCAGACAAGTCATCACCGTATTCACCTTTATCAAAACTTTAGCAGAGCACAATTGATCAATTGCACTAGAACTAATTGCCCTTGTGGCTCACTCTTTCATTAATCGAGCTTTGTATCATATTCTTGTGCTTTCAAACTCTTTTAACATGAAAGTTTTCTCTATCATTTTAGCTTATCTCACATTAAATTTTTTTGAAGTGTTGCCCCTTGACAATATTTTTTGTCGTCTTGTTTGCTGTTGCATGAGAATTTTTGATCTGTAACATTTTCTTTCAGCCACCAGAAATGCTTAGCCTTTCCAATACCAAATTAAGATATTCCAAGGAAATTCTTTAAACCAGACAAGGAAAGAAAGTTGCATTGCAAGCACTTTGAATCTTCCTCTCTGATGCAGTGACATGTGAAAATGACTCCGTGTCGGAAATATGCCTGAGTTTTAGCTCTTGTAACAGCAATATAATGCTAGTTCATGCACTATATGTTGATAGTAAAATTACCATACCACTTATCTCATCAGCGGGGTTTAAATATCACTGCTTCCATTCTTTTTTTTTTGAAGGAGAACAAGTCAATATTATTCCTTTAAGTTTTCGCCGAGTTTTTCTCGCACAAAGAAAAATCATGAAAGTTTTCAAGCATTGACATTGAGTAGTTATTTATTTAAAAAATGAAGTATAACAGGAACTCTCTGACGTCACAAACTGAGGTACATGTTCTGGTAATTTCATGGTCGATATGTGTAATACCAATAGCGTATCTCAAATTCAGTGTATTCCATCATTCCTTAAGTGAATGTTAATTTGCAGGACAGGTTAACTTTTTTTGGTATCGGAAGGGTTAAGGAAAATTGTTCTTGTAAAATATACGTTTATAAATATTGATACAAGCTAATTTAAATTATTAACTCTAACCTTCACTCTCTAGTTGATTTTATACATTTCAAACTTATTTAATGTGTTCTGCATAAAATTTCTACGAGAAAACGTACTTTGGTACTTTAATTTTTATCCTGACTTGTGCTCAATCAAGTGCAAGTACCCTTAAGTATGAGTGAGTTAATGTTAGTCAGTCTCACTGTAATGGACCAAGACAAAGTGAAACTTTAAGCATTCTGATACATGTTATCTCATCAAAATTTGACGCAGACTACAATCCGCGCAACGAAAATCACTGAAATTTACTCGTAAGCAAGATATTTAACGCTTTCTGATGTGTTAATACAAACTTCCTGCGCATGAAGGACCAAAAGTCCATGCAAGTCAAATTGTGCACTAAGCGTTACTGTGACGGTCTCTGCGGTATGAATATAAGGCAACCTCTGTCCTGTTGTTTCGGCCATCTGTTGTATGTTGTTAAAACTTAAACAACTTGAGGCGGGGAAGATACATTGCTTGATTAAGAAGCCTGCCAAAACCCTTGTAGTGTATGATTTGATTCAAGCAAACTATTGTTTTTCTTGTGAGTGGAGATTTCAATATTTTTGTGACCAATATAAACTAAAAACACGAATATCTCCGTTCACAGAAAATTCCAGTGAATTCCATTGTGCGAATCGTGTTCTTTGTGAAATTTTGGTTGAACATGTATTAGATTGCTTGAATTCATACCTGACTAGTGGTCCTTTCTGAATGAAAGCTGTCGAAGCCAAACTGTAACATAACAATGGTAGAAATGAAGAGCGATGATCTTGCTGAATCGGGAAAAAGTAATTCAGTATCTTGGGGCCATTCCACTTTACTGTATATTACAATATCGGTATTTCATCGTACCATTCATCATTTACTTTGTGATTTAAATCTTTTAATCTTGCGTTTAATCAATTGTTCTTCAAGTTATAGGAATAAGCATAATTTGTTATCCTCTAAGTCGTGTTCTTATATGATGCCTCATATTTCCTACAGCTATTCGATCAGGCGATTATTACATGTTTGATGACGTTGATGAAGAGTTGGATTTAATATCAGAAGGAAAAAGTGAATCCAAGGAATCTTTTTATGGCGAAGGCAAACCAACAGAACCTACAGTTTCAGAGGTAACTTTTTTCCTTTTATTCAAGCAATTTCCCAATCACATTTGGTTTTTTCTGTTTTCTTGTCAATGTAAATAGAATCCCTTCTTGAGAGTAGTGGTAGCTCAATACTTTGGTTTTTGTGAGCACTACCTCTTTAATTAACTGCTAGTGGCGTGATATCCAAATGTAATGATACATGCCGGCACTTGGTCCATATTTCTTGCCACATAACCAGAGCTTGCAATCGCATGATCTTTTTATACCTTGTAACATTTGGTTGGTCCTTTACATTATCTGTATTTTCAATTCAGCGATTTTTAATACTCAAGGACATATGGTGAACATTTAATTTGAAGAAAAAATCTAGGACTTTAAAGAAGCACCAGTTTTTGCACTGAACATGTTGAAAAGGAAGTACAATGAAACTTCGATTTCACGGATTTCTGGGGATTGGCCATAAAATTTGTTTTTTTGAAACCCGAGAAAAATCCGATTTTAGGGCACAATTGTTTTGGAAAATATTCGATCTCTCCAGTTTCCTAATAACTACGTAGGTACGAGAAATTGGCGGGAAGAAAAATATGAAACAAGATAAGGTATTACAAACAAAACAAATTCCCCATATTACTTTTCATGTAGTACAAGATCAAAGATAATTCACTAAGTCGTATTTTTGTTCAGTATTTTATCTCACCTTCATAATGTTTTTGTTTTTTCAAATCTGGCGAAAATGTTATCTACAAATTACTTTTGTATTATAAGAATTGATACAAACGATTATATTATGCTGAAGAAATATTCTGAGAGTGTATTAATTAGTATTCTTTGAAAGTCTGTGGACGAAAAATTACTTATAAAATTGCAAAGAAGGAATAAAGTCCACCAAATAAAATATTTACATTTTTTTTTTTTTTTTTTTTTTTTTTTTTTGAAAGCTTAAATGAAGATTCAAAACTTTTACCTCCTCGAATTCAACTTTTGTTTCCTCAGCTGGAGTCTCCACATCCTTTAAATTACAAAAAAAAAATGTATTAATCCAAAGGGCTTACATGCTTCATACCAGCTTTTCTGCATTTTTCCTTTTTTTCTCTACAAAACCAGGCCAGAATATCCCGATTAAAATTGTTTAACTTCCTGCGTTTTATTCAGCTAGATCATAGTTTGAAATAATTTCCTTGATTTTTCTTTTATATGCTGTATCATAATGATGAAAAAATAACAATGATTTCTTTGAATCAACAACTGTTTTATCTGCTTGCTTGCATGGTGTTATGTGCGTTAATTGTAATTACAGCTACTAACTGCTGTCATGAAGACGGATATTCAAAAAACTGTGGCTGAGCAAGAAAAAATTCGTAAAAAAACCATTTCTGACACCACAAAAGAGAGGAAGATGTGGCTTCAGCGCTCTTCGTCTGATAAGGCCTCCTTACCTTCCAGAAGACATTCTGTTCCTCTCATGTCCACTGCATCTCCATCTGACTCCGATGAAAAAGTTGCATGGAGAAGTTTAACCTCTTTAGCCAAATGCGTGAGTTCTTCAGTCTGAATACATTTATTGACCATCCTTAATATCTAGCACTTCTTAGTAATTGTCTTTAGTTGTTCAATTCGTAGGTATTCCATCATCTAAACTGTGATGCACGAGTTCTTTGAGTGGAGCAATGAATGGCATTGACTTTCAATGTGATTTTGACAAGAATCGATTTAAAATTTTAATTGTTATATCTGTGTCGGGAAGCAAGATTTTTCTTTTTTTTTTGTACTTGAAGTACCAGACTGGTTTTCATTGCTTTGTTATTTTTGTAGGAATCCGCCATTATCCCCTGTTATTTGTGTAATGACTTTCATTAAGTGACAAGGTGGAGAAATAGTGCTGGGTCCACACCATTTTGCGGGGAAAACAAAGCCAAGAAGTTCCAAAAATTAAAATTAGAGTCAAAATTATATTTTTCGGGTTTTCCTTGTTTTGTTATGAGAGTTGTTCAGCAGCGACGGTAGATGGCGCGAGGATCACACTTTTGTGTCATGCCCCGCGTCATATCCATGCCGGCATTTTAATGCCGTCTTGGATTTTGCGGCATGTTAAGTTGGTTTCACTGCCGAGTGTGATCTACTGATGAGGTCTGAAAAGGCCCAAACCGGTATGGATCTCTCGACGTGACTCCAATTTAATATTCCGATGCAAACTGCCTGAGCTGGACACTCTCCCCCCTCAGTTTCGTACTGGTGTGCATTAGAGTTCAAAAAATTAATTTTGACTCTAATTTTAATTTTTGGAACTTCTTGGCTTTGTTTTCCCCGCGAAATGGTGTGGACCCAGCACTATTTCTCCACCTTGTTACATTCAGTTCGGGCCACTTCTTAGTGTTTTTTTTTCCTTAACTTTCATTAAGTGTGTGGATGCTTCCTGTGCTATACTTAATGTGAAGCTTTTCAAGGGTTTAATAAGATTAAATTATTAGTTTTTCAAAATCGGTTTTAAGTCAATTAAGCAAATTGCAGATGGATTGAAAAAGGTTATACTATGATTTGCAAGTTATAATGAGGTGAAGTTATGTTGATCCTTCTAAAAATTATTTACTCATTATTTCTTTGAAGGACAAGTAGACAATGAAGAAATGACAGGCAATCAAGATTAACAGGGGTTTACAACCTTTTCAGAAATTTGAAATTATATGAAGAGAGAAAGTCTATTTGTTTTGCCAAATCAAGCTCCATTCATTCTTCCTGTTTCCCACGTAATAATTGCATGTGTGCAATTTTGCATGCCTTTACGTTATTTTGCAAATTCTTTTAATTTGTCTCTTTTTCATCGCCTGGAGTAAAAAAAAGCCCCACAATATTAAAACAGGGTTCCCAGCAGCCTGGAAAACCCAGAACTGTCATGGAGAAATAAACAGCTTGAGAACCTGGGAAAGTCAGAGAAGTCAGAAAAAAGTCAGGAAAAAGTCTGAAGAAAATTTCAATTTGGCTTGAAAAAATCGAAAAAATCAGGATAATATTCGTCCAAAATTTGTTGAGAACCTTGTGAAAACGTACAAATTTAAACAAGGATACTTTCCCAAAAATTCCAGTTCATTCATCCAAATATTCAATTCAGAGCTATTACCAAACTACATATTAGTTATGGTGACGCTAAACAGGAAATAATCACTCTTAAATTTGTGAATTATTTTTGTTTAATTAAATTTACTCTATTCTCGAAAATGATTTCAGCCTCTATGAAATACACACTTTATCTAAATTTAGTACAGGTCAAGTCGATCATTAAATTTTTTTTATTATTATTACAAGGGTCGTCCAGAAAGTAAGTTTACCTGTTCAATATCTCCTAAACTAAGGTAGTTAAAGAAAATCTGTAAAAAGCATTGAAAAGCCACTACTCTCAGCTATCTAACGCCTTATAGATTTTTAAATTTGGTTTGATGAAACTCTAGGAAAAAAGGTTTCTCTGAACCCACCTCCTTTCCGCACGGGTCCAAAATTTCACTGAGCTCCATTCGCAAGTGAGCCGCTGTGTCTGTCGCTTGTGGCAAAAAAGTGGCTTAGTGGTGGTTGAAATACTTGTAAAACATGAGTAAAGACTTTTCTCAAGTAAAAAATAGCAGGATTGACGGTGTTTACTTTCATAAGTGGTGGCTTTGGACTGCAGTACATGGAAATGTTAAGCTACATTTGGTCAGCTCAAGGAGTTGTAACCCTGAATTTGGTTTCGGTGTCTGAATTGAGTTCCATTATTCATTCTCCTGCCAAGAAAAGTGACCGTAACTGCACAAATTCAGGATCATTTATGATAAGAAAGTTGTGAAAGCTCCATATTTTTCCAAATCATGCATCTTCAATCATCATTTCTTCGAGAACGAGCAGGATAATTTGAATGCTTATGCAATTAGCTAGTGAGAATTAACACTGACAATTCTGCAAACTTTTGCTTGGATGCAGCTGATTTTGAAGTGAACACGGCTAATACTGCTATTTCCCACTCAAGTAAAGTCTTTACTTATGTTTTACATGTATTTCAACCACCTGTAAGCCACTTTTTTGCCGTAAGCAATAGGCACAGCGGCTCACTTGCGAATGAAGCTCAGTGAAATTTTGGACCCGTGAGGAAAGGAGGTGGGTTCAGAAAAACCTGCTTTTCCATAGTTACATCAAACCAAATTTAAAAATCTATAGGGCGTTAGAGAGCTGAGAGTAGTGGCTTTTCAATGCTTTTTACAGATTTTCTTTACCTACCTTAATTTAGGAGATATTTAGGAGGTAAACTTATTTTCTGGACGACCCTCGTATATTTTACTCCAGAGAACATGGAGCCAGATTCAAGTTGGCTTATTCTAACCTACCCTAAGCATCTTATTTCTTATTTTGTTGCTTACACTAGTCTGAAATTTAAATGGAGCTGTTCTGTCGTGCTAAGAAAAAACTCTGTATGAACATTCAAGAGTTGCCAAATTTCTCCAGATAAAACATGTACATTTGAGGAAAGTTATGCTTATTTTTCCTTGAAATTTTCAGATATGTAACATTAAATTGCAGACAAAATTGTTTGAAAATTGTGAAGAAATGTTATTAATTTCCCCAGTAAATTCGGTTTTTATTGAAGGAAATGTGGCTACGTCTGAAGGCGCATGCAGGCATTTTTTCTTAGCATGACTGTGCTTTGAATGAAGTATCACCATGTTGATTTTTCTTTTTTATTGCATGTCTTTTTCAGTTTGTTTCTATCTTTTTTGGTTAATTGCTGCGTTGATGTTCTCATTTTATTATTATTTTTTTGTTTTTGCTTTTATGCTACTTTGATTCTAATCAGAGTAAATCTGCATCCCATGATTCTAAACCGCCCTCCGGTTCATACAATACCTCCCCAAGCTCAGAAGAGGTCTTCAGTTGCTCACCATGTGATTCAGAAATGATAAAGTCTACAGAGCCCGAGTGTAAAATTGGTGGTATTGAATGTTTAGCTGAGAAGAAAAAGAAATCCACAGTTGATAAACCAGATTCAAGAAGTAAAAAACCAACTACTTTCACTGTCACAGCAGATATTGAAAGACATCCACAGTTTGTAAGTTATTTTTTGTTTTGTTACCTTGAATCTTTGCTCATTGATTTTCATTTTCGCCTCACACCGTTATTCCTGAACAAAAAAGAAAAAACACATCATTCTATCGGCAAGTAGACTCAGGAGACTTTCTTCCTTCGTTTTTTTTTTGAGCAAAAAGAATACAGTGGCGGTGCAGCGCAAGAAATTGGGAACCATGCTATATCCTTGCGCTGTTTATTTTGCATTAATTTTATTCATTTGCACTGAACTGCCCACTTGTTCAGTGAACAAGTTACTCATGTTATAGACAGAAGATCAAGAGATTGATCCTTGCAACAGGTTTAATTTTTTTTTTTTTTTTTTTTTTTTTTTTTTTTTGGGCTGGTCAATGGTTCATTCCATGCTTACAGGATAAATAAATTGGTGGATGTTAAAACGAAACATGTCCAATATCTGTTGAGTCCTAGAATGCAGGCATTTATATGGAACTCAAGGCTTATCTGAAAATGAACTTGCTAGGTTTTGACATTAACCAATAAATATTATAATAATAATAATAATAAATCTGCAGGGAGGACTGCCTATGGTCTGGGGTATTGACGCACCTCCTTTCCCGAGTTACTCTGGACGCACACTCTATGTGCCAAGGAGTACTTAATGAAAAGCCCAACCCGGGGTGTTATGCGAACCGTGCCCATCGGGTCCCTTGGCACCAGGGCGCTTATGTTGGTGTCGACCTACGGAGCCCTGGGATACCAGGCGCCCTCCCAGAGTTAATATAGCCTTACCCGGAAAGAGGTTACGGGTGGACCCTCTTAAATCCTCATCTTACTCGTGGGAACAAATATGGAAACGCGCAACTCTAAAGCAAGAAAAACCCAAAACTACAAAGGAAAAACCGACCGAACCGATGATAATGCAGAAGAATTGACTCAGGTCTCTGGGACAACACGGAAAAGAACGCAGAAACAGCAGAATCAGCTGAATCAAACACCACAGGCCCAAAGCCCACCACCAACTAGCCCGGCCGGTAAGAACACAAACGCACAGCGTAGACAAGCAACAGAGCGAGTGAAGTGGACCACAGAAGAGTATAAAGAAATAATATGGTGCTACTGGTACATCAAAGAGAGCACTCAAAGCTGCAATATAAACGCCAACTATGACCTCTGGAGAAAAAGGAATCCGAACACCCGCCCGCATATCGATGCAAACAAGCTCGCCACACAAAGACGATTCATTGCGAAAAACCAAAAACTAAGTGAGGCACAAATTGAAGAAATCAAAGCTGATGCAGCCGCAAACCTAGCAACACAATGTGAACTGGGTGTCACCAGAAAAACCCAAAATACCAATAACAACCAAAACTCCCCTACCAGAATGAATAATGCAGCCAACCACATCCAGAGAGTACAATGGACCGAAGAGGAATACAAAGAAGTCATATGGTGCCATTGGTTTGTTAAGGAAAACACGGGCATCCACAACATAAAGGCTACCTATGAGCTATGGAGGCAACGAAACCCTAATGCCCGCCTGCATCTCAACGCTAATAAGCTAGCCACGCAACGAAGATACATCGAGAACAAGAAAAAACTAACCGAACAACAGCTTCAAGAAATTAAAGACGATGTTCACTCCACCATAGAAGCATCCACTGACCAACACACAACTGAAAGCTCACCAGGTGATGCCACAAACGACGAGAACCGCCCGTCGAGACGGAATGATCCAACTGACACCAGGGAATCAGAGTCAACGCCAAACACACCTCAAACCAACGAAACTCCCAGAAGAAGTAAGCAGCTAAGAATACCATCTCCAGAACCAGAACACGAAACAACTCCCCAAGAGCAGAACACGGCGAGCACACTAGAAACAACGACCTCTACATCAAAGCTAAGAAGCGTGTATCAAGAAGTTCTCGAGATGAATCTGGAAGAAAGAGAGCCGATTAGGAAAATAAAGGGGGCGAAAAAAGACCAAGAAATCATCATGCGAACTAACAATGAAGTACAAAATATGCTTGAGAGCGAAGAAAATCTCGACCTGTGGAAAATCAACTGCTTGCTCTACGCTGCAGCCCTCACAATCAGTGACGAGTCGAACGGCCCAAAAGGAACTAAAATGAACAAGAAAGAAAGTAAGCCCCTATGGCAAAAAAGAATTGAGTTCAGAATCCAAGATCTGAGGAGGAACCTTTCAGTACTAGCTAACTTCAAAATAACGAGCAAGGAAAAAGGACAACAGACAACCCACAAAGTCCAGTCAATCCTGGATAAATACACCGCGGAAGGAGAAGAAAGCAGTATAGACAATGTAATGGAGCAACTGAGGCAACGTATTGCTGTCTTTAGCCAAAGAATAAGAAGATACCAGAAAAGATCAAATCAATTCTCTCACAACAGAAGCTTCGAAACCAACTGCAAAAGCTTCTACAGGAACATCAAAGGTGACTCCTCCGACATCGGTGAAACCCCAGAGAAAGAAAAGGTAGAAGAGTTCTGGAAAGGAATCTACGAAGTCCCTACTCAGCACAACTCGGAGGCTGGGTGGATCAAAGACTCAGAGGTCACGAACAACAAAATGGAATGGACAGATCTCGGTGATGATGAACTGATAACTACCATAAAAAACCTTGCAAACTGGAAAGCACCCGGCCCAGATAAGATACAAAGCTTCTGGTTCAAAAAAATCCCTAGCATCCATAAGTACCTAACAACCGAGTACAATAAATTACTGAACGGGAAAGAATTCCCACCATGGCTGGCCAAAGGGACTACATATCTGATAGCAAAGAATAGAGAAACGGCAAATCCCAAAAACTATAGGCCCATAACCTGCCTCAACATAGCGTATAAGATCTTCACGGCACTCTTGGCCGAAAAACGTACAAATACCTAGAAAGTGCCAAACTACTCCCTATAGAGCAGAAAGGGTGCCGCAAAGGAGCTAAAGGGTGCCTTGACCAACTCTTAATATCCAAAACCATCATTGAGGACTGCAGGAAGAACAAGAAGAACCTATCGATCGCATGGCTGGACTACCAAAAAGCCTTCGACAGCATGCCTCACAGCTGGATCATCCGTGCACTGGAACTCATGGGAGTGCACCCGAATATAGTAAACGCCTGTAAGAACATGATGGAGCACTGGTCAACATGCATCCAACTAAGAGGAAAAACAGATACAATTATCACCTCTGAAATTAAAATAAGACGAGGAATCTACCAAGGGGACGCGTTCTCCCCCTTCTGTTCTGCGTTGGATTAATACCCCTCTCTACACGACTAAACAACATGAACAATGGATATAACATCAAGGCAGGCCATAAACAACTGACGCACCTCCTGTATATGGATGATCTGAAACTGTTCAGCAGCAGCGACGAGAAACTGCAAAATCAACTCGAGACGGTGAAAGAATTCAGTGACGATATAGGTATGAAATTTGGCCTAGATAAGTGTGCCAAGGTAACCTTCAAGAAAGGTAAATACATCCACGGAGAAAACATGGATATAGACGTCGACACCAGCATCCGACAGTTAGACCCAGGTGAAACATACAAATACCTCGGAATGGAAGAAAGTATAGGTATCCAACATAAGACAATAAAAGAAAAGGTAAAGAGAGAATACATACGTCGAGTAAGAGCAGTACTAAAGACAGAGCTAACGGCAAAAAACAAGATAACTGCAATCGGAGCACTAGCCGTACCCGTTCTACAGTACGGATTTGCAATTCTGAATTGGAAAATAAAAGAAATAAAAGCGCTAGACATAAAAACAAGAAAATGTCTGACAATGCATAAAATGCACCACCCATCCGCAGACGTTGACAGGCTATACGTGAGCAGAAAACTAGGAGGACGAGGACTTAGGCAAATAGAATCAACATACAAATCTTCCATCATCAATGCGAAGTACTACCTCCAGGAAAAAAAAAACGAAGACCCTTTTCTCAAAGCCGTATATGCCGTCAACCTTGCTCTAGACAAAGACCACATTGCGAAAGAAGCAAACAAGTTTGAAGCCGAGCTCGGAGAAAACTTTGAAGTGGCCCCCATAAACAGCAGGAAGCAAAAAATCAAAAAGAAAATCTCAGAAAGCATCAGAACCAAATGGAAAGGAAAGATCATGCACGGGCAGTATCCACTGATGCTAGAAAATGACTCTATCGAGAGTAATCTCTCTACCATCTGGCTCAGTAAAGGTGTACTAAAAGCAGAAACAGAGAGCCTAATTGTAGCGGCACAGGATCAAGCCTTAAACACAAGGTACCGAGAGAGGAAAATCCACAAGAAACATGTGAATAGCAAATGCAGAATCTGTCACCAGTTCGAAGAAACCATTGAGCACATAACATCAGGTTGCCCAATTCTAGCCCAAAAGGACTATATCGAGAGACACGACAGAGTATGCACCCAACTTCACTACAGCCTCTGCAAAGAATATGGAATCGAAGTCGACGCAGATAAATGGTATGAACACAAACCGAAAAACACTGCAACAACCAGAGATGGAGAGACAACGATCCTGTGGAACTTCCCTATCAGAACCGATAGAACTGTTGAGGCAAACAGACCGGACATCATCCTACGTAGGAAAGGCCAAACGTGTCTGCTGATTGACGTCTCTATCCCAGCAGACAGGAACATCACAAAAAAGGAAGCTGAGAAGAAACTAAAGTATAAAGACCTAGAGATCGAAATCAGCAGGATGTGGAAGACCAAAACCCGAGTCATACCCTTTGTGATAGGAGCTACCGGAGCAGTCTCTAAAGACTGGACTAAACTGAAGAACGAAATCCCTGGGAAACATTCGCTAGTATTGGCCCAGAAGTCTGCTGTGTTAGGCACTGCCAGAATCCTCCGGAAGGTCTTAAGCTAGGTGGAGCAGCGCGAATACACCTAGAACGTTCCCACACACCAAAAACACCCCTACCGCCTACCACCTCAGGAAAGAAACCTTTAGGCAGGCGTCCTCCAGACACCTACCCTGCCTCGGTTCCTAAAACAGGTATCCTAGTCCGTGACGAGCCACCCCCCAAGGGGGAGTGAAAAAACCACCACCCGGCCACCCAAACCACAAACAGCCCTCATACCTAGGAGCATTGTTTGCCCCTGTGTGAGGGCTTAAAGCAACCCAGCAAAGCTGGTGACAGCAGTGAATATGAAAAATAATAATAATAATAATAATATATTTATTAATGCAATAGCCTCATGAAATTCATACAAATTTATGAGCTTAACACTCGTCAAATAATATAATGGAACAAAATTTAACATCAAATAAATGTAACAAAAATTTTAACAAACAAATAAAAAACAGTAAATGAAGAACTAAGACTTAAGACTTAGGGGACTACATTCAGGCAATTTAGGGATTGGGGAGATTTGCGTCGAGATATTCTTTTAACTCGTAAAAAGGGTTTTCTATGAAGTAATTTTTTATGTTATTTAGGAATATTAGGTCTAATTATTGATGAATTAGTGGCTTATAAGCTTATATTAGCAACTTTTGGTCTTACATAAGCTGTTTCAAATTATATCCTTTCAGTAAGACTAATTACTCTTATTTCCTTGTATGTCGTGTCCTCTTTGATAAGAGACTTCAGTAATATTCCTTAGAAAGCAACTAAGAGACTACTATGTTGTAGCATACTGCACAATTTTTAGAGACTACTCCTATCTAGCCTAAATTGTCTGTGCAGCCACTTGAGTGCAGACCTACCGAATATCTCATGCTCAAACACAGAAGGCCTGCGCCTCTTGTGTTTGCAATTGCCATATTTTAACTATCTCCCATGAAAGCGAGTCATTTTATACAATAATTTATCCCTAAAAGCTCAAAATCTTTGACTTATTGAATACTCAAAATTCTCGTATTTATGTATTAAAATTTAGTACAGTTGGAGATGCTGTTTTCCTTTGATCTTATAATCCAGAAATATTTTTGGCACAGTACAGAATTATGGGCTGTTAGCATTTAGCCGATGCTCGAACAAACGTGTAACCTCTGTTAGTTTCTTTGAATGACTAAAAGAGGTCTATTACTACTATCCAGGGACAAATCAACTCTTAAGGTCTAGATACACGATCAAAGTCTGAACAAATTCTGATCAAAGTAGACCAGTTGATAACTGATGTTGACCATGCAACAGTCCTCTTTGATCAAAATTGGACGGGCCGACGGGCCGTCAAATTTTGATCACAATGGAGTGCCACCATTCATCATTTCCTACCAGACGAAACGTTTCTGCCAAGTTTTCATTTTAAAATCAAGCAAAGCAATAATTTTAGGACTGATGACTCCCGACACTTTGATGGTAATTGATTCCGGAATTTGATCGTGTAACGAGACCTTTGAATGCTAAATCATCACAAAACTTTTCGCTCTGACAGAACGCAATTGGTGTCTCAGCTCCACAACATCCTTCTTTATGCTGCAAAGCAGTTTCCACTGCTAGTCAAAACTGAGTCCAAATTTTTTGTTTCGAGCCGTATCCAATTCCCACTGTAGAGTGGGAGGAGTCTACTTTTATTTTTCTTCCTCCTTTTATTTTTCTTTCTCTCTATTTTCAGGATGAAGAACCACAACCTAGCACTTCAAAAGGTACAACTAGTCATCACAGAAGAGGACCAAAAATCTTTTTACGAAAGTGAGTGTACACACAGTGTAAAAATTCATACTTAATCTGAAGAAGTTCTAATAGAACTTTTCCATATAAACGTATTATATCTAGACAAATCATGAATTTCAATTGCTGATCTTATAGCGCTGACTTTGAGCTCTCTTGCAGTCATTTTTACTCATTTTCTGTTTAGCTTGCACTTTGTAAGGTTGGATTGATTTAAATATCTTGTCAAATTTTTTTAAATGAAATTGTTCTTCAATTTATGAAGTATCAAATTCATTAGAGAATATCAACGGTGAAATGACCAGACCACATATTTCACTTGCGGTGTTCAAAAATCTCTGCTCCTATTTTATTTTTTTTCTAGGGGGAACAAATTAGTATCATTCCTTGAAGTTTTCACAGTTTTCTTTCCTTAGAGAAGAAAAATCAAGGAATTTTTCAAGATTTGACGTTGAGTAGTTTTCCATCTAAAAAATGAAGTACGACAGGAAGTCTACAATTTCACAAACCGAGATACATAGTCCGGTAGTTTCACCATTGATTTGCAATTTATGAATCTTTTTGATGATATGCAATAAAAGATTTTGCTTGAAGGCGTGCAGTGTCTCAATTTAATATGTTCCATCTTGGTGTAAAAATTTTTAGAGCTGTTTCATGGGCAGTGGCAAAGAATTTTCAATACTTGTGTACAGTTCTGTGAAGAAACGAAGAAGTTCATCAAGTAGCTCCAAAAATCATTTCTAAGGGGAGGAAAAGCTAATCAAAATCCAACTTATCAAAAACTGAAAGTCAAGTTAACAAAGCAAGGCGATCCCTGATGCTAAGCACAGTTAATCAGCAAACGCCGGTTCCCTTGCCTGGATACGTCATCAGAGCAGGCTAACAACATCGCTTGGAAGGGTCGCATTTTTGGCAGTTTCAAAATTGGTTTTATTTGCCTTCTAGGGTTAAGAAAAATCTGAAAAAATTTCCAGAAGCTAAGTTCACTCTGTTCCTTCAGGAAATGAATTTTAAAAAATGGGTGCCCCTGACCCATCAACTTCATCCTTTACTCTTTTAAATGTGTTTTATTATTTTATAGGAAACAAAAAAGCAGTCCCCCTGAGCCGTCTAAAGATCCTCCGGATGAAGATGAAACCAGTAAAAGTTTATCCTCCGGTAATTGATCAGCACTCTCTTATTTTTGTAGTTTTTGTTCTGGAAATATGTATGTCTTTGTTTGAAAATCATAGAATTGAAGATCCCTTTTCTTAATGTGATGTATTTCTGAAATAACTTTGTTTCAATTGATTTTAAGGACCTCCGAATGGTTAGTAAAATATTTATTATCACCCACTTATAAATGAGGAGTGAATACACATACAATTTGACTCTCAAAGCAATATACTTAAGCACCTGTCCTATATTTCTTATTTTTATTTATATTGCATTCCTCCAGTATAAAATATCTTCATTTATTGGATTGTTTGCGTAATGCCATTTAGCTTATTCTACAGACTGTCTCTCATCGCTAAATAGTCCGCGTGTACTTATTAGTCAGAATCATGCTAATCTTATTTTAAACAACAATGATCATCAGTAAGATGCAGCAAGATGTTAGTATCTCAACATCTGATTTATTTTATTCACTTTTGTTTCCAGATGGGGACAAGCAAACTTGCGGGCAAAAATTAATCTTGTATCTGAAATTCGTGTGGCACTTCATCAACAGTGTTATGGTTTCCTTAACTAAATGGTTGAATAAATTCTCCCGAGATTATCGATACGTCATTCGAACTTTGTCTGTCGAGAAAAAATTATTGAAGGTAAATTTAATTCTCTTTTTTTTTAGGCTTTTTCTTTGCAATTACTTTAGATTTTATTCTTCAAAATGTTAACAATCAAGGCTCATCATTTCATAAAAATCTGATATCAAAGCTCTACTGTGATATTGTATTATTTCCTGAGCCTAAATTCACTCTGAAAACGTCCATGACATTGCTGTTATTTTTCTGTTGCTCAGCTAATCAATGCTCAAGTAAAGATATATTTAATTTAATTTTTTGTGATGTATGAGGTGACGTGTATCAATGCCAAAGTGAATCATTCCACGCCAAATCATCCAGGGACTGTTGCTCTACCAACCCTGATTTTTTTATACTTTGGTCTTTGCTTATTTACCTAATAGAAGCACAAAAACCATTTTTCCAAATTTTTTTGAGCACCCTTGTATCTATGGCGGCCTTTTTTATCATCTGTCGACAGCTTGCTTTACAAGTTCCTTCGCTATTACAAGTAATCTTGCAGATTGTAAATTCAAATCTATTTTAATTTTCTCCAAATCTTTACTTCTCTTTATGTATCGCTCCTCCTGCCAATCTCTGATGACTATCCCTGAACTACTATCCCAATACTGCACTGAATTTTTTTTTTTTGTCAGGAAAAGAAAAATTTTGGCATTGGTGTCAGAACTGGCAAGTACACAATGTGGCAACCTCTGGCAATTGATGTAGTTCCAAAATCATCTTATTCGTAAGTGTTTCCATTATTTTTTTTTCTGAATCCATTCATGTATCCGTTTAAGAATTACTTGTGTCATTCAATATTGTATAATGCAGGTAGCGGTTCTTGTAACTTTTTTTCCTTCCTAAACAGATCAACCACTCAGCTGTAAGACAAGTAATCTTTTCTTGTGGAAAATCGACAAAAACTCTCGATAAATCCATGACCAAAGTCTTAAATTCTTAACTTTACACTCTACATAATTTATATACTTTTAAGCTCTCTGCATCAAGGGGTATATAGCAATTGTGTGATTTGAGATAAGTACGTTAGTCACTTTAAATTGGAAATCTTGAACAGAACTCAAAATAATCACCATCATGTGGCACAAGTTTCCTAAATGAAAACAATCAACAAAGGAAACTCCTCTCGTCCCCAGCGTGAACAGTGGAAAAGTAAGGACGTTAAATGAGAGAAGTATTTTTGTCCTTTGTTTTATTTGAGGAGCCACATTACTTAAAGGTTGCAAAACCTCGCATTAGGAAATGCCAGGATAAGTTGGAAAATGGGGAAAGCCATTGAATGGAATACTTAGAATGTTGTTAATGCAGCGTACTTTAGCATCCAGTTGAGGATACTCCCGAATTTCAAATAGGAGGAACGTAACAATCTGTGGTAGACCAAATTTTAAACCTAACCATAAGCACTGAGAAAACAAATCTCTCTTACCAATTCTGCACTGAATGTAATGCACTGTATTTTGTAGTCAAGTCAGTTTTAACCTTTTCCTCTTCACAGTTTTGGGAATTACTAATTTTGGGATGTTTTAATTCTTATTAGCAGCAATATTTTACTTTTTATGAACCCTAATTTTTTTTCTCTCTTCAGTTTATCTTTTTTCCGACTGTTTTTCTAGCTCTGATATTAATTATTTTCAGAGGCTATAATTCCATAGAAGGTACTGAGACTTTAGAAATGAATGCATTTGTTGACTCAGGAGAAAGGTACATACAACACAATGTTTTTGACGGCATTTGCTACCTGGATTTCTGTTTGCCATTTAACGAGAATATTATTGCTATAAATTTTGTGTGTGCTGCTGTTGGAATATTTTGCTATAGTTGCGAGGAAAATGGCATCCCTGCTGGTGTGTAAAATAAAATAAAAGGAAAAAATGAAAAGAAATTTGATTTTAACCCATTTGCATACATAGATAAGTGAACCCGCATAGTGCTAAGTGATCATCCGTATACATCATATGTACCTGCCATCGCTAACCCAGGACAACTGTGCACATGTGAATTAACTTGCACGATCGCTAAGAAATTGTTTTGGTCTAGTTTATTCGATTGCAGATAGACAGCATATTGTTCTAAAGATTATTAAAGAGTATTCTATTGCCCTCCTGGTTGCTTGTACTGCCAGGGAAAAAAAAGTTATGTACTACGCAAATACGCTAAAAGCTGATTAATATGGCATTCATTGATCATCAGTGTTGGCGCTTGTTAGCAAAAAGAAACAAGAAACCGTTTGTCATAAAAATTCAATGTAGATCAAAGTCAATTTCAGTTTTTGCAAATTTTAATATGAGCGCTATGAAGACGAAAAGCCCATGAGAACTTGGCACTGCATGGGCATTTACAGAACAAAAGAGGTCCTCCTGCATAAATAAAAAGAATATCTTTCATGATTATTACTTATTTGTCTCCAGATGGTTTGACGTAGCTGGCTCTGCCTTTCCAGAATGACTTTAATATTCTTATCATTTATGAATGTTGGGAGTAGTGAGTTTGAGTCTGTCATGGGTTTCGTTCATTTACACCCAAGTTAAAGTTGCACTCTTTTAAGAGCTTAGTTTAATATTATTGTCCACCTCAAAGGAACCAGTCAACGTCTTACGTTTTTTTCTACATATCCTCCTGGTCTTTATGGCCGCTTTTTTAATATATCTCTTTTTTGCTCAAGGTGGATAAAGAATGGTGGTCACATTTCGTACCCTCTTGACGTCACACGGCATCGGGTACGTTTCGGGTACACGCTGATAGCATGGCAAAGCATGTACCCTCTTCGCGTCACAGCCTTTAAAATGGCGGCTGAATTCGAAATGCAACCACCTTTCTTTATCCGCTATGTATCTTGCTGTTAAAAAATTGGTGGAATAACGTTTTTGAACCAACATTATTCCTTTTTTTTCTTTCTTTCTTTTCTTGTCCTCTCCATGAAAAACATCATTTCATTCTCTTAACAATCGCTGCTCTTAATATTTAAGAAAAAATATAAATAAATATAGAAAAGTTTGAATCCTCTTAATAACATCTTGATTTCAATTTTATCTTTTTTTATTAATTTTTAACGCCACTAACATGCATGGAACTGTTTTAATTTAAAAGTGGGCCCTCTAAAATCTTGGTAGTAAGGCTCTGATAAGAGAGTCTACCACATAGGCAGAAGATCATCCTTATATTGAGGCAAATTTTGATTCTATCAGGCAGGAGCATGTATCGGTCAGTTTATGGTTTTTTGCTTGGAATATTAGCTTCTAGTCGGTAAGATTTTTTTTTTTTTAAGGTCGTTTATTAAATTTTGGTAGGAAAGACATATCCTTAAGAATATCAATGGCTGAAGTTCAAAACCACACATCTCAAAGGAAATTCGATTTCTCGTCGAAAATTACCTGCCCACATTACAATTGCCCATGACAACAAAATTTTTCTTTACACAAAATTGTGTTAAAAATGGGCTGAAACACTAAACACAAGCAGGAGAAAAAACATAGTGTAGTCTTAGAGGCTCCAAAGAAGCTATTTAGAATCCCTCTCAATTTGTTTCTTGTCGGAAGATTACATAGGGATTGAAAAGTATGCATACCTATTTTTTCCGTCGGATTGAAAATGTCAAAAAGTTGATGAGACCATGTAAGTTTTGGAGCCATAAAAATTAATTTTACTTCAGAAAAACTTGACAGAATATTTTCATTTAAGCTCATATGACAGTGCTCACATCCCACTTAAAGGTACAGAAAAAATCTTGCATGGGCGAAGCTTTTTCATCAATCCTCACTCAAGTGAACCGCGCTTAAGTTAATTTAAAGGCAAGTAGAACGTGGAGGAAATCTCTCCCTCTCTTCATCAGGTTAAACAATGGGCCTTTCCTGGGCAAAGAACATGGGTACTTTAATTTATTCCTGGACATGAAGTTCAGGTCTAATTCCTTTAATCCTGATAGTTTCCATAGAGTCCTGACAGAGTGTTCAGGCGATCATTCTTCGCGCTGAGAAAAAAGCCCGGAACAAAATTTTAGACTTTCATTTTTCTGATGAATTGAAATCATGGTCCATCTAAGTATAGTTCTGTACTTACCATGAAAGTTGACAAATGACAGTCTAAGACATTTGTTATTGTCATGATCCTGAAAGCCTTTTCTGAGTAACTGTAATTTACCCTCCTTATTCCGCTCCTACTTTTTCACTGTTTCAGTTTTCTAGACCCAAGTTCCTCTCTTTCCATCTCCTCAACTGCCACCTCAAATTCAAATCCTAATTATGAAAAATTTAAAATTTTAGAAACAGTTATTGTCTTCAGGTAATATTTCCCCTTGGAATCCTATGCCTAATATTTTGAGAAGTCATTCTGATTTTCTGGTTTTTTTTTATCATCTTTAGAACTATTCCTTTAAAACTAACTTCCCTGCGTCGTTAAATAAAGCCACTGTACTTTCAAATTTAACCATGAAATTGAATATAGACCTCATTTACATTGCTCTTGACTGCAAAGTGAAACTTAGGCATCATTTTACACTGCCAATTTCATTTCTCTTGATTTATTTCTATGTATTTTCTATTCATTTTTTTTATTGGGTTTTAATTATCAAAGTTACCCTTATCAACAAGTTGCATTCACTCAAGAATGCCAGTAAAATGTGGGTCTAATATCAACTTAAGATTGACCTTGTTTTGGCTTAAATCTTTTTCTTTACGCTTTTTTCATAAATTGAAACAACTCTGTCCGTTACTCTCTGATCCTGAATTTTTATTTATTTGCAGGCCAGCGCAGGTTGAAGAACTTGAGAACAAACGAGAAATGAGTGCAGCTGATCAACCTCCTATTGTACGATTAATTTTGGCACTTTGGTTTGCTGGAATCTCTCACTCAGAATTAGTGTGTTATTTCATGATTTTCATACACCACATTGAATCAGCAACAATTCTGTCTCTTCCTCTACCGCTTATGGTTTTTCTATGGGGCACCCTAACTGTACCAAGACCCACCAAAACATTTTGGGTCACAATCATCGCTTACACAGAGGTAAGTGGTTTTTTTGCTAAAACCCTCCATTCTATGGTGTAAAATGACTAGTTTTCTAGTCAATCTCCTATTTATTTTCCTGCGCACAAAGTACCAGAACATCAGGTAATGTTGTTTGTGTTCTTTGAATACTTTTTCTCAATACTACCTGGATTTTATTTTATCTTTCATGATGGCAAACGGGATGTTTACAACCGTCTCTTTACTAGGTATTCATTTATTCTTATTGTTCCTTTGCACATTGAGTCTCAAAAGGAAGTAGAAACTTTGGTCAAAGCAAAGGAAATCATCAAATAATCATAGATTTTCAAATCAGTCCGATAAAAAAAGTAACCATCGGTCCTTTGCTGTAAGTGAATATTATAGCTGGAGCTCTTGCAGACACAGGCAGTCTGTTTTTAGGCTCATTTTTCTTTATCGTCAAGGCAAGACTACCTATTACCAAATTTCACCCATCTTTTTATTTACATTGAAAATTTGCCAATCCAAGAAGTTGTCCACGAAGTATAATCGTAAATCACCTCTGGAGATGACCCTCGTTTTTGTTTTTCTCTTTTCACTGTCTTATTTTCCTCTCTTTGTATTCTCTTTTTGTACCCTTCCTCTTCTCACTAGTTTGCTGCTCTTGGTAGCTATCATAAACATCTAAAGTTTGCAAATGCCTGTGGTCTTAACCAATTGTTTTTCTTTCCGTTTCAATTTATGTGTCTCTATTTTCCAGGTGATGATAGTGATCAAAAGTGTTTTTCAGTTGGAATTAATTCCTTGGAACCAAGGTGTAGTACCAGAAAATCTTCCTTTTTATGCGCCAAGAATTATCGGCATTGAGCGCCAAATCAACTTCGCCACTTATGATCTGTTTCTCTTACTAGTTGTCTTCTTTCATAGGTAACTATTGTCAATGTTTTCATCCTCTTTAAAGCTCTTAAAAGGTTCAGCTCCAGCTTCTTATAGTATTGTCAATGCTTAATTAATAACTTTATTTCTTTGGTCTTTTGACTTTCCACCTTGATAGTGGATGTTGATACCAAAATATAACAATATTGATTGATATTGAATGTTCTTATTACGCTGGAAGATGCAGAATTTAGAAAGACACATTATTGCCCTGTGAATCCCATCCTAATCACATACCCTGTTTTTTTTTTTTTTTTTTTTTTTTTTTTTTCTTGTGATTATGGATAAAGTGCTATTGCAAACAACAGAGGTATTCAATCTACTGAAATTAATTTTTTATTTAAATTAACTGTAGGCTTATTATTTATTTTTCTCCTTGCTCATGTTAGAACATTTTTATCAGTTAATTATTTTCGAGATTGTATCATGTGTTTCAGGTGGATGTTAAAATCATTGGGCTTGTGGACAAGTACAATGGACATCAAGAAAGTATACGATGAAATCGACAAAAATGATAATAAACCTGTTAATTTAGAGGAATCCAAACAAAAGTCTCAACAAACGCCAGCCTTACTAGATGTCCCATGTAACACTCAAACTTTTGAGGTGGCAACTATTGACACTGATGGAAAAAATTACGCTCTCCTGGAAGCGGAGGACAAACTGGCCAAAGCTAGAATCATAATTCTGAAGCATACTTTTGCTGATCCATGCATGTTGTACCCAAAGATTATTTACTTATCGTAAGTATCATCAAAGTGCGATAAATGTAATGAGATTTACTTTTTTAACTTAAACGGACACCTCCTAAATTAGTGGCAGGAATGTAAGAGACCGCTCCAAAACAAAATCAACCCTTGATTGGTCACAAATCCTGTCAGATATATTGTTCATTTATAGCGGTCAGAAAGGACCCTCAAAAGGATATCCTTTCACTTGTGGCTCCAGTATTGTTTCAAAGCATAAGTTTCAAATTTTCGATTTCCAAAAATACAACTGATCTCTGTATTATAACTTATTTCGTAGATTATTTCTTCCAACTGATAATGTAAAAACTTGTACTCCCGTACATGTGTTACTTTCATTTGAACTCTGTATAAATCTTACCTGTGGAACCATTCTGAATTTTCTTTTTAGTATGAAGTGTAAGTCAACAGTATAGTGTTTAATCCGGCTTTTAACGATTCGTCGACTAATTTTCTGATTATTTTTTTTCTATTCCACAGTCTAAAAAAGCACCTAAGTCCTATGAAAATATTCTTCCAACAACTTCTCACTTCAAGTTTGCGAGTCACTGCCGATGTTTACACCCTCATGTTCTTCTGTGATTTCTTTAATCTTTTAGTAGTCATTTTTGGGGTTGCCTCTTTTGGGGTAAGTCTTAGTTTTCGCTTTATTTTCTCTATCTCATCATATTTTTAAATACGTAGCAAACCTAAATACATATACCTATACTACATCTGCAATTCTGAAGCATTTATTTCAAAACAGATTATATTTTTTAAAACGCAGGAAGAGTACAAAAACTCTCACTGTTCATTGGTATTTTAAATACCTATCTACGTATCTTTCCAATGAAATAAGATAAAGCAGATTTCAATGAGTGATTGTGCAAATAAATTCGCTTGCGATGATTTAAAGGTTCAACAGAAAAGAAAACCAATCTGCTCTAAACACAAATAATAAACAAACAATGTCGTACAGTTAGATCCGTTTTGAAGTCCAAAAGAATTAATGTCTCAATGATTTTCAGTAATTTTTTTCTTTGCTTGTATTTTAGTCTCAACTTGGTGATGGTGGGATTTCGCAGTATTTCCAAGAAAACAAGATCCCATTTGCATTTTTAGTAATGCTTATCATTCAGTTCGGTTTGATCATTGTTGATCGAACATTATATCTGCGCAAGTACATCTTTGGTAAAATCATTTTCCAATATTTCCTGATAATTGGGGTGCATGTATGGATGTTTTTCATTCTACCAGCTGTAACTGAGAGGTAAATTATGACTTTAAATTGTGTGTTTTAAAATATTAAGAACATTTTAATTGTGATTCCCAGTCCTGCCATGTAAAGGAGACTTTATAGACCTTTAGGCATTTCTAAATTTCCCTAGATAAAATACTGATTCTTAGGAAAATTTGTGAAAATTTATCTTCTAATTTTTCAGAGGATTTGTTTCACAATCTAACGTAGAATCTTTGAAAATTTCAAGGAAAAATATGCATTATTTTCTTCCCAAATAAAGTTTATATCAAGGAAAATTTGGCAACATTCGAATTTTCTTACAGCATTTTTCCACTCAGCAGAGTAGCTGTTGTGTTTCAGTTTTTTCTCTGAAACCTTATTGTGACGCTTTAATTATTTTTTTTTTAATTAACTGTTTCTGGTAGTATTTAATTTATTACTATTTACTGGGGTGCATAAAGAAATAAGTATAAAAGAGAATCTAATCAGGCACTGATTTTAACATTTAATAATTTTAAAGTACTACTGCTTGTTTTTCGTTCATCTACAGACTCTATAATACTGTGTCAATTTTTTATTTTTGAGCGTATTCCAAAACTAGAATTCTTTATTTCTGATAATTAGAGTTTGTGCCGTTGGTAGAGTTTTAATAATTTTCATGGCACATCAGGCATACAATATCAAAGTTCAGCAGTAATTTTTTTTGCCATCACTTAAAGGTGTTATTGTTTTATTTCAGAAAATTTAATGCTACTCTACCGCCTCAAATGTGGTACCTCGTTAAATGTTTGTATTTACTTCTCTCCGCCTACCAAATACGAAGTGGTTATCCAACTAGGATTCTTGGAAACTGTCTTTGCAAAAATTACAACATATTAAACTTAATCCTGTTCAAGATGTAAGTTTTTTACTCACGCTTTTCGATCTCCTGTATGTGTTGCAGACACTTAATCAACCACATTCTGAAAAACGCACATTATGAAAATCAGTGACCGTGAATCATCATCAGATATTTTTTCATCCTTTTCTTTTAGTAATCGTTTTCTTTCCCCCGGATTTTTCTTTTAAATTTCAAGTGAAAATTTCTGGGGTTAGTTACTTACTCATACTTATTAAACACCCCTCATAAACCTTGAAAAGTTCTCGTTATAATAATGGTCAGGGAATTTACTTTTCATTTGCAGATTCTTCCCGAATGCAAGCACTATTGCAATCCTTTTCTGAAATGAAAAGTTTCATTTTAAGGTAGCTTTGTCTGTTAACCACTCTTTTTTTTTTTGTCCGATTCTAGATTTATGTTAATTCCATTCGTCTTTGAATTAAGAGCACTAATGGATTGGGTCTGGACAGATACCTCAATGTCTCTCAATGACTGGTTGACACTTGAAGACATTTTTGCGCATATTTTCCAACTGAAGGTATTAGCATTGCTTTTTCATTCCAATCTAACAAACAAATTATTAAAATTAAAGAAGTACCGCTCTCCTTTACTACTGTTATACCCTGTTCCCATAGATTTAAATCTAATGTTCTTTCAAGGTGTCGATTGAAATAGAATGTAGAAAGTCCAGCCTCCAAGTTGTGGTGGCCAAGTTACTATTGCAAAATCAGCTTCAAGAGCATGTCTCTGAACAAATGACAGATCTGTACTTAAAACACAGACATTGAGAGACGATAACTAAACTCCAGCTGTTTCAGGGTATTTTGCTAAGAAATATGATTCGAATGATTAAGACAGACCAGAGAGAGTATCAGTAGCCCGAGACATTTAATTTTTTTAAAGAAGGACTCGCGGGTTATCTGAAGGTCATCTAGACATAATAGACCACTAGACAAGATGCAAATTTAAGCGCTCTGATGCATGTTTCCCAACAAATATTTCACGTTGAACACAATGCGTGCATGGAAAATTACGGAAATCTACTCCTAACAAAGATATTGACTTTTTTACGGTACGTTATTCATGGAATTTTGAAATTCGCTGCTCACAAGAAAAACAACAGTCTACTAATTGAATCAATCGCGCCCCACAACGGCCCTGGTAGGCCTCTTCATCGATTAGTGTTCCTACCCTGTCCTGTGTTGTTCAAAGTGTTAAAAACATGCAACAACTGAGTTATAGCATCGAGATTGAGGTTGCCTCATTTTTATACTGCAGAGAATGTTATGGTTATGTTTAGTACAGATTTTTGTTTCTCCATGGGCTGGAAGTTCGAATTTACGCATCAAAAAATGTTAAATATCATATGTGTAGTATATGCAGTTAGGAGTCAAATTCAGCAAATTTTGTTGCTTGAACCATGCTCCACATTAAGGTTTGGTCAAGATACATATATCATAATGCTTGAATTCGCACCTTGTCTACTGCGGGTCTATTATTGAAATTCCGTGTTTGTCTGATGGACATTGGTTAAACGGCGGAGCGTGATTGGTTGGCTATGTCATATCGCTGCATTGTCATGTCTTTGTCAGGTGCATTGGACAGCATACCGTCCGGAACTAAAGAGGTGCCTTTAGCTTGTCGTGAATTCCTCCTGACAAAGGCGCGACAAAGCAGCGATAAGACATAGCCAACCAATCATGATCCGCTGCTTAATCTATGTCCGCCGGACAAACTCAAAATTTCAATAATCTGCCTGCAGGTCCATTTCAGAAGTTACCTTTATCTGTAAAATGAATTTCTTGCATGCTGCTTGCTAGTTAATCTTACTAATATTTTCTGGGTCAATTTTTTCAGTGTCTACGACGACTTGAAGCTGAGTATCCCTCACCGAGGGGTGCCAAAACATCTGCGTTTACCAAATATCTTGTAGGAGGTGGATGTTTGGTGGCTTTAATCGCTGTGATTTGGTTTCCTTTGGTCTTGTTTTCTCTTGGTAACACTGTTGGTGAACCTAATCTCCCGTATGAGTTTAAGATGGACATCCGTATCGGCTCCTTTGAACCTATTTACTCCATGTCTGCTCAAAGTGGATCAATTGTGAAGTAAGATCCTTTTTAAAAGGAAAAATATTTATTTTAATAACAATTATTTTCCAAAACCGATGTTTCATCAAGGAAATTACCATGCCTTGCTACTACTACAAAACTAAATTGTTACAAAGCATTACAACTACCATACTTAACAAGGTTACCACAATCAGGGAATACCAGGAAATGTCAGGGAAAATGATGAAAGTGTCAGGGAAAATGATGAAAGTGTCGGAGAAAACTTGTTAATTCACCTTTAATTTCTCCTTAGAATGGGTTTGACGTATTGAACGACGAATTTTGCCTGAAAACTATTTCAAATTATGTATTTTAAACCATCTGGCATAACTTCAATTGTGAGGGAATTTTACTAAATGTGTCATGAAAATCAAGGAAGTGTCAGAGAATTTTATTGTCTATATTTTGCGGCAACCCTGACTTAACTACCACATTAGGTTCTGAAATTCTATTGTTTAAAGTTGCTTTAAGAAAAAATCAGTGTCCTGCAGCACAAGATGTATTCAGTAAGTAATTAATTAGCTCAGGAAGCTTCCAATAATCCTCCCTTGAAAAGTTTTGCTTATTTTGTGACTAATAAAGTCAAAGACAGAAGGTCCTCTTTTAATGCTCTAGCATTTATTATAGTCTCTAATTACTTTCTCTCCATAGATTTACTCCGCAAGACTGGACGAAAATGGCAAGTGTTTACAAGAAATCTCGAGCAGCGCAGAACTTCCTTTCCAACTATGACTGGGAAGATGTGGGGGTGGTGAAGTTGAGTGTGAACTCTGCTTCCCTGTGGACAATTTCACCACCCGGAAAGCAGTCAATGATTGAACAGCTCACAGGGAAGGGTATGTTTCAAATTAAATTTATTTAGCCTTGATACTAGGACGGGCAAACGGAACTCTAGATACACCATAACTTGATGTGTCACAAGTGGGAGAGGGGGGCGCTCCTCATTTAAAAATGTCGATATTTTGGTACTGTATTCCCCTCTATACCCCCCCCCCCCCAAACAAATTTCCCCTTGATGATTAGGACATCAGTCCAAACCAGAAAATTTTAACTCAATAATTGAAGAAGTTGTGGCGTATCGAGTGTCTCTTATGCCCAATCTGGCATATTAAGCTGATCAATACAACTAGGTACAATGAGGATCAACAAATTAGTCAGTTTACATACTAGCTAGGTTCTACCTCTCTATACTACGTGAATTATCTCTGTTGTCATAAACTTGTTTAGCTACATAAGTCAAAAACAATTTCACATTAGCCCAACAAAGGATTCATGATTCAAACAAAAGCTACTTTAAAACAAAAAGACTTGAGTTTCAGAGTTTTTGCCCATGGGCACTTTGGAAACACCGAAAGTCTTGTATTTTGAATGGAAACAAAATTTGTGACTACCATGCTCCTATAATTTCATGGTACAAAGCCGATTGATTCAGATCTGCTAGTGGCATAATGGAGTGTGAAGTTTGCAGATTCAATTCCGACTTTGACTGTTGCATGAAATCAAAGCTACCTGCTACAATTCAAATGATATTCAACTGTCTTGGAACTTAAGCCCTGCCTTGTGTGGCAGAGACTTTAAAAAAAACTGGAACCATGAAACTAAAAAGAAAAGCTGTAATAATATTTTTATATCCCCCATCCCCCCTGACCTCTAATGCCTATAGTGGAAATATTTCATTGGACCAGTACACAAAGTACGAATTTAAGCATTCTCATTTATGTTTTTTGATCTAAAAAAAAGTTCACGTAGAAAATGATTCCTGCAGCAAAAATTACTGATATCAATGGTTTTTCTTGTCATCGGTTATGGGTAATTTTAATTTCCTGCTCACAAGAAAAAACAATAGCCTCCTTGAATCGATTGCGCATTATAATGGTTTTTGTCATAATGCAGTCTTCTTAATTGAGCAATGTTCCCTCTCTGCCTCATGTTGTTCAAAGTGTGAACAACGTGCAACAGCTGAGCCGAAGCACAGAAAGTGAGGTGGCTATTTACATACTGCACGAACTGCTACAACGGTAACATTCGGTGAGCAATTTGACGCACGAAGACTTTTGTTTCTTCATGAGCTCTCAATTTATGCGTCAAGAAGCCCATAATATCTTAAAAAGGAGTTAGTTTCAGTAATTTTCTTCACGCTAAGCCTGTTATGCGTGAAATATTGGTTCAGGAACATGTATCAGATTGCTTAAATTTGTATCTTATCATAAGCCTTATAAAATCCGCAAGTGCATACCTATTTAATCATTAATTTCATGTGTAACTATTTCTCCTCAGATGATTCTGTCGATATCAAACTCACTTGGACTATTCAGCGCCTCAGCACAGATCCCGAACACCCAAGCACTGTGTCAGGGAAACAAGACGTGCAGTTAGACAAAATAATGCGAATTAACATTACCAAGATGCTTGAAAACCAAGAAAAAGCAGTAGATATCCCTGAAATATTACCAAAATTTATAAAAATCACTGGGCCTGGAAGCACCTATCCTGTCAACCAACTAATGATGAATGAAGGTTTGTGCTTTGCTCGCCAAAATTGTGCTGCTTTGCAGTACCACTGATCTCGCTGTTCCTCAGAACTGAGTGAATCTTGGATTGAATTCTTATGTGAAAGAAGTGCAAAATGAGAGAAAAAAGAAGCAGTGTAGTACGAAAGAGGGAAAAGAAGAAAAGAAATTATAGAAACCAGAAAAAATAAATGGCAAGGTAAAAGGAGTACAAGCAAAGAAGGAAAATGAGGAAAAACTATAATATACACAAGAAAAGGAATCAGATGGGGAGGAAGAAGAAAGTGAACAGGATTGAAAAGCTCTACCTGTCTGCCCAGGAACTTTAATAGCATATACATTGATTCTAAATTGAGCGTAAAATACTAGTCTTACAGCAAAATGTATTGCAATTGTTCACTCCTCTACTCATAATTGGACGTATTTCTGTCAAACGGAACTAAGCGCCATCGGGAGAGGGGGGCTTGGATTGGCGGCGGAATTGGGCGTCGGGCTCATTCCGTCCTATACTTGCAATGCTTTTCCATGGCGCTTAGTTCCGTTTGACAAAACGCGCTATCCGGCACTCTAATTTCCTCAAAAAGAACTCAAATTGGCACTTAGCTCCGTTTGACAGAAATACGTCCAATTATGCCATTGTCGTTTTAAAATTTTTGCTTTGATTTTCTTCAAGCTTTCTCTAAAATTCTTCTGAGGCTGGCAGTGATACTAATCTTTGCTGCAAAGCGGCCAACGGGTAGAACCTTCCAGTCTCCAAAAAAATTACAAAATAAAATGGAGATGGTTTTTCCTTCATCATGAACTTCAAAGAAGTTTAAATTAGTAGATGCTTTTTTTAGTCTTATTGGATTGTGTATCTACCTGTTGCAGATCGCAGAGAAAATGTCCCAGAGAAAAATTATGTAGATATAACCTTACAGTTACATTCTTGGCCTCCTGATAACTCTACCAATTTTTCCTGGAGTGCATCTGAGGACTGCTCTATTTTACCTGATGCAATTTTTCTCAATGACATACCTCTCAACTCTTGCCCAAACTCAGCCAATGCGACGATCACATTGTACACCTTCAACGACAAAGCATTTCCAGCTACTCTTAATCTCATCAGCGGAAAAGGGTAAGGACTCACTTTTTCTTTTTTCCTCTAAAGAATGGGGCAGTGGCAAGGGGATTTTGCAGGGTTTTTAGATCAGCTATTTTTATGTCAAATTTTGCAGAAAAACCAAAAAGTTCATTGAATAGTTCAAAAATCATGTCTATAGCGAGGAAAGCTAATCAAAATCTAACCAATCAAAAGCTGACAGTCGAATCGACAGGAATTCCTCATTTCCAGGACAAATTCTTCTCACCATCACTAGTAATTTTTTTTTTAAAATGTTTTTGGCAAGAATATTTCTGTAGGAATTGTGAAACTCATTTCCCATTCTCATATTCGCAGTCATGTTCATATTCTTCGCGGACCCAGTAATATGTTATCTTCGTGTATTAATAATTAATGGGATTGTGTTCTTTTTGTTTTTCACAGTATTATTGGGTTGTATACGACTTTTGTCATCGTTGTTCATACGTTCGTTAGAGGCTTCTTCACTGGAATCTCATTCAAAATCATGTTTGATGACGTTCCCAACGTTGACAGGATTCTCCAGGTATTTACCATACTTTATTGCTATGATTAATTAGTCTTTCTTTGTCCCAGTGGCATCATCCTAGGAACTTTTCCAGATTTTTAGCCCTCCTTGTCGGCGCTCATCGGGCACCACAAAGCTCTTCACAAAATTTAACATGAAGCCGTTCTCCTCCCTCATTTTGACCAAGAATGTAGTATACCGAAAAAAAGCAATATGTAAAGTAAAGTTATAGGGGTAAAATATTCTCAAGTATTTTTTTAATTCTCTAGACTATTTCCTTGAATATTTGACTATATTCTTGGACTAATTATTTAATTCTCGGCCTCTAATGGTGTAGTGGAATTAGCGCTGGCTCAATAACCAGAAGGTCTCCGGTTTGATTTCTGGCTGGGTGACCCTAGTTTGATAGTCTCCAATAACGGCTTGTTGTATAGTAGGAACTGAGAGGGTGAGGCTCAAACTGAAAGCACAGGATTACTGCTTGTGTGGTATTTGAAGTAGTAGGAAAAAAAAATGGGTATATTGTGAAAAACCTCTAAGAAAGAAGAAGAAGAATTGAAAGTTTGCAGTTTTAACTGTTGTAATAAACAGAAAAAGTTTCAGCTCATCAGTTTCTCTCTCGCTCCCTTCTTGAGAGCCTGCTTCTCTAATTTTCAAACTGACAGCATTTTCATCCACTGGTTACAAGGAATCTTACATCAATTTCTCCCCTCTTTGTCATACATCTCCAAACCCTTTTCGTCCTGGATGCCCGATGTAGCTAATTTACAAGCAGCCGTGTAACAAGCTTTTAACCCTCTTTTTTATCTTTCTCTCCAATCTTTCACTATTTAAATTCTGTATATCTCTAAAAATATCTAAAAAAATATCGGTTTGTGAAAGAATATCCATCAAAATTGCCTCGTATTCCTCCTGTTTGTGAAAGCTTCATCGAGACTTTTTGATCCTCTGTCTGATCTTGAGCTGAAATTTTGCTCACACCTTTTTCTCAATTTTTTTGAATTGTGTATGTGAACTTGTCATGATGTTTTGATACATTTTTTTAAGTCGAAATTTTGTTCAGAATTACAAATTAAGATTTAACAATAATATAATTCATTTTTTTTTTTTAGATCTCCACTTTATTTTTTTTTGTAATCATTTACAGCATAATCTCATAACGTAAAACTAATGATGAGACAAAATCCTGCTTCAATCGTAAATTCTTTTGGTCTTTTGGCTATGGGCCTATTGCAAACATTTGCAAGAGCAAAAATAAGAGTTATTCCTCAAAGAAAATGGCTCAAAAATAATGATGAGTGCATCAACAAAGTCTGAAATGCACTCTTCACTGCCTAATCAACGCAAGAAATTTGCGTTTTTTTGAGCTTTCTGCTTCAAAAACGATACCACAGCACAGGTGAACATGTCGTTAAAGGAGTCGTTCCTTCCAACCTCTGTACAGTAGGATACTGGACCAAACTTAAATGTTCAAACCGTGCAAAATACATTTTAGGGAGTCTTGAGGGTCTCCGAGTTCAGAAATTGCAGATACTTAAAAAAAATTCACTTTTTCTGTAGCGCAACTTTAAAGGCCCTCTGAGCGGCCGATTGACAGGCCGCTCAGTGGGCCTCTGAAGAAGTACTCCAAGGCTTTTATTTCAAAAAAGTGAATTTTTTGGAAGTATCTGTAATTTCTGAACTCAGCAACCCTCATGACTCCCTAAAATGTATTTTGCACAGTCTGAACATTTAATCTGATTTATTAACACACAAATCCGGCTTTGGAACCATAGTTTGGCGCACAAAAACCGACCGGCGCGCGTAAAGCGGAAACTTCAATTGCTCAAAACTCTGGAACTCTGAGTATTTTGTGTATCTTTGGTTTGAAAGAAATTTTCTGGACTCAAAAACTGAAAAAAAGCTCATATGTTATCTTGAAAACGTAACTTCGGGATTTTGACCTTTCGAATCTTAAAGTATGCAATTTTAGACGATTTTTCTTCCCAACCGGACCATAATATCTTTCTTCGCTTGAGAGATATCGGGGTTCACAGGTTTTGACTTCCAGCCCCTCCCCCCTAGTGCTCCTCCAAAATTTTTTGGGGTTCTGAAAATTTGAGAAGAGAAGGGCTCAAGTAAGAGTAATCAATAGACAAAGTTCGACGAAATTCCGGGGGGGGGGGGGCGCAAAAACCCGTTTTTGCATCAAGCTCTTTCGTACGCAGATTTTGAAGTTAGGAGTGCATTTCAAGCTTTGCCGATGCGCTCATCGTGATTTTTGACCCATTTTCTACAATATTCATCATTTATTTTTAGTCTAGCAAAAGTTTGCAACAGGCCCATTTGACTTGGCGAGATTTTTCTATAATCAGAAACGCTGAGCCACTCTTCAATACTACAATTGAATAGCATACGCTGTAATCGAAAATTTGACATGTTTTGCTCTATTTTCCAGCTTTGTTTAGACATTTATTTAGTACGGGAAAGTGGTGAGCTTGACCTGGAGGAAGATCTGTTTGCAAAATTAGTTTTCCTCTATCGATCTCCAGAAACATTGATCAAATGGACGAGACCCCCCGAAGAAGTTCCACCTGAAGAGGATCCAGAGAAGTTGCCTCAATTGTCGCACTAAAACCAAAGTCATGTCTCGAGACTCAAAGATGGATAAAGTCTGAATGATTAAGGTAATTTAAGTCATCTAATTTTAAAGTTCCTGTTACTTAAAGGACCAAATTCAATTGTCATGAAAGATTTGTCCTTTAGATTTCTTGTAAGAACAATGAAGTGTCCATTTGTGTTTAAGCTATTTAATTCTGTCACCAACCTCTAATGATGGAGGTCTAAAAATCTCTATGGAGGAATATACTACCCTCTTGATTAAGTACGATATTTATTGTGCAGTTCTCGCTCATTTTTTTAAAATAGTAACTTCATCGATAAATTTTAAAAATAACATTCAATTTTTTTCAAAGCGAGGAAGAAATTCCAACTACATGTAGTAATTCAAAACTTAACTTGATTTATATTGCTCTTACTTATCCATCAATTAAGACCTGAAATTTACTCATATCTGATTACTGGATCAGCTATCTCAAAATTGTCTCTACAACCTTAACGTATAATGATAAGCAGGTACTCAGGTGACAAATGATGGAAACAAATTAAACTGCATCAGTGCCCATCTTTTGTAAATCTTTACCATCATTTACCTGCATTCTCTACCACTTTTTCTTTTTCCATACCTGCCCACAGAAAAAAGTTAGCAAATACAATTTATTGTTCTTTAAATGCTTGCATCAAGTCAAAGGTATCCTCAAGATCCCAAAACTAAATTCGAACTCTTAGTATCCGACAATGGTAAGCATTTTTCAGTCTTTGCAAAATCCATATCGTACCTTTCACGCTTTTATTATCTTTTCAAATTTTAAAAATTTTAATAAGTTATATTATTGATCAATTTTTAGCTGTTTTAGTTTTTTTATCAGGAATAATCTAGATAACAATTCTCTCGCATGTTTATTCATTACAAGCACAAAGATTAAGAGGAATGTAAGCCTTTTCTTCTTCATATCAAATTTGCATTTCTAATAAAGAATATTTAACTAAAATCCTTATCCACAAAACACACAAAATTTGAATTTTCTGCATATTGGAGGGTGCAAAATGGTAATCCCTCTCTTTGGGTCATTTTGTATTGTATTGAAACAAAATCTTATTTTCTGTAGAGAGTGTATTTTCCTCTTAAGTATCCTTATCAATTGAAAATTTTAGCCTTTTTTATTTTTATGCCATTATGATCAGACTTGGTATCTTTCTGATTTACCTACTTATGCACCAAAATTATTGTATTAATGATGTTCATAGTGAAGATCAATTAGAAGTTAGATGAATCTGAACTTGCAATTCGTTGTAATGGTATGTACTTATGCTGTTTGCTTTTACACATAAGTCCAACTCTAACTTGTGAAAGATTGGAAGGTCATCTATCGCAATGCTAGGATTGATTACTTTTTACCCAAGCAAATTTTTTAGGATGTGAAATTATTAATTTGGTACCAAGTATAAATATTTTTGATAGCAAAGACAAATGAGGACACCGCACCAAGAACAGCCTATAGGCGTATAGGTCGTTATTACGCCCATCTGCTTTTCGGATTCTACGTACCCTGGACTATGCTGTGGTAGCGATAGAATATAGATAGGTAACGGCTCGAGGTCGAAAAACCTTTTTTTTCCGAGTTAAGTCAGGCCTCTGGATCGATGGGTGCAAGAACGACCTATACACGCGGCCTTATCATTCTCGGTTCGCGGGCATCAGCGCGGCGCGGCGATATAGTGATGGCTCGATTTTTTGATCTCATTTTATAAAGATTTGTTTTTATTTCAGAGAAACGAGCTATTGAAATAATTTATTCTCCTCTCAAACTATCAATTCCTCCAAAAATGTATACTTTGCATATTGCCACCAAAATGACAGTTGGGCGTAATACGGGCTTATAAACTTAAGGTGCTAGTTACCCCTTTCTTTACTCACTATCGATATTCTTTCATTTTGCGTTAATCATGCGTGATTAAAATTATTTATACTTCATATTGCCACCAAAATGACTGTTGGGTGTAATAATGGCCTATGAACCACTTTTTTAAATTAAATATATTAGAGTGTAAACCCAAAATGTATCGCAAAATCTACCCGGCATCCTTCAATAGAAGGGTTCGGTCACCCAAAAACACCAAAACAGGGTACCTGCATAGAAAAGTCTGCGCAGTACATCAAAAACAAAACTTTAAATTGTTCTTGGTGCGGTGTCCTCAAATGCTAAGTCAAAAGCATTATCATCTCATAATCTTCAATTTGCTTTGCTTCATTTTAATTTATAATCAAATTTTTTGAGTTTACAATGAGTTTTATGGACAAATTAATCATGTTTATTGTTTTACATCCTCTTAAAATTAGTTTTAAACTCAGTTCTGGAAGATTTCTAGACGTTATTATCAACTTTGCAGAAAAATTCAATAATAAAAAGAGACATTGTCAAGCTGATATATTTTCCTACTCCATCCATATGTTAGTTTGTATTTGAATAGACCTTAAAGAGAGAACAAATGGCTACTCAATGAACACCTACATTTTAGCTATACGGACGTTTAAAGCTTAAATCCTCAGACCTAAGTTGGGCTGACAAGTTATTCGCTTTGTACTAAAAAGTTCATTCCTGCTCTTCCTTCCAAACAAAAACAATTGGCAATTCAATAAATTTCATTATTCTTTCCCTGCCGATGTTTTCACTCTGTTCTTGTTTTCTCATTAATGACAAGTATATTATATATTTTTTATTTAAATTATAAATCACCAATGTTTTTATAAACGGATTACTTAATCGGTAATTATAGTAGATTCATTAAAAAATTGTATTGTGATGAACATCATTAAACCAGCTGTGTAATTTTTGGCAGAAAGTATTTAATGGCCAAAATTGCTATCGAGAAGCCCGATATTGATTCTCTGTCACAGTTCCATGTATATTGTACTATGGTGCTGTAAAGAATCAAGTCTTTTGTGCATAGTGTACTTATGTTTTAAATTTTAATTTACCATTCTAATTTTTCCATTTTGCAAGAGAAAAGTAGTTGTTTGTACGCAATCAAACAAAAGTTACAGACTTTCCCTATTAAATTTTATTCAATATTTTACCAAATTAACGGACAATGTTTTAAATGCCCAATGTTTACCTCCCTAGATAACTTCCCCATAAGCCAAGTTGTTAACTTTAATTTTAATTACTACATGAAACTGAATCCCTCAAGTGCGATCCATGTTGCAAGTGCACAACTTGTTGATGTTTCCTATTCCAAAGGAAACCATCGTTTACTCTAGTCTGTTAGTTTTATCATGGGTCGCTCAAATTTATTTGTTCTATAATTTTTTATTAAATTTAAGCCTGTTCAAGAATCTATGAAGTGGTTTACTAAACTAATCACCCTTACTAAACATTAGTAGCAATTTCTTCATAGTGAAGAAAATTTACAACCCCTTGTTAATTTTTTTTCTCTTATTTATTTGTCATGAATAATTTGTACATACATTTTTTGTTGTTTGTTTGTCTCTTTTTATCTTTTTGTAAAAAAAATTTTAATTTTTTTTTCATTAATTATGAAAAATTAGCTTCCTTGCACTTTGTACCATGAACAGAAACTCTTGCTTTCTTTTTCTTGAAATTGTTTTACTTTTGCAGGCAATTAAATTTATGCAAAAATTCAAATTTATTTCTTAATCTTCCAATTTAGAATTATTTTATAATTTATTTCATATTCACATCAGTATGACCTGTAATTTTCAATAACTTTATTTTCTTAGAGACACGGAAGCAGCTCTTTCACCCCTGTCTGAATTATTTATAAAAAATTGTAGCAGGGGGTCATAGAATAAAAAAGTTTTCACCACCATAGTTAATAGAATTCATATGGTAACACTGTCACGAAATCACGTGTAGAATTTTTATTTCTACAGATGACAAGAAGATCTGTTCTCGTAAACTTTTTGCCATTTTTATAGCTATCATGGTTATGTATTGTTTACTTTTTCACAATAAACTATTCTCTTTTTTAAGCTTTTACTCGTGTTTCTTTGTATCACATTACATTCCCTTTTTACGTACCCTTTTTCGCGCAACTGTAAGAAAAAAAAATGTTTAAAAGCTGAGGGCTTTGCCAAAAGCAGGGCATATCTTGGAATATGCAGCGGTTCTTCAAATATTTTTTCTCAAGCTATTAATGGATTTTAAAACTTTAGGATTTAGGTTAAAAAAATTGTTTTTGGCTTAGCCAATTGGTCTGCTCAGTTTTTTAGGACACCATTTTGATCTTTCAACTGCGTTTTTCTCAAAACGTGTCTTCTACATCTGCTCTCCCTTCGACAGAGTCCTCAGTAGGAGTATGCTTTTCAAGGTACCTTTTTATCTGACCTCTTTCCAATGAAATTTGATTTTCGAAGGAGAGGGGTTGATTTTAGGGGTTATTAGTAATGCAGTCATCTTAGTTTCCAATGCCCATTGACCGTTACTGCATTGCCTCAAAATATGTCTACGCGCAATAAAAAAATTTACAGATTTATTCAGTTAATTAAAAATAGAATTTAATAATAAAAAATCAACAAGTGTAATACAATGTACATCATACATGTAGGTACAGATAACAAAAAAGTGGTAAAAAATAAAAACAAAGAAAAGTAAAAGTTATTTGGAACCTTTTATTCTGGAATCAATTAGCTGCCTGAAGTCAGCAATATCACTTGCAGATGTGCGACAGCAACCACCAATGTAAGAAACGCCTAAATCAAGCCAGTCTGAAACATAATCAATCAGAGGCCTCACATTCTCTCCATCTTGACCGACCCACCTGAAAACAGAAGGTTAAGAAAATAATAGTGACATGTTAATGGGGATAAAGCATATGTACAAGGTGATCTAAATTTGTGTTCACACTGAAATTTGGTCCTGAGAGTAGCTAGCAATCAAGGACATCCCAGGTTTAGGACATAATTCAAGATGATACTTTGACAGCCTCTTGAGCAATTGGACATATTTCTGCCAAACGGAACTATATGCATTAAGACATGAGCCCTGAGACCCATAAGAATACATGCATAACAGGGCTCACATCATAATGCACATAGTTCCGTTTGACAGAAATACGTCCGATTAAAGCACATGAGTTAATGGATTTTGTAAATTACATGAGAATACTTATTTCAGAGCTACTTACAGTAAGATTGGCATATCTTATCACTCTGTGACACTCGAATCATGAATGCAAACTGATTGCAGCCAAGTAAAATATGTATTCTGAAGATCATTAGCCTCCAGCCGTTTAAAACAGGTACAAAAAATGGATTGCATTTAGCAAAAAGGAACCAGCGCAATTACAGTGTTTTCAAAATTGTGCAACTTCTTCTTTCCTTTCAAAAATACTCAATATATTTACAGTATTAAAATTACAAAATTATTTTCCTTTAAGTAATATTAACAATTTTTTGCTGAGAAGCAGAAGATATTGGCTATTCTGAGAGATTTTTTAGATAATTATGAAGAATCAACAGTTTTTCAACACTGTAATCGTGCTGGTTCCTTTTTGCTAGAGTACCTATATAGCGAGAGTATGGACAGATCGCTTCATGGAGGGCTTAGGGCCCAAAAGTGCAGCCACCCTTCTAACCAACTTCTAACGCACAAAATTTCACTGCCAGTCTGCAGATTCCAATTCTAACCAAGATGGCTAAGAATGTACATAAATGAGCGTTCTTCCGCAAAAACGAGTAAATTTATGCATAAACTAAGTCAAATACGTGCTTTATAAACGATGGTTCGTAACAATTGTATTAGTAAAGCGCTCTGGATAATTGAGATACATAGGTTGGCTGCATTTCTGGGCCCTAACTTTATTCGCGGAGACATCAGTGAAGACCTGATGGATTTTCGGAGTTTCACATCTGTCTATACTCTTGCTATACAGGTACTCTACTTTTTGCTAAATGCAATCCAAACATCATGCTGTGGTTTTGTGTTATGACATAAAACAGTAATTCCTGCACTTGGTGACATTGAATACTTAATTTTTCTGTCCTACTACTTACGCATTACCAAAAAATAAATATCAAACTGAATCAATGGAGCTTACTTTTTATTTACACCATCCCACAGTTCACCTTTGTTGGGGTATGCAATGATTGGGATTTGTTTAACGATTGGAGAAACAAGAGGACTGACAAAATTTGGATTGAGACAATTAACTCCTACAGCAATTAATTGCTCTGGATTTTTGGACCAAACAGACGTAGCTGCTTTGACAAAATCATCCCCACATGATAAATGAGACTCATCCTGGAACATAAGAAATACTACTTAAAGTAACAAACATTTATCCCAAGATCCATCCATATAGGTCAGTCATTCCCGAAACCGAAATGAGAATCTTCTGCGCGTGACGTCAGCATTACTGCCGCAAAAACCAGAAATGTCAGAAACAATGCTTTTCTTATGGGAGAGAGCAAATTTTTCTTAATGAATCATTTAAATTTCTTATTTTTAAGTCCTTAGAAACTTTCTGAGTGTCGAAAAAAACGTTTAGACATTAGCGTCCAGGGTTTAAATTCAGCTGAATTTGCGTTTTTATATTTTTAAATGATTTTTGAAGTCAGCGATGTAACAAGCCATCTAGTGGTATAGATTCGCGTGTAAAAATGGCTGATGCAGAGTAAACTGTAAAAATGAAAGAACACAAATGCGGCAAAATCGAAACCCTGAATGCTAATGTCTAAACGTTCCTTTCAACACTCAGAAAGTTTCAAAGGATTTAAAAGTAAGAAATTTAAATGATTCATTAAGAAAAAGTTGCTCTCTCCCATAAGAAAAGCATTGTTTCCGACTTTTCTGGTTTTCGCGGCAGTAATGCTGACGTCACGAGCCAATGGAAAGGGGCTTACCCCGAGCGGGGAAATCTGCGCAATGACTGACCTGTATGGATGGATCTTTATTTATCCATATCCCAGGTTTCTCCTCCAAATAACATCTGTAAGAAGTGGAACGTTACACTTTGATTTAAAATATTTTTGGAGACACAAAGAGGGTGTTTAATTCTGATAATAATTCTTTCAAATTTTTCCACAGGGTAAGTTTCTAGGGAGACGGGGAGAAGTTAAAACCAAGGAAATGGTTGTAATGCTGGAAAGATGGGTCTTACATCCACGGAAACCTTTCAAAACACATGCATCTCAATGCTGTGTTTCGACATTTTTAGTCCTTTTTCAGTTTTAGAAAAATATTACAGAACATTTTTGCAAGAAATTTTTAGAGTTAATTGATGAAAATACGGAAGAAAAAGATTACAAAATTTTGCTCCATCGCAATCATCAATTATTTTTCAAAAAAGTGAAAACTGGTAAGAAATCTGCCACTTATTGAACTAAGTAATGTTCAATACTTCCACCATTGATATCTTCAAAATTTTCTTACACGCATTGGACGTAAAGGAAATTTTGAGTCAAATTCTATAAATGCTCCACAGCAATCAGAGTAACATGTACTTAAAGTAACGAATAAAAAAGTATGTTGTTACCTTTACTGAAAACGCTATCCAAGCTTTGATGCCCGGAAATTTTTTGAGGAGCTCAGTTAGGATTTCTGCCTCAGCTTGTGTTGGAATGGTTTCAATGGCTAATAGATCTACATTAGCATCAACCAATGCTTTCATTCTCTGCTCATGAAAGGATGTAATTTCTTCAAGACTGACTCTATCCATGAAATCACCTCGATACTCAGAGCCATCATGAAGAAAGGCACCATATGAACCACAAGAGCCAGCAACTAAAACTAAAAAAAGGAGAACTTAGATGCCAGTATATTGCAGGCTAAAATTTAAATATCAACACTGAAACTACCAGATCACGTATATCATTTGCAGTGTTTAAAAATCTCCGCTCACATTTTATTTTTTTGATAGAAAAAAAGCAACACCACTCCTTGAAGCTTTCACTGAGTTTTCTTTACACAGAGCAGAAAAGCCGCGGAAAATTTCAAGAATTGCCGTTCAATGGTTCCTCATTTGTAAAATAAAGTATGCAGGAAGTCTGCAACGTTGCAAACCAAGATACGTGGTCTCCTAGTTTCACCTGCTATATGTTTATCTCAGATTACGCCGTTATGAACCCCCGCAGAAAACTAAGCATCAGTTTCTATTGATTTTCTGTGAATTTTCTTCACTAATTCTATAAGGTACCACTTAAAATTGCAAG
Organism: Bemisia tabaci; assembly: GCF_918797505.1. Classification (NCBI taxonomy): domain Eukaryota; kingdom Metazoa; phylum Arthropoda; class Insecta; order Hemiptera; family Aleyrodidae; genus Bemisia; species Bemisia tabaci. The sequence goes on from NC_092793.1 coordinate 4,755,977, forward strand.
GAAGAAGCATCCTGATTATTTTTTTGGTGGAAAATAAAATATATTCGGAGATTTATGAACATTGCAATTGAGATGCTTAGTTTTTGCATTTTGTCATCCATGTCGTAGCTACTGTACTTTCGTAAATATGTGCTTGCATACTGCATTTAACATGAAATCAAGAACAAATTTATTTCGCCGACTCAAAAACAAAAATTTGTGATGCTTAAACTTTCCTTCATGGATAATACATATTGTGAATTTAACTGCCTATGGAACTCAAGTAAGAAAATTACCCTTAATGGTACCTGAAGCAAATGTAAACTCCTGGAGTGCATAAGATTACAAAGAGAGATTGAGAAGAAAAAAAGTAGGCGTACTTAAAAACTTTGAGGGCAACAGTTTTTGCTGTTTGTTTGATTTCCTCAGGATTTTTTTTTCTATAGTGCAATACTTGAAGTAAATAGGAGAGTAGGTCTGATTAAAAATTTAAAAGTGGCAGAATATGAGTTACCATTTCCAATGGTTGGATTTACTTTTTTTTCTTCTTCAATTGCTTGTTTCGCTAAATTGACTGACTCTTGGAGCAGAGCTACACTTTCCTCAAAACTTAGATTGAGATATTTCATAAATCCAGGAATGCTTGCTTGATAGCTGTTAGTTTCAATAATATCCGATCCCGCTGTAAAAAACACACAAAAAAAATTTGACGGAAAAGATAAGATAATAAGACATTAAGCTGAGCCCAATGAAACAGCTGACTGAAATCTTTGACTATTTAAATTGAATTAATTAACATGCAAGCAGAGACATGTTTCAATGACATTCAAATAATATTCTCCAAAATCTATCTATTTACTAGGTGTCTTTGAATAACTAAAAAAAATTGAGTTGATGTACTACCAAGGGAGGGCGTCGTACAAACCTTTGAATGTTTCCAATGATGTACCCACTTAAAAAATTTACTTATTAATGTTTTCAAAAGTAAAGCATTTCATTTTCATAACAAATGTTTTTTTGGAAGTCATGCATTTAAGTAAATCATATTGCAAATTAAATCTTTGAGAAATTAAAAGAATAAAATTTACAAGTTTTCCAGAAAATGTGTACAAAATTGGAATTCATTTAATGAGACCTAAGGCTCACATGGTTCTTCATTGACATAATGGAGAATTTGCAGGTGTCTGAAATTTGATGAATTTCGTGTGTAAGTGGAAATTATTGAGTGAACATGAGTGTGAGAATTATTGAGTGAATATTTGAGTGAACACAAATACCCTTGGTTCATAAATTGAACAATTATTGGAGAAGATATGACGAAATGATCTAATCTGCTAAAATACATGTGTTTAAATGGGAAATGCCACCAGATGGCGTCACTAGGCGGTGCATTTTTTCACTTTTATCTCTATTTTTATACTATTTCCCATATCAGAAAAAAATTATAAAAAATACCGTGAAATCAGCTCTTTAAGCACTTTCACATGAAGCAATAAAAAATTTGCGTGCAAAGTCTCCATTGTACGTTCTTCGGTTTATTTGAAAGCAATTCCTGAAAAGTAACAGAGAAAGCTAAACACCGTTTACTTACAGCCTATAACTATTGGGTAAAGCTCTCAGTTCTTTCAGAAATTAAAAAAAAAACTATGTGTCTACATACTTAAGTATGAGAATAACATATACTCTAATGCGAGTATAGTTGATAAAATTGTATTCTTAGGTAATGATGTCTAGGTACCACTTACCAGCCCAAAACACATTTAAATTAATTTTAATTATGCATGCAAGTGATGAGTTGCTTCAATAATTTTTAGATATTCCCTAGTAGCAACAACTGTTAAAAAACTCTTAAATTCCAAAAAGACACCTCTTAAAAAAAACTGTTAAAATGTTCGTTTGAGGAAATTCTTTTTAGATATTATTTAACTGCAATTTACGATAGGTAAAATTTAATTAAAAAAGTGTTTAAAAAATCACTTAAGATATCAACTGTAGTTTTGCAACATTCAATATGTTTGAATTTTTTTTAAAAAACTACAGTGATCCTTTAAGAGTGTTTCAAACACTTTTTTCCTTTAATTTTACTTCTAGTAAGTAAATTTAACTTAGTTAAAAAAGTAGCCAAAAGAGGTTTTCTAGTAATAATATTTTAACATTTTTTAGAGACTTTTTGAAAAATGTTTTAAAAGGCTGTGGCTGCTAGGGTTTCCTTAATTTATAATTGAGGCACTGGATGCGAAAGGGCACTTCTCTGTTGCAGTGTTTCAGAGTCTCCTCTAATATTTCATTCATTGTGAGGAAAGTGAATGCATCCACACTAAAAATTTCACTGAATATTCCTTCTACAATTTTCTGTGGAAAAAATTCTAGCACAATCACCCGTTAGATTCTTCTCCAAGGGTTTAATTAGTAACAGAGATTCTGAAACACTGCAATCCGAGAAGTGCCTTTTTCGCATCCAGTGCCTCAATTGTTAAAATCATTTTCTTGCATTGCTTTTGTCCTATGGGGCATGCTTTACACCATTCTTTATTGACCATCTATTGATAGTTTTGAGGAGAAGGGAAGACAGGAAGAGGGGGGCGAGGAAAAAAATGTAGAACAGAAAAAAACGAAAGCATACAATTTCCAACCAAACCAGAAAAACTGCGACTACCTACCTCTGACATAATCTCGATGGGTGTTAATGACAGCTTGCTTATCTGTAACCAAGAATCTAGCACACCAAAGGGGATCGCCCTTTTCAACTGTTGAGATGTCCACATGGTTAGCTAACTGCGTGGAAACACCCCCATCTAATAGTGTGACAACCATGGTTCACTTTTTGATAAAAACTGACTCTGAAACAGGTAGGTTTAAAATATTTTCATGAAGTTATTAGTACTCAGATGATAAAATTTATCTTCACTAAAACTCTTGACGCATGCGCTGATAATATCAGTTCTTCAAAGTTTGGGTAGGTAAGTACTTGAGAAGATGATATAAGTTTTTTGAGAGCTGTTGCGGCAAAAATTTTAGAGATAGAGGATACTGAAATACTCAGACAGGACTTCCATTACCCTGCCACTTTTTTTTATTACTCGAGCTGGAAAACTGTGCTATGAATTGATCTCTAGAGTAAAATGGCAGACAATTTGTTGTCAATTGATAATGAAAATTTGTCATCCACTCCCCTCCCCCCTCCAGGTCTTCCTGGGGAACTCGGAACAGATGCTCGTAAAAGATTGATGGGTAAATCTCAAAGCCAGTGGGATTTTAGGAGGCTCAAGCATAGAACAGGACTCATTATGTCACTCCTTTGACGTAATGACATATTCCTCTTATTTCCACAACAGCCTTGGAAGCAGTGATTGCGATAAATTGCGATTTAATCAGAGAATGTGTTGCGATTTTATCGATGTCGCAATTTATTGCAATAGTATGGGATAAAATCGAATGTGCTGGGATCATCAGCATCTGAGCCATTATACTCGAACTTATCATGATAAAATCGCAATTTTTTCGGGCGATAAAATCGCAATTTTATTGCGAAAATATCGAGGATAATCGCTCAGATGTTGATGATCCTAGCGATTTTATCGCCAATAAAATCGTAAAAAAATTGCAATTTAATTTCGAAATATCGCGATTTTTCCGTTGAAATATGCTACTTGGGTATATAGAGTGTAAGGTTCATTGGTGCGTGGAAATTGAGATAATTATCTCAATTTAAACTCTTGCACCAGAAGAGCAACAAGGACTAGCCACGAAAGGATTGGTGGTATGGATTCGGTTCATTTCCAGATTTCTTGAAACACTTGAACAGTAATGTCAGAATTATTTTGACCATAAATAAGATTAAGTTTTGAGTGACAAAATCTGTGGTGTTGCAAATGCTTTTCCCTCTGAGTCATCTATGCTCAACTCTCTCTTAGCCCTACACTCTAAACATTGATGTAAGTACTTTGATTTGCTGAAAATTTTGCTTACCATTTAATGTAAGTCTCTCCTCCGATAGACCCAGACCCACAACTGCAGAAATAGCTAATCTTTTGGTTCTCAATGGGTACTCAACGTATTCTGCCATTCTGCATTTGCAACTCCACTCCACATGACTCCACTGAAACGAGCTACATAGTTACCTACAAAGTTGATGTCCGATGTTTTCGAAACGGATAGTATTCTAAAAGATCCGGAACCATCATAAAACAGCGCAGTTCGTTCCGGAGTATTACGAATCACTGAAATTATTAGAGAAAATCCAAGGTGTAAGTCTGAAGCAATGTTGATGAAATTCCCCTTCATCCATATGAGTCGAGTCGCGGATATTCCGACCAGGCCCTAACGTTTCCACAATTTTATTTGTTCATCCGATTTGATTCATCTTATATTGAGTTTACACTCCCAGGACCATCCTCGAAAAATTTAGAGAAAATCCAAGGTGGAAGTCTGGAGCAATGTTGATGAAATTAGCCATCATCCATATGAGTCAAGTCGCGGATATTCCGACCAGGCCCTAACGTTTCCACAATTTTATTTGTTCATCCGATTTGATTCATCTTTTATTGAGTAGGTATACACTCCCAGGACCATCCTCGAAAAATTTAGAGAAAATCCAAGGTGGAAGTCTGGAGCAATGTTTATGAAATTCCCCATCATCCATATGAGTCGAGTCGCGGATATTCCGACCAGCCCTAACGTTTCCACAATTTTATTTGTTCACCCGATTTGATTCATCTAATATTGAGTATACACTCCCAGGACCATCCTCGAAAAATTTAGAAAAAATCCAAGGTGGAATTAAATTCCCCATCATCCATATGAGTCGAGTCGCGGATATTCCGACCCGGCCCTAACGTTTCCACAATTTTATTTATGTTCATCCGATTTGGTTCATCTTATATTGAGTATACACTCCCAGGACCATCCTCGAAAAATTTAGAGAAAATCCAAGGTGGAATTAAATTCCCCATCATCCATATGAGTCAAGTCGCGGATATTCCGACCAGGCCTTAACGTTTCCACAATTTTAATTGTTCATCCGATTTGATTCATCTTATATTGAGTATACACTCTCAGGACTATCCTTGAATAAAGAGAAATTCCAAGGGGAAAATCTTGAGCAATGTTGCCGTCTTCCCAGATTAGCGAAAATCCATAATT